>NC_069499.1:1451611452-1451920161 GCF_027579735.1 Bombina bombina | reverse complement strand
CTAAATGTATATGAAAATATAATATGGATTTAAATGGCACATTTAATTAAGGCAGTACTTTTGCACCAGCCGCACTTTTTTTTACATGAGTTGTGGGATAATTTATAGTATTACAAAGTGTAAACAAAACAATAATGCATTAAAGGGATAGGAAATTCAAAAATTAAACTTGCATGATTTAGATAGAAAATGTAATTTTAAGACAATTAAATTCACTTCTATTTTTAATTGTGCTTCGATCTTTTGGTATCCATTGTTGAAAAAGAAAAAACACACATATTATTCACTAGTGGGAGCTAACTGCTGATTGGTCCCTGCACACATTTGTAACTAAATGTGTTCATATAGCTGACAGCAGTGCAATACTCTTTCTTCAGCAAAGGATAAGCAAATTTGATAATAGAAGCAAATTGGAAAGTTGTTTAAAATTGTTGTTCTATAACAATTATGAAAGAAAATGTATTTCTAATGGCAGTGAGAGTCCACAGATTCATATATTACCTATTGGGAAATACTTCACCTGGCCACCAGGAGGAAGCACCCCCTAACAAGGCTTTACATATCCCTCCCACTTCCCCTACCCTCTCAGTAGTTTGTTGCCTTGTATCATGAAGGATTGTTTCCTACAAGAGGGCAGGGGAGCTGGTAGAGACCATGTAATTCACTTAGTAGAGTATGGTGTCTGTTGGCTGCTGGTGGTCGCAAGGATGTTGTGTTGGTAACACTGAGTTAATCTGTACTACAGGACCCAGACTAGAAGAAGACTTTGTGGAAACAAGGTAATACCTCCACACTCGAGTAGAGATCCCAAAATGTCCAATATAGATGAAATACAGGCAGCCTTGAAAGCAAGTTGATTTATTAAATCACATAAAAACACACCCAGAAGACCAAACAAAAAGTAATCGTAAAGGAGGAACAGACCTTCTATGCATACGTGTTTGTGCGAACCAACCGCACTTGATCACTGCATTGTCGAAACGTGTATGCAAAGAAAGTCTGTTCCTCAGTCATGATTGTTTTTGTTTGGTCTTCTGGATGTGTGTTTCTGTGATTGAATAAATCAACTTGCTTTCAAGGCTGCCTGTATTTCATCTTTATTGGACATTTGGGATCTCTACTCAAGTGTGGAGGGATTACCTTGTTTCCACTATAGTGCTTTTAGTATCGTCACAGAAGACTTCCGGCACTGTACAAGGGATTAATTCTGGTCAGTGTTTGACATGTGTGATACTTAAGACATACCACAGACACCGCCGTTATTAGTAGCTGGGTAAGCACACAGTATTATTTGTTTTGTTAGAAGAAGACCTGGTAAGTCCTTCATCCTTCCTTGGACACCTTACATGGCTTGTCACCTACATTGGGGGACTAGATGAGTTCTAAATTACTCTAAGAAGGGGAACTCTTTATAGTAAGGAGGATGGGATCCCTGGTAAGAGGTTAATTCCTTGAGATACTCCAGTGGAGGTATAAGGGAAATACATTTTATTTGGGCTCTTATAACTTAGACTGAAGTAGTGGCGCTAGAACAAGTATGCACCAGCATTACCTAACACTAAGAAAGGCCAGAACATAGCAATCCAATACACACTAAGAATGGCAATTATGGCTCTGGGGGAGCCCCTGACATTGCCACTGAACGTGAGGAGCCAAATAGAAGAGGGTATATTTGCCACAATCACAACTTCACTAAAAATCATACTTGTGGTGCCTGCCGTTTTTGGCTTTGATAGGCCCCACTACTAGTTCATTTTGCCGGCGCTCCCGCCCACTTTTTTGGCGTGCTTCCTCTGAGCACGTGGTCTTCTTTGCACACTTCAACAAGTGTTGGAAGCTAGAGAAATAGCCTGTCTGGAGGTGGTGAGACACTTCTAACAGGGCTGTAGAGGGGATTGCAAAAATGTATAAAATATTATATTAGTCAATATTTGTTTATACTGTATTGTTATTGGGCTACATATACTTGGAAATATGGAGGATTCTGAACTTAGTCAGGACGATATAGGTCCTGCCCCATTAATTGATTCCAATAAATGTATGCTCTGCAAATTGAGCATGGTATGTCCCCCTGCACAGTTATGTAATTAATGCCTTACATCTGTCCTGCGCTCTCATTCTGGGGAGCCTAGTACTCAGATGCTTATGTGCCTGTATTCAGCATTATCTAACATTGCAGCTTCTCAAATATCTAACAGCCCTGATATGCCTGTACTACAGCAAATTAGTTCACCAGCAGTACTCTGCAGCCCACAAGGTCAAAGGATCCTCAAGCAGAGTTGATAGACGCATTAGCAGCACCATCATATCTTTTTCCTCCAATTGTCCTTTGTCGAGTCATAGCTTGAATCAAACAAGAGGGGATTTCAGCAATCCTGCTAGCTCCAGTGTGGCCACGCCAGACTTGGTATGCGGATCTAGTGAAAATGTCATCTGCTCCTCGGTTACTTCAGGAGGTCAGACCTTCTGGCACAGGGTCCTTTATTTTATCAAAATCTAGATTCTCTGAGGATGGCTGCATGGAGATGAAAGTTTAGTTTGGTCTCTGAGAGGATTCTCAGAGACGGCAATTAATACCTTGGTTCAGGTCAGAAAGCCTGTCACCAGGCGTATTTATCAAAGTGTGGAAAATGTATCCGTCTTGGTGTGCAGACAGAGGGTTACCCTGGCACAGGTTAAAGATTCCACAGATTGTTCAATTTCTTTAGGATGGTTTAGAGAAGGGCCTGTCAGCTAGTTCTATTAAGGGTCAGCTCGAGCTCTAAAATTCTATCTTCATGCTATCAAAGATTTTCGTCAACCATCTTCTTTGTTTGTCTTGCATAAGCGCAAAGGTCAGAAGGTCACTACTGTTACTCTATCATTCTGGCTCAGAAGTGTGATTCGCATGGCGTATTTAGAAGTAGGCCAGCAGCCTCCATCTCAAATTACAGCACAGTCTACCCATTTAGTGTCCTCTTCTTGGGCCTTCAAGAATGAGGCGTCAGTTGAATAGATTTGTAATGCGTCTACTTGGTCCTCATTGCATACTTTCACGAAATTTTACAAGTTTGACGTTTTTGCCTCAGCAGAGGCATTGTTTGGGAGAAAAGTTCTTCAAGCGGTGGTGCCTAGTTCTTAGGACTGTCTTCCCTCCCTATTCATTTCGTGTCCCCAACAGCTTGGGTATTAGTTTCCAAATAGGTAATGAATTAATTTGTGGACTCTCACTGCCAAGAAAGAAAATAATTTATCAGGTAAGAATAGATGATGATGATATGGTTTCCTGTCCCTTTAAAGAACCAATGATGATGGGCAGAAAACATCTGACAATATGCATTTCCAAAATATACTGTGACAAATTAAAAAAAAAATGTTTCTATGATGCATAAAGCTGTGCACATGAACCTAGTCACGCTCGTAGCAGGTATGTAGTGATGCAATCAACCTACTAGGTGTGTGCACAAACCTGCACTCATCACTCCATGCACTCCTGTCTCCTTAATACACCTTTCCACATCATCAAGGCACTGGATATTTCCATTTGCAAAAACAGGGATATTAACAGCATTCCTGTCAAAAAACAATATCACAAATATAACGAAGTAGCAGATGTAAAAACACTAAATTAGCAATGATTTACTTCCAGATCTAACTGACCAAAGATGCTTTGCAAAAAAACTTTCCATAAACATTATGATCGTGCCCCAAAAGCCACTCTGCAAGGCAGTGTTTGTCTGTATAATAAATATTCCCTGCCTTGACTCCTGCCTTAGATGATGTAGCAAAGTTTCTGGTTTACCTGTAACCTTTTGTGAAAATGACAAAAGGAATAATAAAGAGACAGGAATGTTATACATAAAAATAAGCTAAATTGCTTTACTTTAAAGTGATGGCAAATCTTACCATTTCATTTTTTTTTACTGAAGTGACGTGTCCACCTCTTAGCCATTAGTCATGCTAGCATACTGCACAGTGCCATACGGCTAGTGCGGCTATTGGCTTATACACCACTTTTTTTAAAACTTGTGAATGAAAGTCACTTATTTTTGTGCTGGTAAATCATAGCGTTTTTGAGATGCTAGGATTTATCATCACTTTAAAAAGGGACAGTTGTACACCATTTCTAGACAGATACCAATGGCACTACCTAATTTATTGCTAGGACCTAATAAATCCTTATCTGTACATACAGTACATATTTACAGCACATTCTGGGTCCTATAATTGGTGTAAACACGTCGTTCAATTAAAACTTAAACACAAATCTCTTACATCTAGCTGATGTTACAGTGTAAATAATACAACCTGAGCTGCGCTTGGGATACATTATCTCTAGTAAGAGGTGCTAAGATTGTTATATAGATATTAATATAAACCGAGTAAGCACTGGGGGTTAAAATCACAAACCCCAAATTGCCGGCTCCAAATATTGATAAATATGTTGCAATTGTTTTATTGAACTATGGAGTATTATTGCCAAAAATTAAATCTAAATAAAAATGTGCCTTTAGGCTATAGCATACATAGTAGATCAATGAAACAGTAATGTACTTCCCTGTACATCACTGTTTTATTGATCTACTATATGTAGGCTATAGCCTAAAGGAACATTTTATTTAGAGTATTATTGCAGTGGGCTGAGTATTTCCATTTAAATGTAACAGTCCATCGTTCTCCCCAGGACCTTTAAAATGGGCACACCATCCAGCTAATTTTACTGCCCAGAAGGCTAAAATGTAAGCAAAAATTAAGTTAAATTTAGCTAATACTAAAATGCTTTATTGCACAAATTATCATTAATAAATTTATATAAAGTTATGCAATAAATTTGTGATTTGGATACCAGAAAATGTTATATTACAAAGTATTACACTGCCCCACCTGGCTACTTCATAATGCCACCAGACTGGCAACATTTTCTGGGTAGAACGCTGCAGCCATTACTTAAAGTGAATGTCAACTTTCATGATAAAGTGCCCGGTTTTTAAAAAAACTATTAAAAACAGGGACACCTCCATTCATGAAAGTTTACATTGCACCGGATTTTACAAATACTTACCTTCTTCTCCTGAAACGCCGGATCGCTGATCTCCCTGCCTGCTTCTTCCTGCTGTACTTACACAGCATTGACGAAACCAGCTTCCTCCAATCACAGCGTGGCCTCACCAGATGGACGCTCCTGGTGGGGTAAACAGGATTGGAGGAAGCTGGTTTCGTCATTGCCGACGAACTACAGAGGACCTGCAGGCAAGGGGATCGGCGATCCGGCATTTCAGGAGAAGACGGTAAGTATTTGTAAAATCTGGTACAGTGTAAACTTTCATGAATGAAAGTGCCCCTGTTTTTAATAGTTTTTTTTTTTAAAAACGGCACTTTATCATGAAAGTTGACATTCACTTTAAATTTTGCTTGCACTGAGACAGGTGAAACATACATACTCACCTAACGGCTTTGATATGCTCCCAGGAAGCTACAGCAGTTAGAGGACCTTTTTGCTCTTTTGTACGGCCATGGACTGTGAGCAACTGAAAAACAAAGAAAGTCATTACGTTAGAATAGCGATAACTTCTTCTACAGTTGGACAATGGACAGGATGTAAAACACACACCTGACAACCGGCTTTCTCCAACATCTTTGCATACTTCACAGTTTTATCAATTTCAGGAAAAACTCGGATTTTGCACGTAATGGGGACAGACAGTTTCTCGTGTGCCAGCTGAACTAGGAATAAAGGGTCAGCGTTAAACACTGAACAAACAAATGGTACGAAAATAAATAACAATGACACATACCCATCCTTTCCAGTAGATCCCATTCATCCTGTAAGAAAGCTCCATAATGACCTGAGAAGACAATTACAAAAATAAATTAATTTTAGAAGTGCTTAAAGGGACAGTAAAGTCAAAATTAAACTTTCATGATTCAGATTGAGCATGCAATTTTAAACAACTTTCCGGTTTACTTCTGTTATGTTTGCTTTGTTCTCTTAGTGTCTTATATTGAAAAATGAAACTAGGTAGGCTCATAAGAGCTCAGGAGTGTGCACGTGTCTTTAGTACTCTATGGCAGCAGTGATTTGCAACATTGTATAACAAAGCTACAAATAATGTTGCAAAACACTGCTGCCATAGAGTACTAAAGACACGTGCACACTCCTGAGCTCTTATGAGCCTACTTTGTTCTCTTAGTATCTTTTATTGAAGAGTAAACTAAGCACATTTGATAACAGAAGTAAATTGGAAAGTTGTTTTAAAATTGCATGATCTATCCGAATCAGGAAAGTTTAATTTTGACTTTACTGTCCCTTTAAATTTGTCTCCATTGAGCATTACTTACCTCTTTTTGCAATCATTTGTGGGCAACCCAAATTTAAATCAATTGCATCACAGTAATCCTGAGCCAGCGACGCTGCTTGAACAAACACCTCAGGGTCATTTGCACAAAACTAAGAGATCAACAGAAAAAAAAAAAAAAGATAAATATATATTAGCATAACGGCTTTTCGAATGAATTAACACCATTTTACCATTGTTTTCACCATCTTGTTAAATTTAACATTCAATATGTCAGTAACCAGGGCACATATAGAAGTCAGGTGTCTTTGGAAAGGTATTAAAGAGCTCTTTCAGATGAGATAGGAAAAACATAATTTATGTAAGAACTTACCTGATAAATTCATTTCTTTCATATTAGCAAGAGTCCATGAGCTAGTGACGTATGGGATATACATTCCTACCAGGAGGGGCAAAGTTTCCCAAACCTTAAAATGCCTATAAATACACCCCTCACCACACCCACAATTCAGTTTAACGAATAGCCAAGAAGTGGGGTGATAAGAAAAAAGTGCAAAAGCATATAAAATAAGGAATTGGAATAATTGTGCTTTATACAAAAAAATCAAAACCACCACAAAAAAGGGCGGGCCTCATGGACTCTTGCTAATATGAAAGAAATGAATTTATCAGGTAAGTTCTTACATAAATTATGTTTTCTTTCATGTAATTAGCAAGAGTCCATGAGCTAGTGATGTATGGGATAATGATTACCCAAGATGTGGATCTTTCCACACAAGAGTCACTAGAGAGGGAGGGATAAAATAAAGACAGCCAATTCCTGCTGAAAATAATCCACACCCAGAATAAAATTTTAATGAAAAAACATAAGCAGAAGATTCAAACTGAAACCACTGCCTGAAGTACGTTTCTACCAAAAACTGCTTCAGAAGAGGAAAACACATCAAAATGGTAGAATTTAGTAAAAGTATGCAAAGAGGACAAAGTTGCTGTTTTGCAAATCTGATCAACCGAAGCATCATTCTTAAACGCCCAGGAAGTAGAAACTAACCTAGTAGAAGGAGCTGTAATCCTTTGAGGCGGAGTGTTACCCGACACAACATAGGCATGATGAAATAAAGATTTCAACCAAGATGCCAAAGAAATGGCAGAAGCTTTCTGGTCTTTTCTAGAACCGGAAAAGATGACAAATAGACTAGAAGTCTTTCGGAAAGACTTAGTAGCTTCAACATAATATTACAAAGCTCTAACAGCATCCAAAGAATGCAATGATTTCTCCTTAGAATTCATAGGATTAGGACATAATGGAGGAACCACAATTTCTCTACTAATGTTGTTAGAATTCACAACCTTAGGTAAAAAATTCAAAAGAAGTTCGCAGCACCGCCTTATCCTGATGCAAAATCAGAAAAGGAGACTCACAAAAAAGAGTAGATAATTCAGAGACTCTTCTGGCAGAAGAGATGGCCAAAAGAAACAAAAACTTTCCAAGAAAGTAATAAAACGACCAAAGAATGCATGGGTTCAAAAGGAGGAGCTTGAAGAGCCCCCAGAACCAAATTCAAACTCCAAGGAGGAGAAATTGACTTAATGACAAGTTTTATACGAACCAAAGGTTGTACAAAACAATGAATATCAGGAAGATTAGCAATCCTTCTGTGAAAAAGAACAGAAAGAGCAGAGATTTGTCTTTCAAGAAACTTGCGGACAAACCTTTATCTAAACCATCCTGAAGAAATATAAGTCTTCCAGACTCTATAATATATCTCTCTAGATACAGATTTACGAGCCTGTCACATAGTATCAATCACAGAGTCAGAGAAACCTCTTTGACCAAGAATCAAGCGTTCAAACTCCACACCTTAAAATTAAGGTTTTGAGATCCTGATGGAAAAACATAATTTATGTAAGAACTTACCTGATAAATTCATTTCTTTCATATTAACAAGAGTCCATGAGCTAGTGACGTATGGGATATACATTCCTACCAGGAGGGGCAAAGTTTCCCAAACCTTAAAATGCCTATAAATACACCCCTCACCACACCCACAAATCAGTTTAACGAATAGCCAAGAAGTGGGGTGATAAGAAAAAAGTGCGAAGCATATAAAATAAGGAATTGGAATAATTGTGCTTTATACAAAAAAATCATAACCACCACAAAAAAGGGTGGGCCTCATGGACTCTTGTTAATATGAAAGAAATGAATTTATCAGGTAAGTTCTTACATAAATTATGTTTTCTTTCATGTAATTAACAAGAGTCCATGAGCTAGTGACGTATGGGATAATGACTACCCAAGATGTGGATCTTTCCACACAAGAGTCACTAGAGAGGGAGGGATAAAATAAAGACAGCCAATTCCTGCTGAAAATAATCCACACCCAAATAAAAGTTTAACAAAAAACATAAGCAGAAGATTCAAACTGAAACCGCTGCCTGAAGAACTTTTCTACCAAAAACTGCTTCAGAAGAAGAAAATACATCAAAATGGTAGAATTTAGTAAAAGTATGCAAAGAGGACCAAGTTGCTGCTTTGCAGATCTGGTCAACCGAAGCTTCATTCCTAAACGCCCAGGAAGTAGAAACTGACCTAGTAGAATGAGCTGTAATTCTTTGAGGCGGAATTTTACCCGACTCAACATAGGCAAGATGAATTAAAGATTTCAACCAAGATGCCAAAGAAATGGCAGAAGCTTTCTGGCCTTTCCTAGAACCGGAAAAGATAACAAATAGACTAGAAGTCTTACGGAAAGATTTCGTAGCTTCAACATAATATTTCAAAGCTCTAACAACATCCAAAGAATGCAATGATTTCTCCTTAGAATTCTTAGGATTAGGACATAATGAAGGAACCACAATTTCTCTACTAATGTTGTTGGAATTCACAACTTTAGGTAAAAATTCAAAAGAAGTTCGCAACACCGCCTTATCCTGATGAAAAATCAGAAAAGGAGACTCACACGAAAGAGCAGATAATTCAGAAACTTCTTCTAGCAGAAGAGATGGCCAAAAGGAACAAAACTTTCCAAGAAAGTAATTTAATGTCCAATGAATGCATAGGTTCAAACGGAGGAGCTTGAAGAGCTCCCAAAACCAAATTCAAACTCCATGGAGGAGAAATTGACTTAATGACAGGTTTTATACGAACCAAAGCTTGTACAAAACAATGAATATCAGGAAGAATAGCAATCTTTCTGTGAAAAAGAACAGAAAGAGCAGAGATTTGTCCTTTCAAAGAACTTGCGGACAAACCCTTATCCAAACCATCCTGAAGAAATTGTAAAATTCTCGGTATTCTAAAAGAATGCCAAGAAAAATGATGAGAAAGACACCATGAAATATAAGTCTTCCAGACTCTATAATATATCTCTCTAGATACAGATTTACGAGCCTGTAACATAGTATTAATCACGGAGTCAGAGAAACCTCTATGACCAAGAATCAAGCGTTCAATCTCCATACCTTTAAATTTAAGGATTTCAGATCCGGATGGAAAAAAGGACCTTGTGACAGAAGGTCTGGTCTTAACGGAAGAGTCCATGGCTGGCAAGATGCCATCCGGACAAGATCCGCATACCAAAACCTGTGAGGCCATGCCGGAGCTATTAGCAGAACAAACGAGCATTCCCTCAGAATCTTGGAGATTACTCTTGGAAGAAGAACTAGAGGCGGAAAGATATAGGCAGGATGATACTTCCAAGGAAGTGATAATGCATCCACTGCCTCCGCCTGAGGATCCCGGGATCTGGACAGATACCTGGGAAGTTTCTTGTTTAGATGAGAGGCCATCAGATCTATCTCTGGGAGCCCCCACATTTGAACAATCTGAAGAAATACCTCTGGGTGAAGAGACCATTCGCCCGGATGCAACGTTTGGCGACTGAGATAATCCGCTTCCCAATTGTCTACACCTGGGATATGAACCGCAGAGATTAGACAGGAGCTGGATTCCGCCCAAACCAAAATTCGAGATACTTCTTTCATAGCCAGAGGACTGTGAGTCCCTCCTTGATGATTGATGTATGCCACAGTTGTGACATTGTCTGTCTGAAAACAAATGAACGATTCTCTCTTCAGAAGAGGCCAAAACTGAAGAGCTCTGAAAACTGCACGGAGTTCCAAGATATTGATCGGTAATCTCACCTCCTGAGATTCCCAAACTCCTTGTGCCGTCAGAGATCCCCACACAGCTCCCCAACCTGTGAGACTTGCATCTGTTGAAATTATAGTCCAGGTCGGAAGAACAAAAGAAGCCCCCTGAATTAAACGATGGTGATCTGTCCACCACGTTAGAGAGTGCCGAACAATCGGTTTTAAAGACATTAATTGATATATCTTCGTGTAATCCCTGCACCATTGGTTCAGCATACAGAGCTGAAGAGGTCGCATGTGAAAACGAGCAAAGGGGATCGCGTCCGATGCAGCAGTCATAAGACCTAGAATTTCCATGCATAAGGCTACCGAAGGGAATGATTGAGACTGAAGGTTTCGACAGGCTGTAATCAATTTTAGACGTCTCTTGTCTGTTAAAGACAAAGTCATGGACACTGAATCTATCTGGAAACCCAGAAAGGTTACCCTTGTTTGAGGAATCAAAGAACTTTTTGGTAAATTGATCCTCCAACCATGATCTTGAAGAAACAACACAAGTCGATTCGTATGAGACTCTGCTAAATGTAAAGACGGAGCAAGTACCAAGATATCGTCCAAATAAGGAAATACCACAATACCCTGTTCTCTGATTACAGACAGAAGGGCACCGAGAATCTTTGTGAAAATTCTTGGAGCTGTAGCAAGGCCAAACGGTAGAGCCACAAATTGGTAATGCTTGTCTAGAAAAGAGAATCTCAGGAACTGATAATGATCTGGATGAATCGGAATATGCAGATATGCATCCTGTAAATCTATTGTGGACATATAATTCCCTTGCTGAACAAAAGGCAATATAGTCCTTACAGTTACCATCTTGAACGTTGGTATCCTTACATAACGATTCAATAATTTTAGATCCAGAACTGGTCTGAAGAAATTCTCCTTCTTTGGTACAATGAAGAGATTTGAATAAAACCCCATCCCCTGTTCCGGAACTGGAACTGGCATAATTACTCCAGCCAACTCTAGATCTGAAACACAATTCAGAAATGCTTGAGCTTTCACTGGATTTACTGGGACATGGGAAAGAAAAAATCTCTTTGCAGGAGGTCTCATCTTGAAACCAATTCTGTACCCTTCTGAAACAATGTTCTGAATCCAAAGATTGTGAACAGAACTGATCCAAATTTCTTTGAAAAAACGTAACCTGCCCCCTACCAGCTGAACTGGAATGAGGGCCGTACCTTCATGTGAACTTAGAAGCAGGCTTTGCCTTTCTAGCAGGCTTGGATTTATTCCAGACTGGAGATGGTTTCCAAACTGAAACTGCTCCTGAGGACGAAGGATCAGGCTTTTGTTCTTTGTTGAAACGAAAGGAACGAAAACGATTGTTAGCCCTGTTTTTACCTTTAGACTTTTTATCCTGTGGTAAAAAAGTTCCTTTCCCACCAGTAACAGTTGAAATAATAGAATCCAACTGAGAACCAAATAATTTGTTTCCCTGGAAAGAAATGGAAAGTAGAGTTGATTTAGAAGCCATATCAGCATTCCAAGACTTAAGCCATAAAGCTCTTCTGGCTAAGATAGCCAGAGACATAAATCTAACATCAACTCTAATAATATCAAAAATGGCATCACAGATGAAATTATTAGCATGCTGGAGAAGAATAATAATATCATGAGAATCACGATTTGTTACTTGTTGCGCTAGAGTTTCCAACCAAAAAGTTGAAGCTGCAGCAACATCAGCCAATGATATAGCAGGTCTAAGAAGATTACCTGAACATAGATAAGCTTTTCTTAGAAAAGATTCAATTTTTCTATCTAAAGGATCCTTAAACGAGGTACCATCTGATGTAGGAATGGTAGTACGTTTAGCAAGAGTAGAAATAGCCCCATCAACTTTAGGGATTTTGTCCCAAAATTCTAATCTGTCAGGCGGAACAGGATATAATTGCTTAAAACGTTTAGAAGGAGTAAATGAATTACCCAATCTATCCCATTCCTTAGCAATTACTGCAGAAATAGCATTAGGAACAGGAAAGACTTCTGGAATAACCGCAGGAGCTTTAAAAACCTTATCCAAACGTATAGAATTAGTATCAAGAGGACTAGAATCCTCTATTTCTAAAGCAATTAGTACTTCTTTAAGTAAAGAGCGAATAAATTCCATCTTAAATAAATATGAAGATTTATCAGCATCAATCTCTGAGACAGAATCCTCTGAACCAGAAGAGTCCAAAGAATCAGAATGATGGTGTTCATTTAAAAATTCATCTGTAGAGAGAGAAGATTTAAAAGACTTTTTACGTTTACTAGAAGGAGAAATAACAGACAAAGCCTTCTTTATGGATTCAGAAACAAAATCTCTTATGTTATCAGGAACATTCTGCACCTTAGATGTTGAGGGAACTGCAACAGGCAATGGTACATCACTAAAGGAAATATTATCTGCATTAACAAGTTTGTCATGACATTTAATACAAACAACAGCTGGAGGAATAGCTACCAAAAGTTTACAGCAGATACACTTAGCTTTGGTAGATCCAGCAGGCAGAGGTTTTCCTGTAGTATCTTCTGGCTCAGATGCAACGTGAGACATCTTGCAATATGTAAGAGAAAAAACAACATATAAAGCAAAATAGATCAAATTCCTTATAAGACAGTTTCAGGAATGGGAAAAAAATGCCAAACATCAAGCTTCTAGCAACCAGAAGCAAATGAAAAATGATTCTGAAATAATGTGGAGACAAAAGCGACGCCCATATTTTTTGGCGCCAAATAAGACGCCAACATTATTTGGCGCCTAAATGCTTTTGGCGCCAAAAATGACGCCACATCCGGAACGCCGACATTTTTGGCGCAAAATAACGTCAAAAAAATGACGCAACTTCCGGCGACACGTATGACGCCGGAAACGGAAATGAATTTTTGCGCCAAAAAAATCCGCGCCAAGAATGACGCAATAAAATGAAGCATTTTCAGCCCCCGCGAGCCTAACAGCCCACAGGGAAAAAGTCAAATTTTTGAGGTAAGAAAAATATGATAATTAAAGCATAATCCCAAATATGAAACTGACTGTCTGGAAATAAGGAAAGTTGAACATTCTGAGTCAAGGCAAATAAATGTTTGAATACATATATTTAGAACTTTATAAATAAAGTGCCCAACCATAGCTTAGAGTGTCACAGAAAATAAGACTTACTTACCCCAGGACACTCATCTACATGTTTGTAGAAAGCCAAACCAGTACTGAAACGAGAATCAGTAGAGGAAATGGTAAATATAAGAGTATATCGTCGATCTGAAAAGGGAGGTAAGAGATGAATCTCTACGACCGATAACAGAGAACCTTATGAAATAGACCCCGTAGAAGGAGATCACTGCATTCAATAGGCAATACTCTCCTCACATCCCTCTGACATTCACTGCACGCTGAGAGGAAAACCGGGCTCCAACTTGCTGCGGAGCGCATATCAACGTAGAATCTAGCACAAACTTACTTCACCACCTCCCTTGGAGGCAAAGTTTGTAAAACTGATTTGTGGGTGTGGTGAGGGGTGTATTTATAGGCATTTTAAGGTTTGGGAAACTTTGCCCCTCCTGGTAGGAATGTATATCCCATACGTCACTAGCTCATGGACTCTTGTTAATTACATGAAAGAAAAAGAACCTTGAGACAGAAAGACTGGTCTTAACGGAAGAGTCCACAGCTGGCAAGAGGCCATCCGGACAAGATCCGCATACCAAAACCTGTGAGGCCATGCTGGAGCTACCAGCAGGACAAACGAGCATTCCTTTAGAATATTGGAGAATACCCTTGGAAGAAGAACTAGAGGCGGAAAGATATAGGCAGGATGACACTTGTAAGGAAGAGATAATGCATCCACTGCCTCCGCCCGAGGATCCCGGGATCCGGACAGATACCAGGGAAGTTTCTTGTTTAGATGAGAAGCCATCAGATCTATTTCTGGGAGTTCCCACATTTGAACAATCTGAGGAAATACCTCTGGGTGAAGACCATTCGCCCAGGTGCAACGTTTGGCGACTGAGATAATCCGCTTTCCAATTGTCCATACCTGGGATAAGAACCGCAGAGATTAGACAGGAGCTGGATTCCGCCCAAACCAAAATTCGAGATACTTCTTTCATAGCCAGAGGACTGTGAGTCCCTCCTTGATGTATGCCACAGTTGTGATATTGTCTATCTGAAAACAAATGAACAACTCTCTCTTCAGAAGAGGCCAAGACTGAAGAGCTCTGAAAATTGCACGGAGTTCCAAAATATTGATCGGAAATCTCACCTCCTGAGATTCCCAAACCCCTTGTGCCGTCAGATACCCCCACACAGCTCCCCAACCTGTAAGACTTGCATCTGTTGAGATTATAGTCCAGGTCAGAAGAACAAAGAAGCCCCCTGAACTAAACGATGGTGATCTGTCCACCATGTCAGAGAGTGTCGTATAATCGGTTTAAAGATATTAATTGAGATATCTTTGAGTAATCCCTGCACCATTGGTTCAGCATACAGAGCTGAAGAGGTCGCATGTGAAAACGAGCAAAGGAGATCGCATCTGATGCGGCAGTCCTAAGACCTAAAATTTCCATGCATAAGGCTACCAAAGGGAATGATTGTGACTGAAGGTTTTGACAAGCTGATATCAATGTTAAACTTCTCTTGTCTGACAAGGACATAGACACTGAATCTATCTAGAAACCTAAAAAGGTTACCCTTGTCTAAGGAATCAATGAACTGATTGGTAAATTGATCCTCCAACCATGAACTTGAAGAAACAACACAAGTCGATTCGTATGAGATTCTTCGAAAATGAGAAGACTGAGCAAGTACCCAGATATCGTCCAATAAGGAAATACCAAAACCCTGTTCTCTGATTACAGAAAGAAGGGCACCGAGAACCTTTGAAAAAAATTCTTGGAACTGAGGCTAGGCCAAACGGTAGAGCCACAAAACTGGTAATGCTTGTCTAAAAAGAGAATCTCAGACACTAAAAGTGATCTGGATGAATCGGAATATGCAGATACACATCCTGTAAATCTATTGTAGACATATAATGTCCTTGCTAAACAAAAGGCAGGATAGTCCTACAGTAACCATCTTGAATGTTGGTATCCTTACATAACGATTCAATATTGATAGATCCGGAACTGGTCTGAAGGAATTGACCTTCTTTGGTACAATGAAGAGATAAAATAAAACCCCAGCCCCTGTTCCAGAACTGGAACTGGCATAATTACTCCAGCCAACTCTAGATCTGAAACACATTTCAGAAATGCTGAGCCTTTGCTGTGTTAACTGGGACACGGGAAAGAAAAAAATCTCTTAGCAGGAGGCCTTAACTGAAGCCAATTCTGTACCTTTCTGAAACAATATTCTGAAACCAGAAATTGAGAACGGAATTGATCAAAATTTCTTTGAAGAAAACGTAATCTGCCCCATACCAGCTGAGCTGGAATAAGGTCCGCACCTTCATGGGTACTTAGGAGCTGGCTATAGGTTTTCTATAAGGCTTGGATATATTCCAAACTGGAAATAGTTTCCAAACTGATACCGCTCCTGAGGATGAAGGATCAGGCTTTTGTTCCTTATTGTGAGGAAAGGAACGAAAATGATTATTAGACCTAAATTTACCTTAGATTTTTTATCCTTTGGTAAAAAAGTTCCCTTCCTTCCAGAAACAGTTGAGATAATAATTTATTACCCTGGAAAGAAAGGGAAAGCAAAGTTGACTTAGAAGACATATAAGCATTCCAAGTTTAATCCATAAAGCTTTTCTAGCTAAAATAGCTAGAGACATATACCTGACATCAACTCTAATGATATCAAAAGATGGTATCACCAATAAAATTATTAGCATGTTATAGAATAATAATAATGCTATAAAATTATGATCTGTTACTTGTTGCGCTAAAGCTTCTAACCAAAAAGTTGAAGCTGCAGCAACATCCGCTAAAAATATAGCAGGTCTAAGAAGATTACCTGAACATAAGTAAGCTTTTCTTAGAAAGGATTCAATTTTCCTATCTAAAGGATCCTTAAATGAATTACTATCTGCCGTAGGAATAGTAGCACATTTAGCAGGAGTAGAGACAGCCCCATAACCTTAGGGATTTTGTCCCAAAAAAACTCTAATCTGTCAGATGGCACAGGATATAATTGCTTAAACGTTTAGAAGGAGTAAAAGAATTACCCAAATTATTCCATTCCCTGGAAATTACTTCAGAAATAGCATCACGGAGATTAAACACTTCTGGAATAACTACAGGAGATTTTAAAAACCTTATTTAAACGTTTAGATTTAGTATCAAGAGGACCAGAATCCTCTATTTCTAATGCAATTAATACTTCTTTAAATAAAGAACGAATAAATTCCATCTTGAACAAATACAAAGATTTATCAGCATCAACTTCTGAGACAGAAACCTCTGAACCAGAAGAACCATTATTAGTATCAGAATGATGATGTTCATTTAAAAATTCATCTGAAAAAAGAGAAGTTTTAAAAGACTTTTATGTAAACTAGAAGGAGAAATAACATAGCCTTCTTAATGGATTTAAAAATAAAATCTCTTATGTTTATCAGGAACACTCTGAAAATTAGATGTTGACGGAACAGCAACAGGTAATGTAACAGTACTAAAGGAAATTTTATCTGCATTAATAAGTTTGTCATGACATGCAATACAAACAACAGCTGGAGAAACAGATACCAAAAATTATAGCAGATACACTTAGCTTGGTAGTTCCAGCACTAGACAGCGATTTTTCTGTAGTATCTTCTGACTCAGATGCAACGCGAGACATCTTGCAATATGTAAGAGAAAAAACAACATATAAAGCAAAATTGATCAAATTCCTTAAATGACAGTTTCAGGAATGGGAAAAAATGCCAAAGAACAAGCTTCTAGCAACCAGAAGCAAAGAAAAAATAAGACTTAAATAATGTGGAGACAAAAGCGACGCCCTTATTTTTTAGCGCCAAATAAGACGCCCACATTATTTGGCGCCTAAATGCTTTTGGCGCCAAAAATGACGCCACATCCGGAACGCCGACATTTTTGGCGCAAAATAACTTCAAAAAATGACGCAACTTCCGGCGACACGTATGACGCCGGAAACGCAAAAGAATTTTTGCACCAAAAAAGTCCGCGCCAAGAATGACGCAATAAAATGAAGCATTTTCAGCCCCCGCGAGCCTAACAGCCCACAGGGAAAAAAGAGTCAAATTTTTGAAGGTAAGAAAAAATGATTAATTCAAATGCATTATCCCAAATATGAAACTGACTGGAAAGTTGAACATTCTGAGTCAAGGCAAATAAATGTTTGAATACATATATTTAGAACTTTATAAACAAAGTGCCCAACCATAGCTTAGAGTGTCACAGAAAATAAGATTTACTTACCCCAGGACACTCATCTACATGTTTGTAGAAAGCCAAACCAGTACTGAAACGAGAATCAGCAGAGGTAATGGTATATATAAGAGTATATCGTCGATCTGAAAAGGGAGGTAAGAGATGAATCTCTACGACCGATAACAGAGAACCTATGAAATAGACCCCGTAGAAGGAGATCACTGCATTCAAATAGGCAATACTCTCCTCACATCCCTCTGACATTCACTGCACGCTGAGAGGAAAACCGGGCTCCAACTTGCTGCGGAGCGCATATCAACGTAGAATCTAGCACAAACTTACTTCACCACCTCCATCGGAGGCAAAGTTTGTAAAACTGAATTGTGGGTGTGGTGAGGGGTGTATTTATAGGCATTTTAAGGTTTGGGAAACTTTGCCCCTCCTGGTAGGAATGTATATCCCATACGTCACTAGCTCATGGACTCTTGCTAATTACATGAAAGAAAAAGTATTTGTAAGCCGTTGTAATCAATATTTGGGTGGCCATTTTTTCAAAAGAAGGTCTTTAATTGTTTTACTTAAAAAAAAAAAAAATGTTGTACATATAAACTATTACTCATTAAAGGGACACTCAAGTCAAAATAATCTTTTATTATACAGAAAGAGCAGTAGTTTTAAGACACTTTCCAATTTTATTCCATTATCAAATGTTGCAGTCTTTTTATATTCACACTTTCTGGGGGAACAAGATCCTACTGAGCATGTGCACAAGCTCACAGGGTATACTTATACTAATCTGTGATTGGCTGATGTCTGTCACATGATACAAGGGGCTGGAAAATGGAGGAAAAAAAATACAATATTTCAGAAAAAAAAAAAAAAAAAAAACTACTGCTTATTTGAAATTTAGAGTAGGTGTTAAATCATTGTCTTTATTATGCACATCTACTGCATTGAGTGGTCCATTAACTGTACCAAATTTAAAGATGGGCTGCCAATGGGATCAGGAGTTATGTTAGATTCAGTAAAAAAGGAAATCCCATTTACAGTAATCTTCTTAACCCAGACAAGTTTAAACATGTTCTGACTTTCATGTCACATCACAAATGTAAATTCTATTGTGATCGTTGGAGGGTGAAGATTGCTCCAGTGCTCCTTGAAGTGAATTTAAGCAATATAAGGGCTTCATTACTGTTACTATATGTGCAAGTGACTCAGAAATTAGTAGATTTTCTAGTGTTATAATACATTATAGGAAAGTCAACATTCACCTTGCATGATTCAGATAAAGCATGTAATTTTAAGACATTTAAATTAACTTCTATTTTGAAATGTGCTTTCTTCTCTTGATATCCCTTGGTAAAAAGAATACGCAAATAGTGGGAGCTAGCTGCTGATTGGTGCCTGCACGCACATATTTGCCAGTAGTGCAATGCTGTTCCTTCAGGAAAGGATAACAAGATAATGAAACGAATTTGAAAATAGAAGTAAATTGGAAAGTTGCTTAAAATTGTATACTTTATCCAAATCATGAAAGAAAATATTGGGGTTTGCTATCCCTTTAAGTAGTAAAGGACATGGTAATGTAAGAAATAATCTTATATTTGTTACACCATGGAGAAGAGAACTTTTCCCACAGTTACATGAAAATGCTATGATGCTTAGTTACACAGTAGTGTATAGTTAGACAAGTTTAATCATGTTCTGACTTGCAAATCACATCACAAACTAACATTTTCATATAATTTTGTGAAAAGTTCTCTTATCTATGATGTAACAGATCTAAGATTCTTTCTTAAAAATACACCAGAATCACTTCTATATGTGCCCTGTTTACCAAAATAATTACATGTTAAAGTTAACAATACGGTGAAAAACAAATTGTCAAAATTGCAAATTTTGTACCCCTATAACTGTAAATACAGAAGATATGGACCTGCAATTTCGCATTGACTAGTACACCTCAGGTGGCCCTTTCAGTATACCAATATATATATATATATATATATATATATATATATATATATATATATATATATATTAAAAAAAAAAAAAAAAAAAAAAAAAAAGGATTCTGAGGTTGAGGACCTTGTTGATTTGACATGGAATGACCCCAATGATGACAATAAGGTTGACACACTGGTAATAGCAGTGTAAAGTACAGCACTGGGAATCTGCTTACCAGTGAGGAAAATAATAAACAGGAAAATGATCCTATTTTCTTGTGGCGTGGCAAAAGCTCAGACATAAGTTTGGAATTGCAATCTGAGTAATAACCATGAAACCCAATGTAAAAAATACATAGAAGAGATTTATCATGGATTTGTGGAGGTACTGGGATGGACCCTGACACCTTGGTGGGAGAGAAAAGACAGTTAAGGACATCAGAACATAGTTATGGGTCTCACAATGGGAGAGGAACAATGCTGGGGTAGAGATTAAATGGACATGAAACCCAACATTTTTCTCTTATGATTCAGATAGAGAATACACCTTTAAACAATATTCTAATTTACTATTATTATCATCATCTAATTTGCTTAATTCTTTAGGTATCATTTGTTGAGTCAATAACACGTGGCTTGTGCATCCACCAATCAGATATGATTTTCAACAAAGGATATCAACAGAATGAAGCAAATTAGATAATAGAAGTAAATTGGAAAGTTGTTTAAAATTGCATGCCATTTCTGAATCATTAAAAAGAAAAAAACTGTGTTTCATGTCCCTTTAACATCTTTGTAAGAGGTGTATGGCAAAAATGACAAAGAGGACAAAACATGTAGAAAGTGATAAGTAATAGAGGAATTGTGCGAGGAGAAAGAGGAGGGCTGGTGAGTTTGTCCTGGCAAATTTAACATAGGACAAGGGTTGTAAAAGACAGTAAAGGCATAGAATGGTTTCCTATACAGATAGTTACCTGAACAATCAAAGGCCGATCTTCAGCGCACAGCTCACAGTACAGGTTATCCTTGCGGTAGTTGGCATCACGCACAAACACCTGGGCATGTAGCATTGGAGTGTAACAAAGCTGGGCCCCATGCCGACGGCTGAAGAGTCGCCAGGCCAGCTCACTTTGATCCACCATAGGAGCCAGCACATATCGAGCTCCCCGGAGACTCTGCTTCCAGAAGTCCATCCCCTGCAGCTTGGGCACTGAGCTCTGGCTGCCAGCAAAGCCAACGAGCATTAGATATATTAGTTATTAATTCATTCGAAAAGCCAGTATGCTTCTGCAGCTAGATCTGTTTTATGATTCTTATAAATATCAATATAAACACACATGCAAGGGATTAATTCATAACGCTCAAACAAGATACGTTCCTCCTCAGTACACTTGCGAGACACGACGCCCTAGCTCCCCACATACACCAAGAGCATTTTATATAATTTACAGAACGGATTTCTTTTCCCCATATGAGACACGGCATGCCACCCATATGAGAGGTTCACAGCTTCCCCTGGCTACAAAGCACCCCCGTCTAATATCATACAGCTCACCGCTCCGGTACCACTCACCTCCCGCGGTCACACATTTCCTCAGGCGGCAGCTTCATACCGAGCCTACCAACTCAGTGCTTACTGCAGGGACTGACAGGCACTTCCGGTCCCAATGGCTAGACTTCCGTTTGGTCCATCCCTATTCTCACTCCCCTGTATCTCACTATAAGGATCCTGTTGAGAAACAGGCGATAACTTATGTCAGGTCTGTGTGTGTGAAATGCAGGGTGAGAGCCGGAACTGAATCGAAGCAGCCTAAATTAAACAGGCTGTTTCACTGTTTAAACTTAATAGAAATCATTCAATATGTATTTAAATGGATTTAACATCTTATTTTTTTCAAATTTCATTTGTGCAATGTCTGTTGCTTCCTGTCACAGCCCTACAATGAGGCTGTGGTCTCTAGGGTGACCACATATCCAAACTGCCATTCAGGGACCCCCCCCCCCCCTAAAAAAAGGTGATTTTGATACCTTTTTATTTTTGTGCCAAATTTTGAAAGGGAAAAAAAATGGTCACCACTTTAGACAGGTATACACAATGTGCACCTGCTTTAACTAAGTCACTTCCAGCAGAGTACTTTGTAAATTACCCATCCATCCCATCAGGGACACATAGTTAGATTTATACATAATGGGCCAGATTACAAGTGGAGGGCTAATGAACGCTCCTGCTCGAACGTTAACTGCGCTAGAAGTAAGCTATTTGCATGCGTAAGGTTGTGCTCATATTATGAGTTGAAAGTAAACTGTTTTCGTGCAAGCGTAAAAAGCCAGACTTACAATATCGCGTGTGTGTTCATGTATTCCCCCATAGAAGTCAATGGAGAAAATAAAGTAGAAAAAACACACAAACGCCCAAACCTGATCGCATATTCTCATGTGCGCTAAGCCAACATGAAAATATGAATATTTTTCATTCCAATATTCTTCACATAGCAGAATATGTTCTATTTATTCATATAATAAATATTTATACCTATAAAGTCCAGCACTCACAAGCTCTCAACTAAGATAAAAAGCAGCAATGGAAGAGTTAGTTACCGCATCTGGCCAAATGGGAAAAGCCCAGCTACCTCGTCAAGGTCTCTTCCAAAAACCTGGGTCCCTAAACAGCCACCCAATGCAGGCTGAGCCTTCACTGGGTTTACTGGAATGCGAGAGAGAAAAAATCTCACAGGCGGCCTTACCTTGAAACCTATTCTGTACCCTTGTGAAACAATGTTCTGAATCCAAAGGCTGTGAATCGAATTGATCCAAATATCTTTGAAAAATCGTAACCTGCCCCCTACCAGCTGTGCTGGAATGAGGGCCGCACCTTCATGCGGATTTGGGAGCTGGTTTTGACTTTCTAAAAGGCTTGGATTTATTCCAGACTGGAGAAGGCTTCCAAACGGAAACCGTTCCTTTAGGGGAAGGGTCAGGCTTCTGTTCCTTTTTCTGACGAAAGGAACGAAAACGATTAGCAGCCCTGTATTTACCTTTAGATTTTTTGTCCTGAGGCAAAAAGGTTCCTTTCTCCCCAGTAACAGTTGAAATAATAGAATCCAACTGTGAACCAAATAATTTATTACCTTGGAAAGAAAGAGAAAGCAAAGTTGACTTAGAAGTCATATCTGCATTCCAAGATTTAAGCCATAAAGCTCTTCTAGCTAAAATAGCTAAAGACATATACTTGACATCAATTCTAATGATATCAAAAATGGCATCACAAATAAAGTTATTAGCATGTTGAAGAAGTTTAACAATGCTATAAGCATTATGGTCTGACACTTGTTGCGCCAAAGCCTCCAACCAGAAAGTGGAAGCTGCAGCAACATCAGCCAAAGAAATAGCAGGTCTAAGAAGATTACCTGAACATAAATAAGCTCTCCTTAGAAAGGATTCAAGCTTCCTATCTAAAGGATCCTTAAAGGAAGTACTATCCGCTGTAGGAATAGTAGTACGTTTAGCAAGAGTAGAAATAGCCCCATCAACTTTAGGGATCTTGTCCCAAAATTCTAATCTATCAGATGGCACAGGGTACAATTTCTTAAACCTTGGAGAAGGAGTAAATGAAGTACCCAGACTATTCCATTCCCTAGAAATTATTTCTGAAATAGCATCATGAACTGGAAAAACTTCTGGAATAACTACATGAGGTTTAAAAACCGAATTTAAACACTTAGTAGATTTAGTATCAAGAGGATTAGACTCCTCCATATCTAATGCAATCAACACTTCTTTAAGTAAAGAATGAATAAACTCCATCTTAAATAAATATGAAGATTTATCAGTGTCAATATCTGAGGCAGAATCTTCTGAACCAGAAAGATCCTCGTCAGAAACAGATAAGTCAGAATGATGGCGGTCACTTAAAAATTCATCTGAAATATGAGAAGTTTTAAAAGACCTTTTACGTTTTCTGGAAGGAGGAATAACAGACAGAGCCTTCCTAATAGAATTAGAAACAAATTCTTTTACATTAACAGGGACATCCTGAACATTAGATGTTGAAGGAACAACAACAGGTAAAGGATTATTACTAATAGATACACTATCTGCGTTAGAAAGTTTATCATGACAACTAACACAAACTACAGCCGGAGGAATAGATACCAAAAGTTTACAACAAATGCACTTAACTTTGGTAGAACCAGCATCAGGCAGCGTCTTTCCAGAAGAAGATTCTGATCCAGGGTCAGGTTGAGACATCTTGCAATATGTAATAGAAAAAACAACATATAAAGCAAAATTATCAAATTTCTTAAATGACAGTTTCAGGAATGGGAAAAAATGCCAAATAAACAAGCTTCTAGCAACCAGAAGCAATGAAAAAGTGAGATTTAAATAATGTGGAAAGAGGTGGAGACAAAAATGACGCCCACATTTTTGGCGCCAAGTATGACGCCCACATTATTGGCGCCAAGAATGACGCCACATCCTGTGACGCCGAAAAAACGACGCCCACATTTTTTGGCGCAAAAAAACGTCTGTAACACGTATACGTGAAAAATGACACAACCACGAACAAACTTCCGGCGTCAATTAGGGCGCCGGAAATGACAAAATTTTGCGCCAAAAAAGTTTGCGCCAAGAATGACGCAATAAATTGAAGCATTTTCAGCCCCCGCAAGCCTAACAGCCCGCAGGGAAAAAAGTCAAATGAAAATTTTTAAGGTAAGAAAAAAAAAAAATATTTATTCATATGCATTATCCCAAATAATGAAACTGACAGTCTGAATGAAGGAATACTGATTATCCTGAATCATGGCAAATATAAGTTTAAACACATATATTTAGAACTTTACATATAAAGTGCCCAACCATAGCTTAGAGTGTCATAAATAAAATAAGACTTACTTACCCTAAGATACTCATCTACATATAGTAGATAGCCAAACCAGTACTGAAACGAGAATCAGTAGAGGTAATGGTATATAAGAGTATACAATATACACTATACTGTATTATTTTGTATTTAGTTTTGTATTTAGTTCTGTGTAACAATCAGATTTGACAGTTTTTTTTATACCAATTATCCAAATAAAGTATAGTCCTAGAAAACTATTATATGCAAAACAATAAGTCAAGTAATGAATTTAAACAGCAGCTCTAGGCTAGCATCAAATTTGAAACATGCTACAGAATAATTTTACCAAAAATAACAGGAAAAAAACGAAATAACCGAAAATACCATTTTTGGCCAAAACGTTTCTGCAGCCGAAATTTCGGTGCATCCCTAGTATGTTTTATCTTAATCATTAAATCATTTTTTTCTTTCCTCTAACTCTCTTCAGCAATAATAACTTCTGTGTACAGATCATCTAGCATTTCACAAATTCCTCTTCCAGATTTAACATGTAGTGAGATTTTTTTTTTTTACTTGAAACAAAAAAGTTGTCTGAACTTAATTTCGATGCTTTCTAGATTTTATATTTAGTGTATTCTTATTAGAATTTGCAGGTTAACCCCTTATTTAGGTTCTGTGGGATTTTAATATGTTAGAGTATTTTATTATTGCAATATTACTTTCATATACCTATCCTGAGCAACAGTAATGCAATACTGGGAGCTAGCTGGTGATTGGTAGCTACATACATTTGTCTCTTGTCATTTGCCCACCATATGTGTTCTGCTAGCTTCCAGTAGTGTATTGTTGTTCTGGAGCTGACTTTAACTATGTATTTAATTCCTTTGCATGGGGCTAAACACATACTTTAATTATGTACAAGCAATAGTGCATTAAAAATGCTCAACAGAGTATTTTCTTTTTGCACCTTTATCTGTTCCACTTATGTTGGAATGCTTTAAATATATACCATGTTTTATCACTAGAGGGAGCCATTACCTTAAGGTTTTTCATATTTCTCATGGGCAATGCATACACTCAAGAATATTCATCAAACACAACAAAAATGTATTATCTACAGATTATTAATCTACACATTTATGCTATAAATACACATTTAAGAAATGATACTGCATTTTAGGTTTTAAAACCTTTTTTTACTGAACACTCAAAGTATAAAAATATTTTGAACTTGTTGCAATCACACTGATATGCGCTATTGTGTGTGTGTATATATATATATATATATATATATATATATATATATAAATATATATATATTTATATAAGAAATAAATAAGAAAGGCACTCTCCGTGTAAATAGTAATTTAACTTTTACTTAGATGAACGTTTTCGGGGTTGCCCCCGTCCTCAGACCTTACAAAACAAATGAAACAGTTAACTATTTATGTGATTACCTGGTTGTGATCCTGCCAGAGCGTGTAGCGTCCCCATAGCGCAACTGCGCATGCGCCAGGGTATGTACAGAGGCCCTGGAGGTTCAAAAGAGTCACCAAGTCAAACCACAAACAGAAAAAGTAAAAACAAGAATTATACAATTAAAATAAAAGCCCGGTACATAGCAACTATAGGGGTTACTGATAGAAGCAAAAACGTTTGTAAATGTTGCGTGTTGCAGTGTTAAATTAGATTAAATCTGAGATAATGTATAGAGTGGCTGCGTGTGAGGGAAGCATCAGTGATCATGACACCTTACAGTAAATACCACAATCATTAGATATATATTCATTTAATATGCCCAAACCATCACTAAGCAAAAAACTCCATCTACTAACAGTTAATGTCACTGTTACAGAGTCTATCCACAGTTGCTAAGCAACAATAAACAATCTTAGTGCACCAATCCGGTGCCCGCCATAATACAACCCCAATCGATCTATCTGTAATATTACCACTCATATTTCATATGTCACACTGTTAACAAACATGTTTTTAACAAATTTATAACAGAATATTAAAACTATCTATCCTCAGGAGGATAGATAGTTTTAATATTCTGTTTTAATATTCTGTTATAAATTTGTTAAAAACTTGTTTGTTAACAGTGTGACATATGAAATATGAGTGGTAATATTACAGATAGATCGATTGGGGTTGTATTATGGCGGGCACCGGATTGGTGCACTAAGATTGTTTGTCTAATTTAACACTGCAACACGCAATATTTACAAACATTTTTGCTTCTATCAGTAACCCCTATATAGTTGCTATGTGCCGTGCTTTTATTTTAATTGTATAATTCTTGTTTTTACTTTTTCTGTTTGTGGTTTGACTTGGTGACTCTTTTGAACCTCCAGGGCCTCTGTACATACTCTGGCGCATGCGCAGTTGCGCTATGGGGATGCTACACGCTCTGGCAGGATCACAACCAGGTAATCACATAAATAGTTCACTGTTTCATTTGTTTTGTAAGGTCTGAGGACGGGGGCAACCCCGAAAACGTTCATCTAAGTAAAAGTTAAATTACTATTTAGCCAGGTATATAAATTTCCAAGATAAGAAAAGCACTCACTGGACTGTGGACATCAGTGTAAATAAAGAATTTATTGTGACGTTTCGGGACTAGCAGCGTCCCTTCCTCTGACAAATAACAAGTGAAAAAATAAAACATTTATAAGCCTACAAACCACTCCCCCAGGTGGGCTGCCAATCAAAATGAGCCGTGTGCAAAACAAGCCTAAGCCTGTGTAATTAGTGAATTACTGATCAAAACACTGTGAAATATATGTAATATTTAGATGATGAAAGTGTGTTTTAGTATAATAGCCTAACTATAAAGATAAGAGTGTAACTGATGGCCCCCAAGTACGACCAGATCATATTAGTAAACTAGATTCGTTACAATCACTCATGCACATATGTGTCAACAAAGACCCTGATAGGCTAGCCTCCAGCACGCCTCTGAACCCTCATTGGATAATAAAGCACCTCTCGGCATGACACGTATGTCAACACTCCCGACTCACGTCCCTGTCATCTCCCACAACGGATCAAGCACTATGTTCAATCCACACACATGTCTCAGCAATTGGGTGTCTTACACCGTATGGGTAACAATATGATGCCCATTTTCTTCTTATATTTCAGCCCCGTCGGCGATAAACTATTAGATCAAGAATGATCCGCCCCCGACTCTGATTGGTCGAGAAGCACCCGCCCCACATGCATAGCTAGCACACGCCCCACCTGGACGCCTAGCCTGTCATTACAACAGTAATGTCATAACCTGCAACAAGCATATGTTGTTTAAGCATCAAACACACCATCACAACAGTGCTATGTGCGCAGTGTGCAACCGATAGCAATCTGACTGCCACAACCTAATAAGTAGCCTGCCCGACATCAACAATCTCTCATAATGTTATCGGAAGGTTGCCATAGCAACATATATAAACAGACAATAGAAGCGGCTAAATGACAAGAATGTGAAATTTAAAACATATCCTTAGTGTGAACATCACGCTACGCAGTGTGCAACAGACCTCAATCTGGATTCCTCATCGTGATAGTTAGCCTGCCCGACATCGCCAATCTCACATTATGATGTCGGAGGGTTGTCATAGCAACATGTATACATACACAATATAGAGAATAGTCTAGGAGCAACTAAATATCCAAAACAAATTAATTAAACATATCCTTGATGTAAACATCACGCTATATATACTACCCCATGTCTCTAGGATGTATAGATAATCGATAAAAAATTCTAAAAATTGAAAAAGCTATATATATTATATCCAAACCACCAACAGCCCTAACCAGCTGTCATAACCACCCCAACATGGTGAATTGTGTGTAAATAACAAAAGAAACCAACCTATAAAACATAGGAACTGGGGAGTAACTGTACAAACAGCAAACCAACAACACTACTCCAAAATAAATAAAAATAAAAATAAACAATTGAAAAACAAGTGAAAAACAAAAAACATCCTCTGGGATTCCAACCCTGTGGAGCTACGTCAGTCAAAAAGGTATGTTACCTAAATCTAAGTGATTACTGCTACATCAAATTCCATCACCATCCTGGCACAATATTGGTGTGTATTCATCAAATCCACATGAGTACATCCTATCATTACAAACAGAAATCTCAAACCACCTATATGCTCCATACATACCATCCCGTCGCCACAGAAGAAACAGCAAACCACCCTGTATGCTCCATAAATCATCTGGAGCCATCAGGATGAACAAACCCAGAGAGTACCAACCCTCATATCCTAATGTAACCTCAACCCTATATATAAGAGAGATCATGTAGCTTTATAAAAATAGAGAGATCATGTAACTAAGGTCTTGGGGGCACATAGTTCACAATTATCCACAAAATGTGTATATGTGCAAAAAAAATGATACAAAGTGTTACATAAAAGACATAACATAGTTAAAAACAAATTAAAATTAAACACACCTCATATGTCTTCCGTAGGGAAGAAATGTAACATAATTGTTAAAAACAATAGGACAACAGGGAACACATCGTGTGGTGAAATATATCAAATATCAACATATAGACCCTAAAAAGATATAGTTTAGATAAACACTATAACCTAAGAGAGACATACATATCGAAAGAGAGAAATGGAAGCATGGACTCTCAATCATATTTACATCACAACATGTAACAGATCAGTAGACTCTCAGATATTGGATCAATGAACTCTCATGGACAATAGGATGTCTTCTGTACTTTATAGAAAGTTCTGTCAGCCTGTCTGGATATTCAAGCCTCTTGGTGCCAGTGTACACAGTTCATGTATCCAACGTGCTTCTATCTTGAGGAGTATTTTAGCTCTATTACCACCTCTTCTTAGAGCTGGCACATGGTCGATGATTCTGAATCGTAAGTCACTCACAGTGTGCCCCGCTTCAAGAAAGTGACGAGCCACTGGATGTTCTGCCTTTCCTGTTTTTAAAGCCAATCTGATGTTAGAACGATGATTAGCCATCCTGACTCTGGCGTCATCGGTCGTCTTACCTGTGTAAAATTTTCCACAGGGACAATTAAGCAAATACACAATGAACTGGGATGTGCCCGTGAGGAAGAATTTGATCTGGTATCTTTTGCGGCAATCAGGATGTTGAAATGTCGTGCCCGTATGCATACTGTTGCATGTGACGCAACTAATGCATTTAAAGCAACCCGCTTTCTTTTTTAGCCATGGTTGTTTTTCGTTCTTTAAGGGGATGTCCGTCTTTACCAACAAATCCCTTAGACTCCTACCTCGGCGGTAAGCCAATCTCGATGCCACCCATTCAGTGAATGGTAATGTGGGGTCACTTTGGATTATTTTCCATTCATCTTTGACCGCTTTTGCAATGTGGTATTGATCTGGGCTATATGTAGTGACAAACGTGAGCTGAGGGTTTCCCTTGATGTTCTGAGCAGTCTGCTCATCTTGGGATGACAGGGCCAGTACTTGTTGTTCACCAAGACTCTTCTTGTTGTAGCCACGTTGAATAAACCTCTGTGTCATTTCTGACAGCTGTGTCCACATCAAATTCTCATCAGTATTGTTTCTTATCACGCGTAGGTATTGGGCTTTTGGAATCTTGCGAATTAACGCTGGTTGGTGGCAGCTTTTTGCGTGTAATATCGTGTTGCGGTCAGTTTTCTTTCGAAAAAGAGTGGTACCTAATCCATCTGAGGACTTAAATACTCTAACATCCAGAAAATCTACTCTGTCAATACTTGCAGTATGTTGAAATTTAATTGTACTGTCCATCCCATTAAGGGTGTTAATCCAGTTATCCAGAGTATGTTCACCATCACGCCAGATCAAAAATACATAGTCTATATAACGACAATAGAACATAATGGCTTTGGTTTCATAAACTTTCATATGTGTGGATTCATACTCAGCCATAAACAGATTTGCCAATGAGGGGGCCATATTTGACCCCATTGCAGTCCCTTCTGTTTGTAGGTAAAAGGTGTTCTCAAAACAGAAGAAATTATTCTCCAGACACATGGTAAGAAGATCCACCATTACTTCCTCCGGAGGTCCTTGTGGATTTTTGGTAGCGTGTAGATAATTGGTGTTATTGGAAAATCCCTTTTGATGAATTGATACTCCTGTTTGGTAATTAACTCCATGTCGCACCATCTTTCAAGTTTTTGATCAATAGATCTCTTTAATTGGTGAGTTGAATCACTTTGTAAAATCCTATAGGTCTTTGTGTCTGTTATCTGTCTCAAAAGTTCAGATCTATACTGATGTAAGTCCATCACAACCACCGCACCACCCTTATCTGCTGGGCGTATCACTATGGTCGTCGTATCATCAGTGTTTTGATCAGTAATTCACTAATTACACAGGCTTAGGCTTGTTTTGCACACGGCTCATTTTGATTGGCAGCCCACCTGGGGGAGTGGTTTGTAGGCTTATAAATGTTTTGTTTTTTCACTTGTTATTTGTCAGAGGAAGGGACGCTGCTAGTCCCGAAACGTCACAATAAATTCTTTATTTACACTGATGTCCACAGTCCAGTGAGCGCTTATATATATATATATATATATATATATACATATATATATATATATTTTTTTTTTTCCCGTTAGTTATCTCATTGATATAAATACATGCATAATTATTAACTTGCTCATTTTTTTTTTCCTAACATAACTTCTGGGCTGGCCTTTACACATTGCAAAACCCTATTTAAACAGATCTAATAAATTTTTTGTTTTCATTTGACCTCCCAACATTGCCTGACACCTATTTGGGAATAGGAAGCTTAGGACGAGTGAGTGATATTTGCAGCATAGGATAAACATAGTTATAAGCAAGCAAAAATGCAATGATATAATACTCTGACACACTGGAACATTTTCATTTTTGCACTTTTAGGTCTTTTTTTTAAATAATAATAAAAAAACAAAATGTATGCTTACCTGCACCACTAGAAGGAGGCAAAAGACCCCCCCCGACACACCAGAGCTTTAAATTCTTTCCACTTTCTCAGTCATACATATAGCCAAGTAGATGAGGAAAAAAGAAAAAAAAGCAGGAATGATAAAGCGGCAGAGAAGTCAAAACAAGTACTGCCACCACCTAAACAAAAACATCATGAATTAAATGAATTTATCAGGTAAACATACATTTTTTTTTCTTTTATCAGATGATGAGAGTCCATGAGCCTTCACATGTGGGAATCAATACCCAAGCCGTGGCGTCTACAAGACCACTATGAATAGGTGGGGACAAACATTGAAGGCAGAACATTCCTATTCAGGCACTATGGCCCGCAGAACTTTCCTGCCAAAGGCAGCCTCAAAAGGAGCATACAAATCAAAGTGATAAAACGTAGAAAAAGTGTGAAAAGAAAAAGTAGCTGCCTTACAAATCTGATCAATAGAAGTGTCATTACAAAAGACTCAAGAAGTAGCAACTGCTCTAGTAAAATGAGCAGTACAAAGCTGAATAAATAGCTAAAATACAAAGTACCTTCCAAGCTAAAAAGCTGAAGGTCCAAACCATGCTTTGGCTCAAAAGGAGGAGTTTGAAGAACCCTCAAAACCAGATTCTAAATTCCAATGAGGAGAAACTGGACAAATAATGGATTTATCCTTGTCAGCCTGGAATTTTAGCAATCTTCTTATAAAACTGAACAGAAAAGTAAATTTATGCTTACCTGATAAATTAATTTATTTTACGATATGACGAGTGTCCACGGATTTCATCCTTACTTGTGGGATATTAACCTCCTGCTAACAGGAAGTGGCAAAGAGCACCACAGCAGAGCTGTATATATAGCCCCTCCCATCCCCTCCACCCTCAGTCATTCAGCCGAAGGTATAGGAAGAGAAAAGGAAAGGCCAAAAGGTGCAGAGGTGACTGAAGTTTACAAAAAATATAAAGAAAAACTGTCTTAAAAAGAACAGGGTGGGCCGTGGACTCGTCATATCGTAAAAGAAATTAATTTATCAGGTAAGCATAAATTTACTTTTCTTTTATAAAGATATGACGAGTCCACGGATTTCATCCTTACTTGTGGGAAACCAATACCAAAGCAATAGGACACGGATGAAAGGGAGGGACAAGACAGGAACCTAAAAGGAAGGCACCACTGCTTGAAGAACCTTTCTCTCAAAAATAGCCTCAGAAGAAGCAAAATTATCAAATTTGGAAAAAGTGTGAAGGGACGAACAAGTCGCAGCCTTACAAATCTGTTCAACAGATGCATTGTTTTTAAAAGCCCATGTAGAAGCCACAGCCCTAGTAGAATGAGCCGTAATTCTTCCAGGAGGCTGTTGTCCAGCAGTCTCATATGCCAGGCGGATGATACTTCTCAGCCAAAAAGAAAGAGAGGTAGCCGTAGATTTCTGATCCCTACGCTTTCCAGAATAAACAATGAAGATGATTGACGGAAATCCTTAGTTGCCTGTAAGTAAAACTTTAAGGCACGGAGCACATCCAAATTATGCAACATTCGCTCCTTCTTAGAAGAAAGGTTTGGACACAAGGAAGGAACAACAATTTCCTGATTAATATTCTTATTTGAAACAACCTTAGGAAGGAATCCAGGTTTGGTACGTAACACCACCTTATCAGAATGAAAAATGAGATAAGGGGAATCGCACTGTATTGCTGAAAGCTCAGAAACTCTTCGAGCAGAAGAAATAGCAACTAAAAACAGAACTTTCCAAGATAACAATTTGATATCCATGGAATGCATGGGTTCAAACGGAACCCCTTGAAGAACTCGAAGAACTAAATTCAAACTCCAGGGAGGAGTAATGGGTCTAAATACAGGCTTAATTCTAGATAGAGCCTGACAAAAAGACTGAACATCTGGCACATTTGCCAAACGTTTGTGAAACAGAATTGACAAAGCTCAAATTTGTCCCTTTAAGGAACTCGCTGATAACCCTTTCTCCAATCCTTCTTGGAGAAAAGACAGAATCCTAGGAATCCTAACTTTACTCCATGAGTAACCCTTGGATTCACACCAATAAAGATATTTACGCCATATCTTGTGATAGATTTTTCTAGTGACAGGCTTTCTAGCCTGTATCAAAGTATTTATAACCGAATCAGAGAATCCTCGCTTCGATAAAATCAAGCGTTCAATCTCCACGCAGTCAGCTGCAGAGAAATTAGATTTGGATGTTGGAAAGGACCTTGAATGAGGTCCTGTCTCAATGGAAGTTTCCACGGTGGCAGAGAGGACATGTCCACTAGATCCGCATACCAAGTCCTGCGTGGCCACGCAGGCGCTATCAGGATCACTGATGCTCTCTCCTGTTTGGTTCGAGCAATCACGCGTGGGAGGAGAGGAAACGGTGGAAACACATAAGCTAGGCTGAACAGCCAAGGCATCTATCAGTTTGGCCTGAGGATCCCTTGACCAAGATCCGTATCTTGGAAGCTTGGCATTTTGTCGAGATGCGATCAAATCCAACTAAGGTCTGCCCTATCTGAGAATCAATGAGGCAAATACCTCGGGTGAAGTTCCCACTCCCCCGGATGAAAAGTCTGTCGACTTAGAAAATCTGCTTCCCAGTACTCCTGGCATGTAGATCGCTGACAGATGGCAAGAGTGAGCCTCCGCCCAACGGATTATCTTGGATACTTCTATCATCGCTAAGGAACTCCTTGTTCCCCCCTGATGATTGATATATGCCACAGTCGTAATGTTGTCCGACTGGAATCTGATGAATTTGGCTGAAGCCAACTGAGGCCACGCCTGAAGCGCATTGAATATTGCTCTCAGTTCCAGAATATTGATTGGAAGAAGAGACTCCACTTGAGTCCAAACACCCTGAGCCTTCAGGGAGTTCCAAACTGCACCCCAGCCCAGAAGGCTGGCATCCGTTGTCACTATTACCCACGAGGGTCTGCGGAAACAAGTCCCTTGGGACAGATGATCCGGCGACAACCACCAAAGAAGAGAGTTTCTGGTCTCTTGATCCAGATTTATCTGAGGAGATAAGTCCACATAATCCCCATTCCACTGTCCGAGCATGCACAGCTGCAGTGGTCTGAGATGAAAGCGAGCAAACGGAACTATGTCCATTGCCGCTACCATTAATCCAATTACCTCCATACACTGAGCCACTGATGGCCGAGGAATGGACTGAAGTGCTTGGCAAGTATTTAGAATCTTTGATTTTCTGACCTCCGTCAGAAATATTTTCATGGCTACCGAGTCTATCAGAGTTCCCAAGAAGGGAACCCTTGTCTGTGGGATAAGTGAACTCTTCTCTATGTTCACCTTCCAGCTGTGAGTTCTCAGAAAAGACAACACTGTCTGTGTGAGATTTTGTCAGATGATATGTTGACGCCTGAATCAGAATGTCGTCCAGATAAGGCGCCACCGCTATTCCTCACGGTCTAAGAACCGCAAAAAGAGACCCTAGAACCTTTGTGAAGATTCTGGGTGCTGTGGCCAACCCGAAGGGAAGAGCCACGAACTGATAAGGTTTGTCCAAGAAGGCAAACCTTAGAAACCGATGATGATCTTTGTGGATTGGAATATGAAGGTAAGCATCCTTCAAATACACGGTAGTCATATATTGACCCTCCTGGATCATTGGTAAAATTGTTCGAATTGTCTCCATCTTGAATGATGGAACTCTTAGAAATTTGTTTAGACACTTGAGGTCTAAGATGGGTCTGAACGTTCCCTCTTTTTTGGGAACCACATATAGGTTTGAGTAAAACCCCTGTCTCAATTTTGGAACTGGACAAATTACTCCCATAGTAGAAAGGTCTTTTGCACAGCATAAGAACGCCTCTCTTATCTGGTTTGCAGATAATTTCGAAAGATGAAATCTCCCTCTTGGGAAAAAATCCTTGAATTCCAATTGATAACCGTGGGTCACTATTTCTAGTGCCCAGGAATCCTGAACATCTCTTGCCCAAGCCTGAGCAAAGAAAGAGTCTGCCCCCTACTAGATTTGGTCCCGGATCGGGGACCACCCCTTCATGCTGTCTTAGGAGCAGCTGTGGGCTTTTTGGATTGTTTACCCTTATTCCAGTTCTGATTGGGTCTCCAGACTGACTTATATTGGGAAAAATTCCCTTCCTGCTTTGTGGAAGAAGAAGCGGGGGGTCCTCCTTTAAAGTTCCGAAAGTAACGAAAATTATTCTGTTTACCCCTCATTTTAACCGACTTATCCTGAGGTAGGGCATGGCCTTTACCTCCTGTAATATCAGAAATGATTTCCTTCAATTCTGGCCCGAAAAGGGTCTTACCTTTAAAGGGAATAGCTAAAAGCTTATGTTTTGATGACACATCAGCAGACCAAGATTTGAGCCATAATGCTCTACGTGCTAAAATAGCAAATCCTGCATTTTTTGCCGCTAATTTAGCAATTTGAAAAGCGGCATCAGTAATAAAAGAAATAGCTAGCTTGAGAGCCTTAATTCTATCTAAAATGTCATCTAAAGGAGTCTCAACCTTAAGAGACTCTTCTAGAGCCTCAAACCAAAAAGCTGCTGCACTAGTTACTGGAACAATGCAAACCGTAGGTTGTAAAAGAAACCCCTGATTAAAAAATATTTTCTTTAGTAGACCGTCTAATTTCTTATCCATAGGGTCCTTGAAAGCACAACTATCCTCAATGGGTATAGTAGTATGCTTAGCTAGGGTAGATATAGCTCCCTCTACTTTAGGGACCGTTTGCCATGAGTCCCGAATGGTATCTGATATGGGAAACATTTTCTTAAAATTAGGAGGGGGAGAAAACTGTATACCTGGTCTATCCCATTCCTTTCTAATAATTTCCGAAATTCTCTTAGGAACCGGAAAAACATCAGTGTAAGTAGGTACTTCCAAATATTTATCCATTTTACACAATTTCTCTGGAGGAATCACAATAGGGTCACAATCATCCAGAGTCGCTAAAAACCTCCCTAAGTAACAGGCGGAGGTGTTCAAGCTTAAATTTAAATGACATAACATCTGAATCTGTCTGAGGTAAAACATTCCCTGAATCAGAAATTTCACCTTCAGACAATAATTCCCTGATCCCCAATTCAGAGCACTGTGAGGGAATATCGGAAATAGCCAATAAAGCATCAGAGGATTCAGTATTTACATTAATACCTGACCTACTGCGTTTACCCTGCAACACTGGTAATTTAGATAATACCTCTGTAAGGGTAGTTGACATAACTGCAGCCATCTCCTGCAGAGTAAAAGAATTAGACGCACTACAAGTACTTGGCGTCGCTTGTGTGGGCATTAAAGGTTGTGACACTTGGGGGGAATTGGATGGCATATCCTGATTCTCTTCAGACTGAGAATCATCCTTAGGCACACTTACTTTATTTAAAATATGCTTTTTACATTGTAAGGCCCTTTCAGTACAAGAGTTACACAATGTTAGAGGGGGTTGCACAAAAGCTTCTAAACACATAGAACAATGAGAATCCTCAATGTCAGACATGTTGAACAGACTAGTAATAACACAAAAGTCGTTTAAACACTTATTTATTGCAAAAAATAAACATTTGAAAAAACATGTACTGTGCCTTTAAGAAAAGAAAAAGTGATCAATTTTTCCAAAAAGCTCAATTAACGTTAAATTACCTCCAAATTTAACTAAGATCGTTGGTTAATCCAAAAATTACTGCACCCAAAAGCAAGGGCAGAAATAAAGTTTTAAAGTACTTATATTCAACAACTAGTCAAAATATAAACAAAAAATACCCTCTGCACCTCGCCACAGCTCTGCTGTGGTGCCTACCTGCCCCAGGGTACTTTGAAACAAGTTTCCAACCCTTCAGACCAGCTATACAGTCCAGGAGCCACCAGAGTTACTGTTTGCTGCTGCTGAGCCTGAAGGAAGTGCGCATCTGAGCGCTTGAAAATAAGCCCCACCCCTTAAGGTCAATGCCGGAGTAGGCCCAAACACAACCACATGGGAATGCGGTTTTGCACCAAAGTTCATGCACAACACAGAATACAACCCCTCAAACCAAAAAACAAATACGTTTAAATGCCAAGAATAAAAAAACGTAATACTTCGTTTTTTAATAGTCTTCCATGTCACATGACACAAAGTCAACCAATGATAAATGTAATATAGGGACTCCAGTAATACCCCTCTTATAAAATAGGATTACTGCTTACCCCATTCCCATACAGGGAAATAATGCCAGCCGGTTCTGATACACCAAGTCTCCTCAAACAAAAAGGCTGCACATACCTTAATGCTGCTTGTAGCATGAAACTGGTCTCCACACTGAAGATGTCTCATGGTTACCTTCAGAAGTCTTGTGGGAACCAGCATGGATCTTAGTTACAACTGCTAAGATCATCAACCTCAGGGCAGAAATCTTCTTCCATATCCCCCTGAGGAAAATAGTATGCACCGGTACCATTTAAAATAAAAAACTTCTTGATTGAAGAAACTAAAACTAACACCTCACTTTACCATGTCTTCCTAGTATAACACAGGCAAAGAGAATGACTGAGGGTGGAGGGGATGGGAGGGGCTATTATATACAGCTCTGCTGTGGTGCTCTTTGCCACTTCCTGTTAGCAGGAGGTTAATATCCCACAAGTAAGGATGAAATCCGTGGACTCGTCATATCTTTGTAAAGAAAGCTGAAATCTGACCCTTCAGATAACTGACAGATTAACCTTTATGTAAGCCTTCCTGCAGGAACACAAGAACTCTAAAATAATTTCAAAGGGAACCTTTCTGAGAACACACAAAAACAGGGAATCAAACTTTTCAGAAAAAACCTCTCTGAAACCAGAATTAAACTGTTCACCAGCCATGCCATCTAATTCAGAGATTTGAAATCTTGATAGGGCCTTGAGAGAAAAAGATCCCTTTATGAGAGGAAGCCTCAAAAGGCAGGCACAAGGACAACTGCACCAAATCTGCAAATCATCCTCCTGCGACGCCACGCTGGAGCAATCAGAAGTGCTGAGCCTTGTTCCTACTTGATCATGGCCATCCACCCCTGGATAGCATTACAAATGGAGGAAACGCCTAAATCAGGTTGAATGACGAAGGGATCACTAGGTCATCTATCAGACTTGACGAGGGTCTAGAGACCTGGCACACTGCTAAGGCAGTTTTGTGATTCAAATGGGAGGCCATGAGACCTCTCTCTGGCAGACCCGAACACTGCCTCACAATTCAGTCAAAAAGTTTGTAATTTAGAGACCATTCCCCTGGGTCACATAGTCTGCTTCCCAGTTGTCCACACCTGAATTTGGATGGCAGAAATCCTTGCAATGCAGTGTTTTGCCCAATGATGATGCAGGAAAATTCCCTCATTGCTAAGGAACTGTGAGTTCCATCCTGAGATTGACATAAGCCCACTGCCTTAACATTGTTGAATGGAATCTCAGAAAAGATTTGTATCTGCGGTCAGGCGAACTCTGGAGAGCCCAGAAGATTGCACACAGAGTTCCAGAATATTTATTGGTAACCTCACCTCCTGTGGAGACCCAAACTCCTGTGCTCTCCAAGCCCCCCAGACTGCACCAACAACCCATCAGGCTGGCATCAGTGGGAAAATTACAAACCACACTGGATGAAAGAAAAGAGGCTCCCTGAACCAGGGACTGCTGAGGCTGCCACCAATTCAATGACTGCCTTGTCTTGACATCTAACAGAATCCTCAGAGATAGGTCCTTGTTGTCCCCTATTCCATTGATACAGCATCTGCAATTTGAGGCCTCGAAGATGAACCGTGGCAAATGGAACTGCATCTGAAGCAGCACCATGAGACACCACAAATTTCATGCACTAAGCTACGTAGGGGAGAGGATTAAGCTGCAGAAGAGCCCAGGCCTGTTGCAGCTTCAGTCTGTGCTGATATGTCAGGATAATGACATTGTCACAGAATTGATTTTGTACCCCAGAAAAGACACTAGTTTGAGGGGTTAATGAACTCTTTTGAAGATTTATTTTCCAACCCTGACTCTGAAGCAACTGAAGAACCATCTGAGTCTGAGACACAGCCAGATGAAAATAAGGAGCATGAACCAGAATGTCATCTAAGTAAAGAACGATAGATATTCCTTGAGCTTAAAACTACATACAAACTGAGAGCCAGACCAAAAGGGAGGGCCACAAACTGATAATTCTTGTCTAGGAAAGCAAATCTCAGGAACTTGACGCAATCCCTGTGAATAGGGATATGCAAATAAGCATCCTTTAGGTCTATGGTAGAGATAAACTGACCAAACTGCACTAAAGGAAGAAAAAGTGTGAACTGTCTCCATCTTGAAAGTAGGAACTTCCAGGAATTTGTTCAATATTTTTAGATCCAAAAATAGGCTGAAATGTACCTTCTTTCTTTGGTACTATAAAGAGATTTGATATAAAACCCATGGTTTAAATTGTGGAAGTGGAAACTGGAGCAATCACCCCCCATTAGGTCCTAATCTCTTACACAAGCCAAAAAAGGTTTGGCCCTTTAAAGGATCTCAAGGGACTAGAGATAGGAAGAATATTCCCCAAGAGGACTTGAACAAAAACCTAGGCCTAGTTTCCATTGAGGTGTTAAAGTGTGAAAACTGGTGGTAACACAAAAAAAGTCTCCATAGACTTTAAAATGGAGATAAATGTTTTCATCACCAGTTTCCACAATTAACCACCTCAATGGAAACTAGCCCTTATTCAGTACCCCCTGTGAAATGTTTAATACCTAAAACAGATCTCTCCCAAGCCTCCTGAAAGAACCAGGAACTGTTCTGGTATGGGGACCACACCTTCATGCGGTCTTGAGAGCTGGGGTAGACTTCTTGGACTGTTTGTTTTTAGGCCAAGAAGAGTTGGACTTCCAGGATGATTTTAGAGTAGCTAGAACTCTGAGCAGGGGATGGCATATTTCTGAGACTTAGATTGTCGAAAGGTACCTGCAGATCTAGGCTTACCTTTAGATTTGTTATCCTGGGGTAGAAAAGTTTCCTTACTCCCTGTGACTGAGACAATAATAGCATCCAGTCCATATCCAAACAGAGAAATACCCTGGAAGGAGAAAGCAGTCTGCGTTTAGAAACTACATCAGCAGACAGACTTAAGTGACAAAGCTTGCCTAGCTAAAACAAATAATGCAGTATTCTTAACATTAATGCAAATAGTTTCCACTGCTCCATCACAAATAATGGATTTTGATATTATCACAAGTTTAATATGATACTGAATCTCATCCAGAATGGTTTCCACAGAGAGATTGTCTCACCAGAAAGCCGTGGCAGCAGCGACACAGGCTACACTGACTGCAGGCCTAAACATGTTTTCTAGCTAAAGGATCCTTAAAAGAGAAACTATCCTCCAAAAGGAGTACATCTGGCCTAAGTGGAAAAGCTTCATCTTACCCAAGAAACAAAGCCTCTCCAAGTTTTAACAGAGAGGAAACATAGATTTAAATTTGGAACATGGAACAAAAGGAATACCTGGCTTTTGCAATTCCTTTTTTCCTAATTTCCGAAATTGAATCAGGCACAGGAAAAGAGGAAGGCTGCTTTGTAACTGCCCTAAAACAAATGTATCAATCCTTTTGACAGGTTGGTTATGCATTATCTATCTTTTTAAACAATACAAATTCTGGAGTAGACTGTCCCTTTAAGGTAAGTAGTTTCACAACCCACTCTGAGAAGTGGTTGTGGACTATACTATACACCTTAATTGTACCATAAACAAACTGTGCCAATTTATGTCTGCTTCCATTCTATGTGTTTTCTTTTAAGAGACAGTCTCTGTTACTATATTACATTACAATGTGGATGCAATTTAGCAGTAGTAATGTAAGCTGACTGTCACTAATTATCTGCTTAAAGTGCCATAAAACATGTTGAGATCTGTGCATACCCTAAAAGGGCTAATTAAGTAAAATTGTTTGCATACATTTAAAAAAAAAAAATTGCTGGCAAGTATTTAAAAAAATAAATAAAAAATAATAAAAATTACTTAGATAGCCATTGCTGTCTGGAGTAGTCTGATCCACCCCCTTATCAGTGTTTAGCTTCAGAAACACAGGCATTGTATGTCAACTGAGTTTCACAGCTGCTTATATGCTTCTAGGCATGCTCCAGTAGATATGAGTATACAAGCCTGCATTCTACCAAAGCAAAGGTAGATATAGATACAGCCATAGAAGGAAAATGTGTGGGGTTAGAGCTGTACAATTCGAAACTTAAAAAGAAAGGGTTAATGGCGAGGCACTGCAGTTTAAATTTGCAGTAAAGTAATTAAAGTACATATTATATTTTTGGTCTCTATCCCAACTTGTTTTATGTCCCTTTAAAGATAAAAAAAACCACTTCTAATAATGACTGACCATAAAGATCAGAATGCTCAGAAGGCTGAATTATTTTATGTTAAATAAAAAAAAATAATAATTCTCGGTACCATCTAATAAATGATTCTAGAAAGCAACTTCCAGGTAACATTTCTTCCCCCAATCATTTTCCAGTCTGTCTTTGCACTATTTTCAGTAGTTATGCAAAGATTATGATTTCACTGTCCTTGAAGAGCACGTGGTTTATCTTTCTACTCAAGCCCAGAATTTATTAGGATTAATCAACCTGGAGTGAACATGGTGTTTATGCACCAAACCTTTAAACCCGTCTCATTCTTCCTTTGTTAACCTTTCATCAAAATGGCCCTTGATTTATCAGCTCAGGTTTCATTTTACTCCATATACCATGGCTAATGGTCTAGCACTCCTGCTTATTCATGCAGTAGATTCCATTGGCGCTTCTTATCAGCCGTGCTCAACTGCCACTGGCATTGCACTCTCATATCTTATCCATTTTAGTTCAAGGACAGTGTGAAAGGAAGTTTTCAATAATACAGAAGAGGGGTGAGGACTTTTATATTATCTTATTGATAGGAAAAGAAATGGTTCTAATGAATATTCTTGTGTATCTAGACAGCAGAGAATATCTCTAATGAGGCCAATTAGACACATATGTGGCAGTGTTAGGCTTGTGTATTAAAGTATTAGATAATCATCTAAATTAATCTTTTCTGCTTGGTTTTTGACACTTTATAAATACACAGTATAATGATAATTAAGAGGTTCCTTTCTCAAACAAGAACACTTCCATGCACTACAAACAGTGATATATACTGCAAACCTCCAGCCCACCACTGATATTACTGTTACACCTCACAACTTATGTATGTGACATAAATGGCACAAGCCTCAGGTGAAATAAACGTAACTTGTATACAAATACACTGTAAATTTACTACATACTTTTTGTTCATTGATTTTGATCTTAGAATCATGTAACCATTTTTTACAGATTCATTGGCTATATAGACATTATATACAGTGCAAACAGAAGCAATGAAACATAAACCAGTATAGACATTTTTATTATTGTGTGAAATTTAAACCGTACCAGCAAAGCAGAAAAACATGAAAAAACAGCACATTTCAATATCTTTATTTTAATAACAAAAACATCCTAAATAAAAGCCGTTGCTGTCGACAGAGGGTGACTGAGTCCCTGCAGATTTCATGATTTTGTTAGTTTCAAAAAATATTTTTCCAAGACATCTTGCACAAAAATATCCAGGTTAATTTCTCTCAACAATTTGGAACTGGAATTGTGAGAAAAAAACGGTGTCTTGATATCTGTAAAATATATTTTGGCCCTAATTTATTTTTTATTGAAATAAGAAGCAAAAACTAATCAAAAGCAGATCTTACTGCTTCTTTCTACCCTTTGAAAAATGATTTAATACTCTTGAAACTTTAGTTTTACTTTTTGGTAGATGATGTTTAAAGACTCTATATTGGGTTAGAAAAGATTTGGCTCATTTTTTTTTCATGATTCAGATATAGAGCATGCAATTTTAAACAACTTTCTAATTTACTCCGATTATCAATTCAATATCAGTTCAGCACCTGGGCAGCGCTTGCTACATTTAGACACCAATCAGCAAGCGGTTTCCAAGGTGCTGAACCAAAAATCAATCGGCTCCTAAGCTTACATTCCTGCCTTTCAAATAAAGGTACCAAGAGAATAAATAAAAATTGATGATAGGAGTAAATTAGATAGTTGCTTAAAATTGCACGCTCTGAATCATAAAAGAAAAAAAAAAAAAAGATTTTTTTACAACACACCTGAGAAAAAAAAAGTGACTGAAACTACGTAAAAAAAAATAAAATATATATAATATATATATTAAATATATATATATATATATATATATATTTTGTTTAACTTTTTAGCTTAAAGAAGACATTAAATGTAAGATTCAAAAGTGCATTATATTGGGCCAATATTGTTTTTTTTGTACAAAATGCAATATTTTCTATAACCAACAATATTAAGACCCTCTGATACCCAGGATTTGTCTTAGTTTACTTCATGTAACCGCAGAGAGTCATCAGATCCCATCTGTGTCATAAGTGCAACATAATCTTCAGATTTCCTCTAAGGAAAAATGTATTTAACACCTGATGCTAACACAGGTCACTCCCATATAGTGCAACAGTATATTGAGCTTTCTTAGTGCCTTATTTATCCATTCAAAATGTTCCAACATTCCCTCTCTTAGGTGAAAAGACAGGATATGTATAAATAAATTGTGTGTACAAATGTCTGGATAATTTATTGGACACAACCAATACTATTTAAAGTGATAGTAAATTTTACATGTTTTATAATCAGGTCTGGAATCTAAGAAATATTTTACAGGGACTTCAGTTGATCACTTCTAATGAAGATGTGCTGTAACTTACTTTTTAAATCTAGCCGTGCCATTCTAATACCTTACGCTCCAAACTAATTTTTTGTGAGCTAACGGTTTGAAATTATTCTCCAATCGGCACTGAGCTACAAAAAAAGTGCCATACGGCTAGGGCACTGACTGGAGAACAATTCAAATTGTTAGCTCACAAATAATATATGAGTTTTAAAGTGGGCGGCCGGAGTGCAGGGTATTAGAATGGCACGGCTACAACACATCTTCATTAGAAGTGATCAATTAAATATAATATCGCTTAGATTCCAGACCTTATTTTAAAACATGTAAAGTTTATCACTTTAATTCATTTTCTCATCAAGGGACACAGATAACACTGCAAAAACAGATTCTAAATTAGTATCATGCTATATTATGCTGTATGTATATGCAGCACTTTACAGTCTTGATATAACAAATACAAAGATTATATTAAATGTTTTTTAACATCGGTATGGAGTCACTGCTCCTAGGCGCTTACCATCACCCTCCATAATAGTATCTTTTTTTTATTACTACAATTTAAAATTTATTGGTTTATTATGCAAAAATATTTGTTTTTTCTAATGATGAAAAGTACATGGGGAGGGAGAGAATTTATTTTACCTTCTACTTGAATGTTCTCTTATGATATAAAGAGGGTCAATCCCATCTTTTAAATACTTCCCATCTTGGTGTAGATAACATGCTTTCTTCAAGAGGAATATATAAATGGTTAACCTCATGCTACTCTGTAGAACTGTCAATATCAATCAAAAGATGCAACTTGCATAATAAAAATCACTAATTTAAAATTGTTGCAGTAGGTTTTAAATCTTTTTTTTTTGCACTTACTGGAATCCCTTAATGCTTAAATAGGTTTATTCTTACATAAAATAAAATGGCACTAATTACACATTATACTTTTCCATATTATCCCGTGCATTTCAAACCACAATTGCCATAGATCACAGGTTTATGTCTTTAAGTTACTGATCTGGATTTAAGTTGGAAATGGAATTAAATTATTGAATAAATATCACATTTTAAATCAATCTCCCAATGAAAATATGCAGGAAATGAATCTTCATAAACTCACTATTCATATTCACACGTAAGTGAGGTATCAGCTTTGCTATCATTTGACCTTCTTATCAAAAGAACCCGAAAGATTAACTTTCAATAAGATAATCCCCCCTTTCTGCCATATGAGAGTGACCAAATACATATTTTACATGGATTTTTAGATGATTGATACAATAAATACTCAACATTCAGATAAAAAAATAAAATTACAAAGCCCCAATGACAGTTTGACACAGACTCCTGTACACAGGGACTGGTGTCATCACCAGACCTTCACAACCTCGTCACAGGCTTGAGGAAGCCTCAGAAGAAAAGTCCTTTTATGTCTATCTATGGGGGACATGTTCAGTAAGTGCTAATGCCTTGGTTTAGGAATACTGATAAAAACAAGTAACCAGCTACAAAATAAAAATATGTTCCTAACCTTTGTAGAAGGCATGAAATTGTGTGCAATGTTTGGTACAACATAGAGCAGGAATGATAAGTGACTGAAGTTCCTACGTATGAGCACTGGTGGGTGGCCTACGCTATATACCAGATGCACCTTGCAGGATTTAAGATGTGACTGTGGTGTGAGGCCATGTTCTCCTTCATTTGAAGAGTCCGAAAGCTCATCCGACAAGGAGAAGACGGCACCACTTCACACTGAATGGGGCATCAGCAATAAGTTTAACCCTCCCGAACACTGGTGCGCGGTTCTGCCAAGGAGCTGTGGATAATGCCTGTGATGGATTCAACCCCAACTCCTTCCAAAAAGGTGCGGTGATCCCCTTCTATGACGTGGACAGACACCTTACCGTCACACACCTGTGGAATTGCAAAGACGTTTGTTATTACATTTTATAGGACCAAAGGTTTTAAATGAGCACCTAGTAATGGTAAACTCAAAGTAATTACCCATAAAATATTTAGTTATGCATAGCAAAACAGCCGTGTAATGTATTTTTCGTTATTTATCTATCTGCTTTGCAGAAATGTAAAATTGAGATGCTGGAGTGGATCTTGCACAATTCTGAACTCTAATCCAATAACATTTTACACAGGTGATTGCTTCACCAGTACAGTATCTCATTAATATCCGTCCTTAATTGGCCGTGGTAAAGATAAGATAAACAACTTAAGGGGACATTAAACACTTAAGTTAACAATACATGGGGACAGTTTTTAACTCTGAAAATTGTGGGATCTCCACATTCCCTAGATTTTCTATAAAGTAATGCCACTGCCATGTTAAAACCCATGTTTGCTTTATTTCACACAACCATTGTCTTCAGCAGAAGAGATGAGATAAATCAATTATGGGATCACAGTTATTTCTTTAACACAGGCTTGTTCACTAATTGAGCATGTATTAAAATTACATTAAAAGGGGCATTATCTTCTTCACTACCAGGACTTTCAGGGAAGAACTTAGCAAAAATGCTAGAAATTATACGGTACATTGGGGCATCTCTATTTAAACAAAGTGTGTGTTTTTTTTACTTACCTGTCAAAAAAAAAATAAATAAATTTTTTTAAATGTATATTTAATCTTTCAGTTAAAACATCCAAAATTTATTAGAGTATTAAAAAGATATAAAAATCCAACATGAAAGGTACCATATATACCGCATGAGGAGGGACTTAAGGCAATAGAGTATTTTAACGACGAATGAGGTTAATATACGTATTAGGAATCATCTGTCAACTATTGGTGCGGGAGAGGCCCCTACCCCTCTTGTCCAGCATTTTGCCAAGAAACACCAAAAATCTCTGGCAACCTTTTGATGGCAAAGCCATTGAAAAGGTATATACCCCCACCTAGAGGGGTGACAGTGACAAGTTGCTGAGCAAGAGGGTGATGTTTTGAATTTTCACACTAGGCAACAGGGTTCCCCATGGAGATGAATTCAGAATTCGATTTGATAAATTATTGGAAGTAAATACAGACTTTGAGCTTTTTATATTGTTGTATCAATTGTTATACATTGTATATAATTTTAATATTTTTATACCCCTTACAATACACATGTATATGGATAATATATATATATATAGATATATATATATTTCTATATATATATATATATATTATTACTATATTTGTATCCATATACATGTGTATGTAAGGGGTATAAAAATATTAAAATTATATACAATGTATAACAATTGTTACAACAATATAAAAAGCTCAAAGTCTGTATTTACTTCCAATAATTTATCAAATCGAATTCTGAATTCATTCCATGGGGAACCCTGTTGCCTAGCGTGAAAATTCAAAACATCACCCTCTTGCTCAGCAACTTGTCACTGTCACCCCTCTAGGTGGGGGTATATACCTTTTCAATGGCTTGCCATCAAAAGGTTGCCAGAGATTTTTGGTGTTTCTTTGGCAAAATGCTGGACAAGAGGGGTAGGGCCTCTCCCGCACCAATAGTGACAATGATTCCTAATACGTATATTAACCTCATTCGTCGTTTAAAATACTCTATTGCCTTAAGTCCCTCCTCATTCGGTATATATGGTACCTTTCATGTTGGATTTTTTATATCTTTTTAATACTCTAATAAATTTGGAAGTTTTAACTGAAAGATTAAATATACATTTAAAAAAAAAAAGATTTTTTTTTTTTTTTTTTTGACAGGTAAGTGAAAAAAACACACACTTTGTTTAAATAGTGATGCCCAAAGTACCGTATAATTTCTAGCATTTTTTGCTAAGTTCTTCCCTGAAAGTCCTGGTAGTGAAGAAGATAATGCCCCTTTTAATGTAATTTTTAATACATGCTCATTAGTGAAAAGCCTGTGTTAAAGAATAACTGTGATCCATAATTGATTTATCTCCTCTCTTCTGCTGAAGACAATGGTTGTGTGAAATAAAGCAAACATGGGTTTTAACATGGCAGTGGCATACTTTATAGAAACTTAGGGAATTGGAGATCCCACAATTTTCAGAGTTAAAAACTGTCCCCATGTATTGTTAACTTAAGTGTTTAATGTCCCCTTAAGTTGTTTATCTTATCTTTACCACGGCCAATTAAGGACGGATATTAATGAGATACTGTACTGGTGAAGCAACTCACTGTGTAAAATGTTATTGGATTAGAGTTCAGAATTGTGCAAGATCCACTCCAGCATCTCAATTTTACATTTCTGACAAAGCAGATAGATAAAGCGAAAATACATTACACGGCTGTTTTGCTATGCATAACTAAATATTTTATGGGTAATTACTTTGAGTTTACCATTTACTAGGTGCTCATTTAAAACCTTTGGTCCTATAAAATGTAATAACAAACGTCTTTGCAATTCCACAGGTGTGTGACGGTAAGGTGTCTGTCCACGTCATAGAAGGGGATCACCGCTCCTTTTTTGGAAGGAGTTGGGGTTGAATCACATCACAGGCATTATCCACAGCTCCTTGGCAGAACCGCGCACCAGTGTTCGGGAGGGTTAAACTTATTGCTGATGCCCCCATTCAGTGTGAAGTGGTGCCGTCTTCTCCTTGTCGGATGAGCTTTCGGACTCTTCAAATGAAGGAGAACATGGCCTCACACCACAGTCACATCTTAAATCCTGCAAGGTGCATCTGGTATATAGCGTAGGCCACCCACCAGTGCTCATACGTAGGAACTTCAGTCACTTATCATTCCTGCTCTATGTTGTACCAAACATTGCACACAATTTCATGCCTTCTACAAAGGTTAGGAACATATTTTTATTTTGTAGCTGGTTACTTGTTTTTATCAGTATTCCTAAACCAGGCATTAGCACTTACTGAACATGTCCCCATAGATAGACATAAAAGGACTTTTCTTCTGAGGCTTCCTCAAGCCTGTGACGAGGTTGTGAAGTCTGGTGATGACACCAGTCCCTGTGTACAGGGAGTCTGTGTCAAACTATCATTGGGGCTTTTGTTAATTTTATTTTTTTATCTGAATGTTGAGTATTTATTGTATCAATCAATCTAAAATCCATGTAAAATTATGTATTTGGTCACTCTCATATGGCAGAAAGGGGGATTATCTTATTGAAAGTATAATCTTTCGGGTTCTTTTGATAGAAGGTCAAATGATAGCAAAGCTGATACCTCACTTACGTGTGAATATGAATAGTGAGTTTATGAAGATTCATTTCCTGCATATTTTCATTGGGAGATTGATTTTAAAATGTGATATTTATTCAATAATTTAATTCCATTTCCAACTTAAATCCAGATCAGTAACTTAAAGACATAAACCTGTGATCTATGGCAATTGTGGTTTGAAATGCACGGGATAATATGGAAAAGTATAATGTGTAATTAGTGCCATTTTTATTTTATGTAAGAATAAACCTATTTAAGCATTAAGGGATTCCAGTAAGTGCAAAAAAAAAGAGATTTAAAACCTACTGCAACAATTTTAAATTAGTGATTTTTATTATGCAAGTTGCATCTTTTGATTGATATTGACAGTTCTACAGAGTAGCATGAGGTTAACCATTTATATATTCCTCTTGAAGAAAGCATGTTATCTACACCAAGATGGGAAGTTATTTAAAAGATGGGATTGACCCTCTTTATATCATAAAGCGAACATTCAAGGTAGAAGGTAAAATAAATTCTCTCCCTCCCCATGTACTTTTCATCATTAGAAAAAACAAATATTTTTGCATAATAAACCAATAAATTTTAAATTGTAATAATAAAAAAAGATACTATTATGGAGGTGATGGTAAGCGCCTAGGAGCAGTGACTCCATACCGATGTTAAAAAACATTTAATATAATCTTTGTATTTGTTATATCAATGTAAAGTGCTGCATATACATACAGCATAATATAGCATGATACTAATTTAGAATCTGTTTTTGCAGTGTTATCTGTGTCCCTTGATGAGAAAATTAATTAAAGCGATACACTTTACATGTTTTAAAATAAGGTCTGGAATCTAAGCGATATTTTATATTATATTTAATTTATCACTTCTAATGAAGATGTGTTGTAGCCGTGCCATTCTAATACCCTGCACTCCGGCCGCCCCACTTTAAAACTCATATATTATTTGTGAGCTAACAATTTGAATTGTTCTCCAATCAGTGCCCTAGCCGTATATGGCACTTTTTTTGTAGCTCAAGTGCCGATTGGAGAATAATTTCAAACCGTTAGCTCACAAAAATGAGTTTTGAAGGTGGGCAGCTGGAGCGTATGGTATTAAAATGGCACGGCTAGATTTAAAAGTAAGTTATAGCGCATCTTCATTAGAAGTGATCAACTGAAGTCCCTGTAAAATATTTCTTAGATTCCAGACCTGATTATAAAACATGTAAAATTTACTATCACTTTAAATAGTATTGGTTGTGTCCAATAAATTATCCAGACATTTGTACACACATTTATTTATACATATTCCTGTCTTTTCACCTTAAGAGAGGGAATGTTGGAACATTTTTGAATGGATAAATAAGGCACTAAGAAAGCTCAATATACTGTTGCACTATATGGGAGTGACCTGTGTTAGCATCAGGTGTTAAATACATTTCTTCCTTAGAGGAAATCTGAAGATTATGTTGCACTTATGACACAGATGGGATCTGATGACTCTCTGCGGTTCATGAAGTAAACTAAGACAAATCCTGGGTATCAGAGGGTCTTAATATTGTTGGTTATAGAAAATATTGCATTTTGTACAAAAAAAACAATATTGGCCCAATATAATGCACTTTTGAATCTTACATTTAATGTCTTCTTAAAGCTAAAAAGTTAAACATATATATAAAATTTATTTTATTTTTTTTTTACGTAGTTTCAGTCACTTTTTTTTTCTCAGGTGTGTTGTAAAAAATCTTTTTTTTTTTTTTTCTTTTATGATTCAGAGCGTGCAATTTTAAGCAACTTTCTAATTTACTCCTATCATCAATTTTTATTTATTCTCTTGGTACCTTTATTTGAAAGGCAGGAATGGTAAGCTTAGGAGCCGATTGATTTTTGGTTCAGCACCTGGAAACCGCTTGCTGATTGGTGTCTAAATGTAGCAAGCGCTGCCCAGGTGCTGAACTGATATTGAATTGATAATCGGAGTAAATTAGAAAGTTGTTTAAAATTGCATGCTCTATATCTGAATCATGAAAAAAAATGAGCCAAATCTTTTCTAACCCAATATAGAGTTTTTAAACATCATCTACCAAAAAGTAAAAACTAAAGTTTCAAGAGTATTAAATCATTTTTCAAAGGGTAGAAAGAAGCAGTAAGATCTGCTTTTGATTAGTTTTGCTTCTTATTTCAATAAAAAATAAATTAGGGCCAAAATATATTTTACAGATATCAAGACACCGTTTTTTTCTCACAATTCCAGTTCCAAATTGTTGAGAGAAATTAACCTGGATATTTTTGTGCAAGATGTCTTGGAAAAATATTTTTTTGAAACTAACAAATCATGAAATCTGCAGGGACTCAGTCACCCTCTGTCGACAGCAACAGCTTTTATTTAGGATGTTTTTGTTATTAAAATAAAGATATTGAAATGTGCTGTTTTTTTCATGTTTTTCTGCTTTGCTGGTACGGTTTAATATTTCACACAATAATAAAAATGTCTATACTGGTTTATGTTTCACTTGCTTCTGTTTGCACTGTATATAATGTCTATATAGCCAATGAATCTGTAAAAATGGTTACATGATTCTAAGATCAAAATCAATGAACAAAAAGTATGTAGTAAATTTACAGTGTATTTGTATACAAGTTACGTTTATTTCACCTGAGGCTTGTGCCATTTATGTCACATACATAAGTTGTGAGGTGTACAGTATATATCAGTGGTGGGCTGGAGGTTTGCAGTATATATCACTGTTTGTAGTGCATGGAAGTGTTCTTGTTTGGAGAAAGGAACCTCTTAATTATCATTATACTGTGTATTTATAAAGTGTCAAAAACCAAGCAGAAAAGATTAATTTAGATGATTATCTAATACTTTAATACACAAGCCTAACACTGCCACATATGTGTCTAATTGGCCTCATTAGAGATATTCTCTGCTGTCTAGATACACAAGAATATTCATTAGAACCATTTCTTTTCCTATCAATAAGATAATATAAAAGTCTCACCCCTCTTCTGTATTAATGAAAACTTCCTTTCACACTGTCCTTGAACTAAAATGGATAAGATATGAGAGTGCAATGCAGTGGCAGTTTGAGAACGGCTGATAAGAAGCGCCAATGGAATCTACTGCATGAATGAGACCATTAGCCATGGTATATGGAGTAAAATGAAACCTGAGCTGATAAATCAAGGGCCATTTTGATGAAAGGTTAACAAAGGAAAATGAGACGGGTTTAAAGGTTTGGTGCATAAACACCATGTTCACTCCAGGTTGATTAATCCTAATAAATTCTGGCTTGAGTAGAAAGGATAAACCACGTGCTCACACGGACAGTGAAATCATAAGCTTTGCAGAACTACTGAAAATAGTGCAAAGACAGACTGGAAATGATTGGGGGAAGAAATGTTACCTGGAAGTTGCTTTCTAGAATCATTTATTAGATGGTACCTAGAATAAGTACCTACCTTATTTTTTTATTTAACATAAATAATTCAGCCTTCTGAGCATTCTGATCTTTATGGTCAGTCATTATTAGAAGTGGTATTTTTGATCTTTAAAAGGACATAAAACAAGTTGGGATAGAGACAAAATATAATATGTACTTTAATTACTGTACCTGCAAATTTAAACTGCAGTGCCTCACCATTAACCCTTTTTTTTTAAGTTTCCAAATTGTACAGCTCTAACCCCACACATTTCCTTCTATGGCTGTATCTATATCTACCTTTGCTTTGGTAGAATGCAGGCTTGTATACTCATTATCTACTGGAGCATGCCTAGAAGCATATAAGCAGCTGTGAACTCAGTTGAAATACAATGCCTGTGTTTCTGAAGCTAAACACTGATAAGGGGGTGGATCAGACTACTCCAGACAGCATGGCTATCTAAGTAATTTTTATTATTTTTTATTTATTTTTTTAAATACTTGCCAGCAATTTTTTTTTTAAATGTATGCAAACAATTTTTACTTAATTAGCCCTTTTAGGATATGCACAGATCTCAACATGTTTTATGGCACTTTAAGCAGATATAATTAGTGACAGTCAGCTTACATTACTACTGCTAAATTGCATCCTACATTGTAATGTAATATAGTAACAGAGACTGTCTCTTAAAAGAAAACACATAGAATGGAAGCAGACATAAATTGGCACAGTTTGTTTATGGTACAATTAAGGTGTATAGTATAGTCCACAACCACTTCTCAGAGTGGGTTGTGAAACTACTTACCTTAAAGGGACAGTCTACTCCAGAATTTGTATTGTTTAAAAAGATAGATAATGCATAACCAACCTGTCAAAAGGATTGATACATTTGTTTTAGGGCAGTTACAAAAGCAGCCTTCCTCTTTTCCTGTGCCTGATTCAATTTCGGAAATTAGGAAAAAGGAATTGCAAAAGCCAGGTATTCCTTTTGTTCCATGTTCCAAATTTAAATCTATGTTTCCTCTCTGTTAAAACTTGGGAGGCTTTGTTTCTTGGGTAAGATGAAGCTTTTTCCACTTAGGCCAGATGTACTCCTTTTGGAGGATAGTTTCTCTTTTAAGGATCCTTTTAGCTAGAAAACATGTTTAGGCCTGCAGTCAGTGTAGCCTGTGTCGCTGCTGCCACGGCTTTCTGGTGAGACAATCTCTCTGTGGAAACCATTCTGGATGAGATTCAGTATCATATTAAACTCGTGATAATATCAAAATCCATTATTTGTGATGGAGCAGTGGAAACTATTTGCATTAATGTTAAGAATACTGCATTATTTGTTTTAGCTAGCAAGCTTTGTCACTTAAGTCTGTCTGCTGATGTCGTTTCTAAACGCAGACTGCTTTCTCCTTCCAGGGTATTTCTCTGTTTGGATATGGACTGGATGCTATTATTGTCTCAGTCACAGGGAGTAAGGAAACTTTTCTACCCCAGGATAACAAATCTAAAGGTAAGCCTAGATCTGCAGGTACCTTTCGACAATCTAAGTCTCAGAAATATGCCTCCCTGCTCAGAGTTCTAGCTACTCTAAATCATCCTGGAAGTCCAACTCTTCTTGGCCTAAAAAACAAACAGTCCAAGAAGTACTACCCCAGCTCTCAAGACCGCATATGAAGGTGTGGTCCCCCATACCAGACAGTTCCTGGTTTCTTTCAGGAGGCTTGGGAGAGATATGTTTAGGTATTAAAACATTTCACAGGGGTACTGAATAAGGGCTAGTTTCCATTGAGGTGGTTAATTGTGGAAACGTGATGAAAACATTTTATCTCCATTTAAAGTCTATGGAGACTTTTTTTTGTGTTACCACCGTTTTCACACTTTAACACCTCAATGGAAACTAGGCCTAGGTTTTTGTTCAAGTCCTCTTGGGGAATATTCTTCCTATCTCTAGTCCCTTGAGATCCTTTAAAGGCCAAACCTTTTTTGGCTTGTGTAAGAGATTAGGACCTAATGGGGTGATTGCCTCCAGTTCCACCTTCACAATTTAACCATGGGTTTTATTCAAATCTCTTTATAGTACCAAAGAAAGAAGGTACATTTCAGCCTATTTTGGATCTAAAAATATTGAACAAATTCCTGGAAGTTCCTACTTTCAAGATGGAGACAGTTCATACTTTTCTTCCTTTAGTGCAGTTTGGTCAGTTTATCTCTACCATAGACCTAAAGGATGCTTATTTGCATATCCCTATTCACAGGGATTGTGTCAAGTTCCTGAGATTTGCTTTCCTAGACAAGCATTATCAGTTTGTGGCCCTCCCTTTTGGTCTGGCTCTCAGTTTGTATGTAGTTTAAGCTCAAGGAATATCTATCGTTCTTTACTTAGATGACATTCTGGTTCATGCTCCTTATTTTCATCTGGCTGTGTCTCAGACGGTTCTTCAGTTGCTTCAGAGTCAGGGTTGGAAAATAAATCTTCAAAAGAGTTCATTAACCCCTCAAACTAGTGCCTTTTCTGGGGTACAAAATCAATTCTGTGACAATGTCATTATCTGACATATCAGCACAGACTGAAGCTGCAACAGGCCTGGGCTCTTCTGCAGCTTAATCCTCTCCCCTACGTAGCTTAGTGCATGAAATTTGTGGTGTCTCATGGTGGCTGCTTCAGATGCAGTTCCATTTGCCACGTTTCATCTTCGAGGCCTCAAATTGCAGATGCTGTATCAATGGAATAGGGACAACAAGGACCTATCTCTGAGGATTCTGTTAGATGTCAAGACAAGGCAGTCATTGAATTGGTGGCAGCCTCAGCAGTCCCTGGTTCAGGGAGCCTCTTTTCTTCATCCAGTGTGGTTTGTAATTTCCACTGATGCCAGCCTGATGGGTTGTTGGTGCAGTCTGGGGGGCTTGGAGAGCACAGGGAGTTTGGTCTCCTCAGGAGGTGAGGTTACCAATAAATATTCTGGAACTCTGTGCAATCTTCTGGGCTCTCCAGAGTTAGCCTGACCGCAGATACAAATCTTTTCTGAGATTCCAGTCAGACAATGTTAAGGCAGTGGCTTATGTCAATCTTCAGGATGGAACTCACAGTTCCTTAGCAATGAGGGAATTTTCCTGCATCATCAGTTGGGCAAAACACTGCCATTGCAGGATTTCTGCCATCCAAATTTCAGGTGTGGACAACTGGGAAGCAGACTATTGACCCAGGGGAATGGTCTCTAAATTACAAACTTTTCGACTGAATTGTGAGGCAGTGTTCGGGTCTGCCAGAGAGAGGTCTCATGGCCTCCCATTTGAATCACAAACTGCCTTAGCATTGTGCCAGGTCTCTAGACCCTCGGTCAAGTCTGATAGATGACCTAGTGATCCCTTCGTCATTCAACCTGATTTAGGCGTTTCCCTCCATTTGTTATGCTATCCAGGGTGATGGCCATGATCAAGTAGGAACAAGGCTCAGCACTTCTGATTGCTCCAGCGTGGCGTCGCAGGATTTGATTTGCAGATTTGGTGCAGTTGTCCTTGTGCCTGCCTTTGAGGCTTCCTCTCAGAAAGGATCTTTTCTCTCAAGGCCTATCAAGATTTCAAATCTCTGAATTAGATGGCATGGCTGGTGAACAGTTCATTCTGTTTCAGAGAGGTTTTTTCTGAAAGTTTGATTCCCTGTTTTTGTGGTGTTCTCAGAAAGGTTCCCTTTGAAATTATTTTAGAGTTCGAGTTCCTGCAGGAAGGCTTACATAAAGGTTAATCTGTGAGTTATCTGAAGGGTCAGATTTCAGCTTTCTTTTACAAAGATATGACGAGTCCACGGATTTCATCCTTACTTGTGGGATATTAACCTCCTGCTAACAGGAAGTGGCAAAGAGTACCACAGCAGAGCTGTATATAATAGCCCCTCCCATCCCTCCACCCTCAGTCATTCTCTTTGCCTGTGTTATACTAGGAAGACATGGTAAAGTGAGGTGTTAGTTTTAGTTTCTTCAATCAAGAAGTTTTTTATTTTAAATGGTACCGGTGCATACTATTTTCCTCAGGGGGATATGGAAGAAGATTTCTGCCCTGAGGTTGATGATCTTAGCAGTTGTAACTAAGATCCATGCTGGTTCCCACAAGACTTCTGAAGGTAACCATGAGACATCTTCAGTGTGGAGACCAGTTTCATGCTACAAGCAGCATTAAGGTATGTGCAGCCTTTTTGTTTGAGGAGACTTGGTGTATCAGAACCGGCTGGCATTATTTCCCTGTATGGGAATGGGGGTAAGCAGTAATCCTATTTTATAAGAGGGGTATTACTGGAGTCCCTATATTACATTTATCATTGGTTGACTTTGTGTCATGTGACATGGGAGACTATTAAAAAACGATGTATTACGTTTTTTATTCTTGGCATTTAAACGTATTTGTTTTTTGGTTTGAGGGGTTGTATTCTGTGTTGTGCATTAACTTTGGTGCAAAACCGCATTCCCATGTGGTTGTGTTTGGGCCTACTCCGGCATTGACCTTAAGGGGTGGGGCTTATTTTCAAGCGCTCAGATGCGCACTTCCTTCAGGCTCAGCAGCAGCAAACAGTAACTCCGGTGGCTCCTGGACTGTATAGCTGGTCTGAAGGGTTGGAAACTTGTTTCAAAGTACCCTGGGGCAGGTAGGCACCACAGCAGAGCTGTGGCGAGGTGCAGAGGGTATTTTTTGTTTATATTTTGACTAGTTGTTGAATATAAGTACTTTAAAACTTTATTTCTGCCCTTGCTTTTGGGTGCAGTAATTTTTGGATTAACCAACGATCTTAGTTAAATTTGGAGGTAATTTAACGTTAATTGAGCTTTTTGGAAAAATTGATCACTTTTTCTTTTCTTAAAGGCACAGTACATGTTTTTTCAAATGTTTATTTTTTGCAATAAATAAGTGTTTAAACGACTTTTGTGTTATTACTAGTCTGTTCAACATGTCTGACATTGAGGATTCTCATTGTTCTATGTTTTTAGAAGCTTTTGTGCAACCCCCTCTAACATTGTGTAACTCTTGTACTGAAAGGGCCTTACAATGTAAAAAGCATATTTTAAATAAAGTAAGTGTGCCTAAGGATGATTCTCAGTCTGAAGAGAATCAGGATATGCCATCCAATTCCCCCCAAGTGTCACAACCTTTAATGCCCACACAAGCAACGCCAAGTACTTGTAGTGCGTCTAATTCTTTTACTCTGCAGGAGATGGCTGCAGTTATGTCAACTACCCTTACAGAGGTATTATCTAAATTACCAGTGTTGCAGGGTAAACGCAGTAGGTCAGGTATTAATGTAAATACTGAATCCTCTGATGCTTTATTGGCTATTTCCGATATTCCCTCACAGTGCTCTGAATTGGGGATCAGGGAATTATTGTTCTGAAGGTGAAATTTCTGATTCAGGGAATGTTTTACCTCAGACAGATTCGGATGTTATGTCATTTAAATTTAAGCTTGAACACCTCCGCCTGTTACTTAGGGAGGTTTTTAGCGACTCTGGATGATTGCGACCCTATTGTGATTCCTCCAGAGAAATTGTGTAAAATGGATAAATATTTGGAAGTACCTACTTACACTGATGTTTTTCCGGTTCCTAAGAGAATTTCGGAAATTATTAGAAAGGAATGGGATAGACCAGGTATACCGTTTTCTCCCCCTCCTAATTTTAAGAAAATGTTTCCCATATCAGATACCATTCGGGACTCATGGCAAACGGTCCCTAAAGTAGAGGGAGCTATATCTACCCTAGCTAAGCATACTACTATACCCATTGAGGATAGTTGTGCTTTCAAGGACCCTATGGATAAGAAATTAGACGGTCTACTAAAGAAAATATTTGTTAATCAGGGGTTTCTTTTACAAACCTACGGTTTGCATTGTTCCAGTAACTAGTGCAGCAGCTTTTTGGTTTGAGGCTCTAGAAGAGTACAGGAGGTAAAGGCCATGCCCTACCTCAGGATAAGTCGGTTAAAATGAGGGGTAAACAGAATAATTTCCGTTCCTTTCGGAACTTTAAAGGAGGACCCCCCGCTTCTTCTTCCACAAAGCAGGAAGGGAATTTTTCCCAATCTAAGTCAGTCTGGAGACCCAATCAGAACTGGAATAAGGGTAAACAATCCAAAAAGCCCACAGCTGCTCCTAAGACAGCATGAAGGGGTGGTCCCCGATCCGGGACCAAATCTAGTAGGGGGCAGACTCTCTTTCTTTGCTCAGGCTTGGGCAAGAGATGTTCAGGATTCCTGGGCACTAGAAATAGTGACCCACGGTTATCAATTGGAATTCAAGGATTTTTTCCCAAGAGGGAGATTTCATCTTTCGAAATTATCTGCAAACCAGATAAGAGAGGCGTTCTTATGCTGTGCAAAAGACCTTTCTACTATGGGAGTAATTTGTCCAGTTCCAAAATTGAGACAGGGGTTTTACTCAAACCTATATGTGGTTCCCAAAAAAGAGGGAACATTCAGACCCATCTTAGACCTCAAGTGTCTAAACAAATTTCTAAGAGTTCCATCATTCAAGATGGAGACAATTCGAACAATTTTACCAATGATCCAGGAGGGTCAATATATGACTACCGTGTATTTGAAGGATGCTTACCTTCATATTCCAATCCACAAAGATCATCATCGGTTTCTAAGGTTTGCCTTCTTGGACAAACCTTATCAGTTCGTGGCTCTTCCCTTCGGGTTGGCCACAGCACCCAGAATCTTCACAAAGGTTCTAGGGTCTCTTTTTGCGGTTCTTAGACCGCGAGGAATAGCGGTGGCGCCTTATCTGGACGACATTCTGATTCAGGCGTCAACATATCATCTGACAAAATCTCACACAGACACAGTGTTGTCTTTTCTGAGAACTCACAGCTGGAAGGTGAACATAGAGAAGAGTTCACTTATCCCACAGACAAGGGTTCCCTTCTTGGGAACTCTGATAGACTCGGTAGCCATGAAAATATTTCTGACGGAGGTCAGAAAATCAAAGATTCTAAATACTTGCCAAGCACTTCAGTCCATTCCTCGGCCATCAGTGGCTCAGTGTATGGAGGTAATTGGATTAATGGTAGCGGCAATGGACATAGTTCCGTTTGCTCGCTTTCATCTCAGACCACTGCAGCTGTGCATGCTCGGACAGTGGAATGGGGATTATGTGGACTTATCTCCTCAGATAAATCTGGATCAAGAGACCAGAAACTCTCTTCTTTGGTGGTTGTCGCCGGATCATCTGTCCTAAGGGACTTGTTTCCGCAGACCCTCGTGGGTAATAGTGACAACTGATGCCAGCCTTCTGGGCTGGGGTGCAGTTTGGAACTCCCTGAAGGCTCAGGGTGTTTGGACTCAAGTGGAGTCTCTTCTTCCAATCAATATTCTGGCACTGAGAGCAATATTCAATGCGCTTCAGGCGTGGCCTCAGTTGGCTTCAGCCAAATTCATCAGATTCCAGTCGGACAACATTACGACTGTGGCATATATCAATCATCAGGGGGGAACAAGGAGTTCCTTAGCGATGATAGAAGTATCCAAGATAATCCGTTGGGTGGAGGCCCACTCTTGCCATCTGTCAGCGATCTACATGCCAGGAGTACTGGGAAGCAGATTTTCTAAGTCGACAGACTTTTCATCCGGGGGAGTGGGAACTTCACCCGGAGGTATTTGCCTCATTGATTCTCAGATAGGGCAGACCTTAGTTGGATTTGATCGCATCTCGACAAAATGCCAAGCTTCCAAGATACGGATCTTGGTCAAGGGATCCTCAGGCCAAACTGATAGATGCCTTGGCTGTTCAGCCTAGCTTATGTGTTTCCACCGTTTCCTCTCCTCCCACGCGTGATTGCTCGAACCAAACAGGAGAGAGCATCAGTGATCCTGATAGCGCCTGCGTGGCCACGCAGGACTTGGTATGCGGATCTAGTGGACATGTCCTCTCTGCCACCGTGGAAACTTCCATTGAGACAGGACCTCATTCAAGGTCCTTTCCAACATCCAAATCTAATTTCTCTGCAGCTGACTGCGTGGAGATTGAACGCTTGATTTTATTGAAGCGAGGATTCTCTGATTCGGTTATAAATACTTTGATACAGGCTAGAAAGCCTGTCACTAGAAAAATCTATCACAAGATATGGCGTAAATATCTTTATTGGTGTGAATCCAAGGGTTACTCATGGAGTAAAGTTAGGATTCCTAGGATTCTGTCTTTCCTCCAAGAAGGATTGGAGAAAGGGTTATCAGCGAGTTCCTTAAAGGGACAAATTTCAGCTTTGTCAATTCTGTTTCACAAACGTTTGGCAAATGTGCCAGATGTTCAGTCTTTTTGTCAGGCTTTATCTAGAATTAAGCCTGTATTTAGACCCATTACTCCTCCCTGGAGTTTGAATTTAGTTCTTCGAGTTCTTCAAGGGGTTCCGTTTGAACCCATGCATTCCATGGATATCAAATTGTTATCTTGGAAAGTTCTGTTTTTTTTTTTAATTTTCAAAAGAGCTTTATTGATAAAGAAAAGAACATACATATCATAAACTGAATAGTCAGTGAGAATAATACAATATAACTTGACAATGTAGTGCTTCAATATAAAAGTTGTGAAAGGCACATGGTGTACATCGAATATATCAGCTTCAACATATTAGATTACTCTCTTATCATCAGTGTATGTCTTACAAGGCCCAGTTTTAAACTATATGTACCTCTTATAAGTCATTATTTAATCTATTTGGGCATATGCGATTCAAGGGGTAAAGGGTGTGGATAGGGAGTAAGGAATAAAGGGAAAGGAAAAAAGAAAAAGCCAAAACTGAACTTGCTTAAAACTGGGTTGCTTGTAGGTACCTTTTTATATTTTATAAGTTACTTGTGACAGCATTTGCAAGGGGCATAACACATGCTGCTGTATATGTTTGAGACATTATCATTTTGTCTATTGCTATGCTATCTTTATGGATCTGCACCCTATGGTGCCAGCAAATATAAGATACTGCTGCTTTTCAACCTGGAGATTAATATGTAAACAAATTACAGTCCACCCTTCTCAGGCCCCGGCCGCTGGCCATGAGGGTGAAACAACGTATGCGACTCTCCACTGCTTATGTGCCACTGTGCATTATCCAGAGATTCTGAAGCTAACAGTAAATTCTAACATTACAGTCTATACGCTTATATAACTGTTGGGTTTTTCAATCATCATCTGCGTATTCATTTTAAACATATTTACAATTATCAGCATTCACGGTCATAAAGTATCAAAGACCCCTACTGTGTTTGTAAAACACCAAAACGGCTTAGATAGTTGTTGATGGCAATATTAAAGACATAAATACAAAGTTAAACGGGGAACTTAGTATAACCACTAAAATAAGGCAAACATAAACAATATTTCTAGGAGAAAACCGGCATAATTCCCCTGGCGGGGGCCAATGGTTCATGTGATCAGTCTCCAGGTTTTACCTGCTGCAAAGCAATGTTCTTTGTGTTGGCTAGCTCTTTATTTGAGCGGGGCAACATCGTACTGTGAGTTTGTGCGTTACTATGCGAGGGCTTAATGAAAATGTTCATACTCGGTATGTTCCCTGTGCTAACCTCAGCTAATGTCCCTGTCGGAAAGTGTGAGGCCTGCACCTTGCTGCCCATGCTATGGAAGTCCTCCTGTTGAGAGCTGTTCGCGTTAAGAAGGTCGTCTAGGGTGATGGCGGTAGAACCGGTCTCCAGAGTATGAGACGTATTGTGAAAACATAAGGTGCGCATCACCGTCTCAGCCATGTATAGTTGTTGGATTGCTGTCATCGGAGTTGATGTTCCCCTGGGTCTGTTGGTGGGTTGGCGCCATCGTAGGGGTGTGGGGGGGTCCCAGCTGAGATTCCATTAAAAGCTTGTTTGCTGTTATAATCCGAGTCGGTCTTTTAATGCCTTCCTCCATTTTCTGTTGCGTCTTTGCCGGTTCAGCTGCTCTCGCAGGGTTTGTCAGAGCCAGGCGCTCCACAGATAGTGCATGATAAGCTGGGCTAGTGCGGTCTCTGATCTCTACAGGCCCCGCTATGTATATATCAGCATGTTCCGATGTGGCTAGTTTAGTTGTAAGTGGAAGATCCGATTTGTGCATCGGTTGCTGCCATAATGGATTCTTCTGAAGCGGCAGTGTTTGATGTTTGTCTTCTCTCCAAGTCTTATTAGGTAGTGTTGTTGCGTAATTTGGGGATGTGGTAGGGTGAAGCCCTAAGTGAGGTATGTGTGGGTCCCGATCTGAATCCAAAAGCTGAAGCAGTCGATCATATGGGGCTTTGTGAATAAGAGAGTGCATAAGATTCTCAAATCTCTCAAAGAACATGTCCCACCTTGTTAGCTGGATTCTCCCCTCCATTCTCACAGCTTCTGCGTGTGTAAAGGCAAGTCTTCACGCTGTCAGCTATACCAGCGGGTTCAGTGTTATCCAGTTAAGGCTGAGTACCTCGGAAAATACCGAGGGGGAAGCGCCACCTGTGATGAGCCGCCGCTCCAGGCCCTTAACGTCCGATTCCGAGGTCTGGCGTCAAAAATACAGTCCCAAATTTCTTATTAGGCTCTAATAAGAGCAGAGTATTGATTTAGAGTTCAATTTCTGTAGGTAAACTGTTGGATGTTGCTTATAATCGGCGGATACAAAGCTTATCAGCCGGAGCTCTAGAGAAGTGCGACCGCTCTGGATCACTGTACGGACACGCCCCCCCGGAAAGTTCTGTTTTTAGTTGCTATTTCTTCTGCTCGAAGAGTTTCTGAGCTTTCAGCAATACAGTGCGATTCCCCTTATCTCATTTTTCATTCTGATAAGGTGGTGTTATGTACCAAACCTGGATTCCTTCCTAAGGTTGTTTCAAATAAGTATATTAATCAGGAAATTGTTGTTCCTTCCTTGTGTCCTAACCCTTCTTCTAAGAAGGAGCGTATGTTGCATAATTTGGATGTGGTCCGTGCCTTAAAGTTTTACTTACAGGCAACTAAGGATTTCCGTCAATCATCTTCATTGTTTATTCTGGAAAGCGTAGGGATCAGAAAGCTACGGCTACCTCTCTTTCTTTTTGGCTGAGAAGTATCATCCGCTTGGCATATGAGACTGCTGGACAACAGCCTCCTGGAAGAATTACGGCTCATTCTACTAGGGCTGTGGCTTCTACATGGGCTTTTAAAAACAATGCATCTGTTGAACAGATTTGTAAGGCTGCGACTTGTTCGTCCCCTTCACACTTTTTCCAAATTTGATAATTTTGCTTCTTCTGAGGCTATTTTTGGGAGAAAGGTTCTTCAAGCAGTGGTGCCTTCCTTTTAGGTTCCTGTCTTGTCCCTCCCTTTCATCCGTGTCCTATTGCTTTGGTATTGGTTTCCCACAAGTAAGGATGAAATCCGTGGACTCGTCATATCTTTATAAAAGAAAAGTAAATTTATGCTTACCTGATAAATTAATTTATTTTACGATATGACGAGTCCACGGCCCACCCTGTTCTTTTTAAGACAGTTTTTCTTTATATTTTTTGTAAACTTCAGTCACCTCTGCACCTTTTGGCCTTTCCTTTTCTCTTCCTATACCTTCGGCTGAATGACTGAGGGTGGAGGGGGATGGGAGGGGCTATATATACAGCTCTGCTGTGGTGCTCTTTGCCACTTCCTGTTAGCAGGAGGTTAATATCCCACAAGTAAGGATGAAATCCGTGGACACTCGTCATATCGTAAAATAAATTAATTTATCAGGTAAGCATAAATTTACTTTTCTGTTCAGTTTTATAAGAAGATTGCTAAAATTCCAGGCTGACAAGGATAAATCCATTATTTGTCCAGTTTCTCCTCATTGGAATTTAGAATCTGGTTTTGAGGGTTCTTCAAACTCCTCCTTTTGAGCCAAAGCATGGTTTGGACCTTCAGCTTTTTAGCTTGGAAGGTACTTTGTATTTTAGCTATTTATTCAGCTTTGTACTGCTCATTTTACTAGAGCAGTTGCTACTTCTTGAGTCTTTTGTAATGACACTTCTATTGATCAGATTTGTAAGGCAGCTACTTTTTCTTTTCACACTTTTTCTACGTTTTATCACTTTGATTTGTATGCTTCTTTTGAGGCTGCCTTTGGCAGGAAAGTTCTGCGGGCCATAGTGCCTGAATAGGAATGTTCTGCCTTCAATGTTTGTCCCCACCTATTCATAGTGGTCTTGTAGACGCCACGGCTTGGGTATTGATTCCCACATGTGAAGGCTCATGGACTCTCATCATCTGATAAAAGAAAACAAAATGTATGTTTACCTGATAAATTCATTTAATTCATGATGTTTTTGTTTAGGTGGTGGCAGTACTTGTTTTGACCTCTCTGCCGCTTTATCTTTCCTGCTTTTTTTTTCTTTTTTCCTCATCTACTTGGCTATATGTATGACTGAGAAAGTGGAAAGAATTTAAAGCTCTGGTGTGTCGGGGGGTCTTTTGCCTCCTTCTAGTGGTGCAGGTAAGCATACATTTTGTTTTTTTATTATTATTTAAAAAAAAGACCTAAAAGTGCAAAAATGAAAATGTTCCAGTGTGTCAGAGTATTATATCATTGCCTTTTTGCTTGCTTATAACTATGTTTATCCTATGCTGCAAATATCACTCACTCGTCCTAAGCTTCCTATTAGTTATCTCATTGATATAAATACATGCATAATTATTAACTAACGGGAAAAAAAAAAAATATATATATATATATATATAAGCACTCACTGGACTGTGGACATCAGTGTAAATAAAGAATTTATTGTGACGTTTCGGGACTAGCAGCGTCCCCTTCCTCTGACAAATAACAAGTGAAAAAACAAAACATTTATAAGCCTACAAACCACTCCCCCCAGGTGGGCTGCCAATCAAAATGAGCCGTGTGCAAAACAAGCCTAAGCCTGTGTAATTAGTGAATTACTGATCAAAACACTGATGATGATACGACCATAGTGATACGCCCAGCAGATAAGGGTGGTGCGGTGGTTGTGATGGACTTACATCAGTATAGATCTGAACTTTTGAGACAGATAACAGACACAAAGACCTATAGGATTTTACAAAGTGATCCAACTTGAAAGATGGTGCGACATGGAGTTAATTACCAAACAGGAGTATCAATTCATCAAAAGGGATTTTCCAATAACACCAATTATCTACACGCTACCAAAAATCCACAAGGATCCCCCCCCCCCCTATTGTCTCGGCGAGGGGATCGCTCCTACAGCCATTGGCTGAATTTCTGGATTTTCATCTACAACCTATGGTAAAGAGAATGAAATCATACACACAAGATTCCAATGCCTTTATTCGGTCCATTACCTAGCTGAGGGATATCCAACCGAGTGATCTATTGGTGACGATGGATGTGTGTAGTTTATATACGGTGATTCCCCACAAGTTGGGGATTGCAGCAGTGGTCAACCACATGAGAAGTACTCCATATGTGGGACCTCCGGAGGAAGTAATGGTGGATCTTCTTACCATGTGTCTGGAGAATAATTTCTTCTGTTTTGAGAACACCTTTTACCTACAAACAGAAGGGACTGCAATGGGGTCAAATATGGCCCCCTCATTGGCAAATCTGTTTATGGCTGAGTATGAATCCACACAAATGAAAGTTTATGAAACCAAAGCCATTATGTTCTATTGTCGTTATATAGACGATGTATTTTTGATCTGGTGTGATGGTGAACATACCCTGGATAACTGGATTAACACCCTTAATGGGATGGACAGTACAATTAAATTTCAACATACTGCAAGTATTGACAGAGTAGATTTTCTGGATGTTAGAGTATTTAAGTCCTCAGATGGATTAGGTACCACTCTTTTTCGAAAGAAAACTGACCGCAACACGATATTACACGCAAAAAGCTGCCACCAACCAGCGTTAATTCGCAAGATTCCAAAAGCCCAATACCTACATGTGATAAGAAACAATACTGATGAGAATTTGATGTGGACACAGCTGTCAGAAATGACACAGAGGTTTATTCAACGTGGCTACAACAAGAAGAGTCTTGGTGAACAACAAGTACTGGCCCTGTCATCCCAAGATGAGCAGACTGCTCAGAACATCAAGGGAAACCCTCAGCTCACGTTTGTCACTACATATAGCCCAGATCAATACCACATTGCAAAAGCGGTCAAAGATGAATGGAAAATAATCCAAAGTGACCCCACATTACCATTCACTGAATGGGTGGCACCGAGATTGGCTTACCGCCGAGGTAGGAGTCTAAGGGATTTGTTGGTAAAGACGGACATCCCCTTAAAGAACGAAAAACAACCATGGCTAAAAAAGAAAGCGGGTTGCTTTAAATGCATTAGTTGCGTCACATGCAACAGTATGCATACGGGCACGACATTTCAACATCCCGATTGCCGCAAAAGATACAAGATCAAATTCTTCCTCACGTGCACAACCAAGTTCATTGTGTATTTGCTTAATTGTCCCTGTGGAAAATTTTACACAGGTAAGACGACCGATGACGCCAGAGTCAGGATGGCTAATCATCGTTCTAACATCAGATTGGCTTTAAAAACAGGAAAGGCAGAACATCCAGTGGCTCGTCACTTTCTTGAAGCGGGGCACACTGTGAGTGACTTACGATTCAGAATCATCGACCATGTGCCAGCTCTAAGAAGAGGTGGTAATAGAGCCAAAATACTCCTCAAGATAGAAGCACGTTGGATACATGAACTGTGTACACTGGCACCAAGAGGCTTGAATATCCAGACAGGCTGACAGAACTTTCTATAAAGTACAGAAGACATCCTATTGTCCATGAGAGTTCACTGATCCAATATCTGAGAGTCTACTGATCTGTTACATGTTGTGATGTAAATATGATTGAGAGTCCATGCTTCCATTTCTCTCTTTCGATATGTATGTCTCTCTTAGGTTATAGTGTTTATCTAAACTATATCTTTTTAGGGTCTATATGTTGATATTTGATATATTTCACCACACGATGTGTTCCCTGTTGTCCTATTGTTTTTAACAATTATGTTACATTTCTTCCCTACGGAAGACATATGAGGTGTGTTTAATTTTAATTTGTTTTTAACTATGTTATGTATTTTATGTAACACTTTGTATCATTTTTTTTTTTGCACATATACACATTTTGTGGATAATTGTGAACTATGTGCCCCCAAGACCTTAGTTACATGATCTCTCTATTTTTATAAAGCTACATGATCTCTCTTATATATAGGGTTGAGGTTACATTAGGATATGAGGGTTGGTACTCTCTGGGTTTGTTCATCCTGATGGCTCCAGATGATTTATGGAGCATACAGGGTGGTTTGCTGTTTCTTCTGTGGCGACGGGATGGTATGTATGGAGCATATAGGTGGTTTGAGATTTCTGTTTGTAATGATAGGATGTACTCATGTGGATTTGATGAATACACACCAATATTGTGCCAGGATGGTGATGGAATTTGATGTAGCATTAATCACTTAGATTTAGGTAACATACCTTTTTGACTGACGTAGCTCCACAGGGTTGGAATCCCAGAGGATGTTTTTTGTTTTTCACTTGTTTTTCAATTGTTTATTTTTATTTTTATTTATTTTGGAGTAGTGTTGTTGGTTTGCTGTTTGTACAGTTACTCCCCAGTTCCTATGTTTTATAGGTTGGTTTCTTTTGTTATTTACACACAATTCACCATGTTGGGGTGGTTATGACAGCTGGTTAGGGCTGTCGGTGGTTTGGATATAATATATATAGCTTTTTCAATTTTTAGAATTTTTTATCGATTATCTATACATCCTAGAGACATGGGGTAGTATATATAGCGTGATGTTTACATCAAGGATATGTTTAATTAATTTGTTTTGGATATTTAGTTGCTCCTAGACTATTCTCTATATTGTGTATGTATACATGTTGCTATCACAACCCTCCGACATCATAATGTGAGATTGGCGATGTCAGGCAGGCTAACTATCACGATGAGGAATCCAGATTGAGGTCTGTTGCACACTGCGTAGCGTGATGTTCACACTAAGGATATGTTTTAAATTTCACATTCTTGTCATTTAGCCGCTTCTATTGTCTGTTTATATATGTTGCTATGGCAACCTTCCGATAACATTATGAGAGATTGTTGATGTTGGGCAGGCTACTTATTAGGTTGTGGCAGTCAGATTGCTATCGGTTGCACACTGCGCACATAGCAATGTTGTGATGGTGTGTTTGATGCTTAAACAACATATGCTTGTTGCAGGTTATGACATTACTGTTGTAATGACAGGCTAGGCGTCCAGGTGGGGCGTGTGCTAGCTATGCATGTGGGGCGGGTGCTTCTCGACCAATCAGAGTCGGGGGCGGATCATTCTTGATCTAATAGTTTATCGTCGACGGGGCTGAAATATAAGAAGAAAATGGGCATCATATTGTTACCCATACGGTGTAAGACACCCAATTGCTGAGACATGTGTGTGGATTGAACATAGTGCTTGATCCGTTGTGGGAGATGACAGGGACGTGAGTCGGGAGTGTTGACATACGTGTCATGCCGAGAGGTGCTTTATTATCCAATGAGGGTTCAGAGGCGTGCTGGAGGCTAGCCTATCAGGGTCTTTGTTGACACATATGTGCATGAGTGATTGTAACGAATCTAGTTTACTAATATGATCTGGTCGTACTTGGGGGGCCATCAGTTACACTCTTATCTTTATAGTTAGGCTATTATACTAAAACACACTTTCATCATCTAAATATTACATATATTTCACAGTGTTTTGATCAGTAATTCACTAATTACACAGGCTTAGGCTTGTTTTGCACACGGCTCATTTTGATTGGCAGCCCACCTGGGGGAGTGGTTTGTAGGCTTATAAATGTTTTGTTTTTTCACTTGTTATTTGTCAGAGGAAGGGACGCTGCTAGTCCCGAAACGTCACAATAAATTCTTTATTTACACTGATGTCCACAGTCCAGTGAGTGCTTTTCTTATCTTGGAAATTTATATACCTGGCTAAATAGTAATTTAACTTTTACTTAGATGAACGTTTTCGGGGTTGCCCCCGTCCTCAGACCTTACAAAACAAATGAAACAGTGAACTATTTATGTGATTACCTGGTTGTGATCCTGCCAGAGCATGTAGCATCCCCATAGCGCAACTGCGCATGCGCCAGAGTATGTACAGAGGCCCTGGAGGTTCAAAAGAGTCACCAAGTCAAACCACAAACAGAAAAAGTAAAAACAAGAATTATACAATTAAAATAAAAGCACGGCACATAGCAACTATATAGGGGTTACTGATAGAAGCAAAAACGTTTGTAAATGTTGCGTGTTGCAGTGTTAAATTAGACAAACAATCTTAGTGCACCAATCCGGTGCCCGCCATAATACAACCCCAATCGATCTATCTGTAATATTACCACTCATATTTCATATGTCACACTGTTAACAAACAAGTTTTTAACAAATTTATAACAGAATATTAAAACAGAATATTAAAACTATCTATCCTCCTGAGGATAGATAGATTTAATATTCTGTTATAAATTTGTTAAAAACATGTTTGTTAACAGTGTGACATATGAAATATGAGTGGTAATATTACAGATAGATCGATTTGGGTTGTATTATGGCGGGCACCGGATTGGTGCACTAAGATTGTTTATTGTTGCTTAGCAACTGTGGATAGACTCTGTAACAGTGACATTAACTGTTAGTAGATGGAGTTTTTTGCTTAGTGATGGTTTGGGCATATTAAATGAATATATATCTAATGATTGTGGTATTTACTGTAAGGTGTCATGATCACTGATGCTTCCCTCACACGCAGCCACTCTATACATTATCTCAGATTTAATCTAATTTAACACTGCAACACGCAACATTTACAAACGTTTTTGCTTCTATCAGTAACCCCTATAGTTTCTATGTACCGGGCTTTTATTTTAATTGTATAATTCTTGTTTTTACTTTTTCTGTTTGTGGTTTGACTTGGTGACTCTTTTGAACCTCCAGGGCCTCTGTACATACCCTGGCGCATGCGCAGTTGCGCTATGGGGACGCTACACGCTCTGGCAGGATCACAACCAGGTAATCACATAAATAGTTCACTGTTTCATTTGTTTTGTAAGGTCTGAGGACGGGGGCAACCCCGAAAACGTTCATCTAAGTAAAAGTTAAATTACTATTTACACGGAGAGTGCCTTTCTTATTTATTTCTTATATAAATATATATATATTTTTATTTATATATATATATATATATATTATATATATATATATATATATATACACACACACACAATAGCGCATATCAGTGTGATTGCAACAAGTTCAAAATATTTTTATACTTTGAGTGTTCAGTAAAAAAAGGTTTTAAAACCTAAAATGCAGTATCATTTCTTAAATGTGTATTTATAGCATAAATGTGTAGATTAATAATCTGTAGATAATACATTTTTGTTGTGTTTGATGAATATTCTTGAGTGTATGCATTGCCCATGAGAAATATGAAAAACCTTAAGGTAATGGCTCCCTCTAGTGATAAAACATGGTATATATTTAAAGCATTCCAACATAAGTGGAACAGATAAAGGTGCAAAAAGAAAATACTCTGTTGAGCATGTTTAATGCACTATTGCTTGTACATAATTACAGTATGTGTTTAGCCCCATGCAAAGGAATTAAATACATAGTTAAAGTCAGCTCCAGAACAACAATACACTACTGGAAGCTAGCAGAACACATATGGTGGGCAAATGACAAGAGACAAATGTATGTAGCTACCAATCACCAGCTAGCTCCCAGTATTGCATTACTGTTGCTCAGGATAGGTATATGAAAGTAATATTGCAATAATAAAATACTCTAACGTATTAAAATCCCACAGAACCCAAATAAGGGGTTAACCTGCAAATTCTAATAAGAATACACTAAATATAAAATCTAGAAAGCATCGAAATTAAGTTCAGACAACTTTTTTGTTTCAAGTAAAAAAAAAAAAATCTCACTACATGTTAAATCTGGAAGAGGAATTTGTGAAATGCTAGATGATCTGTACACAGAAGTTATTATTGCTGAAGAGAGTTAGAGGAAAGAAAAAAATGATTTAATGATTAAGATAAAACATAATAGGGATGCACCGAAATTTCGGCTGCAGAAACGTTTTGGCCAAAAATGGTATTTTCGGTTATTTCGTTTTTTTCCTGTTATTTTTGGTAAAATTATTCTGTAGCATGTTTCAAATTTGATGCTAGCCTAGAGCTGCTGTTTAAATTCATTACTTGACTTATTGTTTTGCATATAATAGTTTTCTAGGACTATACTTTATTTGGATAATTGGTATAAAAAAAACTGTCAAATCTGATTGTTACACAGAACTAAATACAAAACTAAATACAAAATAATACAGTATAGTGTATATTGTATACTCTTATATACCATTACCTCTACTGATTCTCGTTTCAGTACTGGTTTGGCTATCTACTATATGTAGATGAGTATCTTAGGGTAAGTAAGTCTTATTTTATTTATGACACTCTAAGCTATGGTTGGGCACTTTATATGTACAGTTCTAAATATATGTGTTTAAACTTATATTTGCCATGATTCAGGATAATCCGTATTCCTTCATTCAGACTGTCAGTTTCATTATTTGGGATAATGCATATGAATAAATTTTTTTTTCTTTCTTACCTTAAAAAATTTCATTTGACTTTTTTCCCTGCGGGCTGTTAGGCTTGCGGGGGCTGAAAATGCTTCAATTTATTGCGTCATTCTTGGCGCAAACTTTTTTGGCGCAAAATTTTGTCATTTCCGGCGCCCTAATTGACGCCGGAAGTTTGTTCGTGGTTGCGTCATTTTTCACGTATACGTGTTACAGACGTTTATTTGCGCCAAAAAATGTGGGCGTCGTTTTTTCGGCGTCACAGGATGTGGCATCATTCTTGGCGCCAATAATGTGGGCGTCATACTTGGCGCCAAAAATGTGGGCGTCATTTTTGTCTCCACCTCTTTCCACATTATTTAAATCTCACTTTTTCATTGCTTCTGGTTGCTAGAAGCTTGTTTATTTGGCATTTTTTCCCATTCCTGAAACTGTCATTTAAGAAATTTGATAATTTTGCTTTATATGTTGTTTTTTCTATTACATATTGCAAGATGTCTCAACCTGACCCTGGATCAGAATCTTCTTCTGGAAAGACGCTGCCTGATGCTGGTTCTACCAAAGTTAAGTGCATTTGTTGTAAACTTTTGGTATCTATTCCTCCGGCTGTAGTTTGTGTTAGTTGTCATGATAAACTTTCTAACGCAGATAGTGTATCCATTAGTAATAATCCTTTACCTGTTGTTGTTCCTTCAACATCTAATGTTCAGGATGTCCCTGTTAATGTAAAAGAATTTGTTTCTAATTCTATTAGGAAGGCTCTGTCTGTTATTCCTCCTTCCAGAAAACGTAAAAGGTCTTTTAAAACTTCTCATATTTCAGATGAATTTTTAAGTGACCGCCATCATTCTGACTTATCTGTTTCTGACAAGGATCTTTCTGGTTCAGAAGATTCTGCCTCAGATATTGACACTGATAAATCTTCATATTTATTTAAGATGGAGTTTATTCATTCTTTACTTAAAGAAGTGTTGATTGCATTAGATATGGAGGAGTCTAATCCTCTTGATACTAAATCTACTAAGTGTTTAAATTCGGTTTTTAAACCTCATGTAGTTATTCCAGAAGTTTTTCCAGTTCCTGATGCTATTTCAGAAATAATTTCTAGGGAATGGAATAGTCTGGGTACTTCATTTACTCCTTCTCCAAGGTTTAAGAAATTGTACCCTGTGCCATCTGATAGATTAGAATTTTGGGACAAGATCCCTAAAGTTGATGGGGCTATTTCTACTCTTGCTAAACGTACTACTATTCCTACAGCGGATAGTACTTCCTTTAAGGATCCTTTAGATAGGAAGCTTGAATCCTTTCTAAGGAGAGCTTATTTATGTTCAGGTAATCTTCTTAGACCTGCTATTTCTTTGGCTGATGTTGCTGCAGCTTCCACTTTCTGGTTGGAGGCTTTGGCGCAACAAGTGTCAGACCATAATGCTTATAGCATTGTTAAACTTCTTCAACATGCTAATAACTTTATTTGTGATGCCATTTTTGATATCATTAGAATTGATGTCAAGTATATGTATTTAGCTATTTTAGCTAGAAGAGCTTTATGGCTTAAATCTTGGAATGCAGATATGACTTCTAAGTCAACTTTGCTTTCTCTTTCTTTCCAAGGTAATAAATTATTTGGTTCACAGTTGGATTCTATTATTTCAACTGTTACTGGGGGTAAAGGAACCTTTTTGCCTCAGGACAAAAAATCTAAAGGTAAATACAGGGCTGCTAATCGTTTTCGTTCCTTTCGTCAGAAAAAGGAACAGAAGCCTGACCCTTCCCCTAAAGGAACGGTTTCCGTTTGGAAGCCTTCTCCAGTCTGGAATAAATCCAAGCCTTTTAGAAAGTCAAAACCAGCTCCCAAATCCGCATGAAGGTGCGGCCCTCATTCCAGCACAGCTGGTAGGGGGCAGGTTACGATTTTTCAAAGATATTTGGATCAATTCGATTCACAGCCTTTGGATTCAGAACATTGTTTCACAAGGGTACAGAATAGGTTTCAAGGTAAGGCCGCCTGTGAGATTTTTTCTCTCTCGCATTCCAGTAAACCCAGTGAAGGCTCAGCCTGCATTGGGTGGCTGTTTAGGGACCCAGGTTTTTGGAAGAGACCTTGACGAGGTAGCTGGGCTTTTCCCATTTGGCCAGATGCGGTAACTAACTCTTCCATTGCTGCTTTTTATCTTAGTTGAGAGATTGTGAGTGCTGGACTTTGTGTGCTATACAACTATATAGGTATAAATATTTATTATATGAATAAATAGAACATATTCTGCTATGTGAAGAATATTGGAATGAAAAATATTTGTTGGCTTAGCGCACATGAGAATATGCGATCAGGTTTGGGCGTTTGTGTGTTTTTTCTACTTTATTTTCTCCATTGACTTCTATGGGGGTATACATGAACACACACGCAATATTGTAAGTCTGGCTTTTTGCGCTCGCACGAAAACAGTTTACTTTCAACTCATAATATGAGCACAACCTTACGCATGCAAATAGCTTACTTCTAGTGCAGTTAACGTTCGAGCAGGAGCGTTCATTAGCCCTCCACTTGTAATCTGGCCCATTATGTATAAATCTAACTATGTGTCCCTGATGGGATGGATGGGTAATTTACAAAGTACTCTGCTGGAAGTGACTTAGTTAAAGCAGGTGCACATTGTGTATACCTGTCTAAAGTGGTGACCATTTTTTTTCCCATTCAAAATTTGGCACAAAAATAAAAAGGTATCAAAATCACCTTTTTTTAGGGGGGGGGGGGTCCCTGAATGGCAGTTTGGATATGTGGTCACCCTAGAGACCACAGCCTCATTGTAGGGCTGTGACAGGAAGCAACAGACATTGCACAAATGAAATTTGAAAAAAATAAGATGTTAAATCCATTTAAATACATATTGAATGATTTCTATTAAGTTTAAACAGTGAAACAGCCTGTTTAATTTAGGCTGCTTCGATTCAGTTCCGGCTCTCACCCTGCATTTCACACACACAGACCTGACATAAGTTATCGCCTGTTTCTCAACAGGATCCTTATAGTGAGATACAGGGGAGTGAGAATAGGGATGGACCAAACGGAAGTCTAGCCATTGGGACCGGAAGTGCCTGTCAGTCCCTGCAGTAAGCACTGAGTTGGTAGGCTCGGTATGAAGCTGCCGCCTGAGGAAATGTGTGACCGCGGGAGGTGAGTGGTACCGGAGCGGTGAGCTGTATGATATTAGACGGGGGTGCTTTGTAGCCAGGGGAAGCTGTGAACCTCTCATATGGGTGGCACGCCGTGTCTCATATGGGGAAAAGAAATCCGTTCTGTAAATTATATAAAATGCTCTTGGTGTATGTGGGGAGCTAGGGCGTCGTGTCTCGCAAGTGTACTGAGGAGGAACGTATCTTGTTTGAGCGTTATGAATTAATCCCTTGCATGTGTGTTTATATTGATATTTATAAGAATCATAAAACAGATCTAGCTGCAGAAGCATACTGGCTTTTCGAATGAATTAATAACTAATATATCTAATGCTCGTTGGCTTTGCTGGCAGCCAGAGCTCAGTGCCCAAGCTGCAGGGGATGGACTTCTGGAAGCAGAGTCTCCGGGGAGCTCGATATGTGCTGGCTCCTATGGTGGATCAAAGTGAGCTGGCCTGGCGACTCTTCAGCCGTCGGCATGGGGCCCAGCTTTGTTACACTCCAATGCTACATGCCCAGGTGTTTGTGCGTGATGCCAACTACCGCAAGGATAACCTGTACTGTGAGCTGTGCGCTGAAGATCGGCCTTTGATTGTTCAGGTAACTATCTGTATAGGAAACCATTCTATGCCTTTACTGTCTTTTACAACCCTTGTCCTATGTTAAATTTGCCAGGACAAACTCACCAGCCCTCCTCTTTCTCCTCGCACAATTCCTCTATTACTTATCACTTTCTACATGTTTTGTCCTCTTTGTCATTTTTGCCATACACCTCTTACAAAGATGTTAAAGGGACATGAAACACAGTTTTTTTCTTTTTAATGATTCAGAAATGGCATGCAATTTTAAACAACTTTCCAATTTACTTCTATTATCTAATTTGCTTCATTCTGTTGATATCCTTTGTTGAAAATCATATCTGATTGGTGGATGCACAAGCCACGTGTTATTGACTCAACAAATGATACCTAAAGAATTAAGCAAATTAGATGATGATAATAATAGTAAATTAGAATATTGTTTAAAGGTGTATTCTCTATCTGAATCATAAGAGAAAAATGTTGGGTTTCATGTCCATTTAATCTCTACCCCAGCATTGTTCCTCTCCCATTGTGAGACCCATAACTATGTTCTGATGTCCTTAACTGTCTTTTCTCTCCCACCAAGGTGTCAGGGTCCATCCCAGTACCTCCACAAATCCATGATAAATCTCTTCTATGTATTTTTTACATTGGGTTTCATGGTTATTACTCAGATTGCAATTCCAAACTTATGTCTGAGCTTTTGCCACGCCACAAGAAAATAGGATAATTTTCCTGTTTATTATTTTCCTCACTGGTAAGCAGATTCCCAGTGCTGTACTTTACACTGCTATTACCAGTGTGTCAACCTTATTGTCATCATTGGGGTCATTCCATGTCAAATCAACAAGGTCCTCAACCTCAGAATCCTTTTTTTTTTTTTTATATATATATATTGGTATACTGAAAGGGCCACCTGAGGTGTACTAGTCAATGCGAAATTGCAGGTCCATATCTTCTGTATTTACAGTTATAGGGGTACAAAATTTGCAATTTTGACAATTTTTTTTTCACCGTATTGTTAACTTTAACATGTAATTATTTTGGTAAACAGGGCACATATAGAAGTGATTCTGGTGTATTTTTAAGAAAGAATCTTAGATCTGTTACATCATAGATAAGAGAACTTTTCACAAAATTATATGAAAATGTTAAACTTTGTGATGTGATTTGCAAGTCAGAACATGATTAAACTTGTCTAACTATACACTACTGTGTAACTAAGCATCATAGCATTTTCATGTAACTGTGGGAAAAGTTCTCTTCTCCATGGTGTAACAAATATAAGATTATTTCTTACATTACCATGTCCTTTACTACTTAAAGGGATAGCAAACCCCAATATTTTCTTTCATGATTTGGATAAAGTATACAATTTTAAGCAACTTTCCAATTTACTTCTATTGTCAAATTCGTTTCATTATCTTGTTATCCTTTCCTGAAGGAACAGCATTGCACTACTGGCAAATATGTGCGTGCAGGCACCAATCAGCAGCTAGCTCCCACTATTTGCGTATTCTTTTTACCAAGGGATATCAAGAGAAGAAAGCACATTTCAAAATAGAAGTTAATTTAAATGTCTTAAAATTACATGCTTTATCTGAATCATGCAAGGTGAATGTTGACTTTCCTATAATGTATTATAACACTAGAAAATCTACTAATTTCTGAGTCACTTGCACATATAGTAACAGTAATGAAGCCCTTATATTGCTTAAATTCACTTCAAGGAGCACTGGAGCAATCTTCACCCTCCAACGATCACAATAGAATTTACATTTGTGATGTGACATGAAAGTCAGAACATGTTTAACCCCTTAATGACCGGACCATTTTTCAGTTTTCTTACCCTTAATGACAATGGCTATTTTTACATTTCTGCAGTGTTTGTGTTTAGCTGTAATTTTCCTCTTACTCATTTACTGTACCCACACATATTATATACCGTTTTTCTCGCCATTAAATGGACTTTCTAAAGATACCATTTTTTTTCATCACATCTTATAATTTAATATAAAAAATATATAAAATATGAGGAAAAAATGGAAAAAAACACACTTTTTCTAACTTTGACCTCCAAAATCTTACACATCTACAACCACCAAAAAACACCCATGCTAAATAGTTTCTAAATTTTGTCCTGAGTTTAGAAATACCCAATGGTTACATGTTTGCTTTTTTTGCAAGTTATAGGGCAATAAGTACAAGTAGAACTTTGCTATTTCCAAACCACTTTTTTTCAAAATTAGCGCTAGTTACATTGGAACACTGATATCTGTCCGGAATCCCTGAATATCCCTTGACATGTATATATTTTTTTTTAGAAGACAACCCAAAGTATTGATTTATGCCCATTTTGGTATATTTCATGCCACCATTTCACTGCCAAATGCGAGCAAATAAAAAAAATTGTTCACTTTTTCACAAATGTTGTCACAAACTTTAGGTTTCTCACTGAAATTATTTACAAACTGTTTGTGCAATTATGGCACAAATGGTTGTAAATGCTTCTCTGGGATCCCCTTTGTTCAGAAATAGCAGACATATATGGCTTTGGCGTTGCTTTTTGGTAATTAGAAGGCCGCTAAATGCAGCTGCGCACCACACGTGTATTATGCCCAGCAGTGAAGGGGTTAATTAGGGAGCTTGTAGTGTTAATTTTAGCTTTAGTGTAGTGTAGTAGACAACCCAAAGTATTGATCTAGGCCCATTTTGGTATATTTCATGCCACCATTTCACCGCCAAATGCGAGCAAATAAAAAAAAAAAGTGACATTTTTCACAATTTTAGGTTTCTCACTTAAATTATTTACAAACAGCTTGTGCAATTATGGCACAAATGGTTGTAAATGCTTCTCTGGGATCTCCTTTGTTCATAAATAGCAGACATATATGGCTTTGGCGTTGCTTTTTGGCAATTAGGAGGCCGCTAAATGCTGCTGCGCACCACACTTGTATTAAGCCCAGCAGTGAAGGGGTTAATTAGGTAGCTTGTAGAGAGCTTGCAGGGTTAATTTTAGCTTTAGTGTAGAGATTAGCCTCCCACCTGACACATCCCACCCCCTGATCCCTCCCAGACAGCTCTCTTCCCTCCCCCACCCCACAATTGTCCCCGCCATCTTAAGTACTGGCAGAAAGTCTGCCAGTACTAAAATAAAAGGTGTTTTTTTTTGTTTTTTGTTTTTTTTAATTATTCAGCTGTGATGGACCCCTGCCTTAACCCCCAACCTCCCTGATCCCCCCCCAAACACCTCTCTAACCCTCCTCACCTACCTAATTGCCACCATCTTGGGTACTGGCAGCTGTCTGCCAGTACCCAGTTTTCCCCAAAAAGTAAAGTGTTTTTGCATGTTTTATTTTTATTTTTTCTGTAGTGTAGCTGCCCCAACACCCCACCCCCCCCCACCAGATCCTGATCCTTTGATCCTTTATTTAAAAAATTCTGCCCCCCTCCCTCTTACCAAAATTCATTGGTGGCAGTGATTGCTGCGCACGCGTGCACGCAGCCCCCCGCACGCTCCCGGCATCCGGCGTGCACAATGCACTTAAAGGAACCGGATGCCGGGTAGCGATGGGCCGCCCACCCTCCTCCCTGTAAGCTCCCACCCACCAACGAACGGCCGCATCGCTACCGGTGCAGAGAGGGCCACAGAGTGGCTCTCTCTGCATCGGATGCTTTCTAAAGGGTATTGCAGGATGCCTCAATATCGAGGCATCACTGCAATACCCTGAGAGCTGCTGGAAGCGATTGCGATCGCTTCCAGCACTCTCTAAGACAACTGACGTACCAGGTACGTCCATTGTCACTAACTGCAAGTTTTTGCAGGACGTACCTGGTACGTCAGTTGTCATTAAGGGGTTAAACTTGTCTGGGTTAAGAAGATTACTGTAAATGGGATTTCCTTTTTTACTGAATCTAACATAACTCCTGATCCCATTGGCAGCCCATCTTTAAATTTGGTACAGTTAATGGACCACTCAATGCAGTAGATGTGCATAATAAAGACAATGATTTAACACCTACTCTAAATTTCAAATAAGCAGTAGTTTGTTTTTTTTTCTGAAATATTGTATTTTTTTTCCTCCATTTTCCAGCCCCTTGTATCATGTGACAGACATCAGCCAATCACAGATTAGTATAAGTATACCCTGTGAGCTTGTGCACATGCTCAGTAGGATCTTGTTCCCCCAGAAAGTGTGAATATAAAAAGACTGCAACATTTGATAATGGAATAAAATTGGAAAGTGTCTTAAAACTACTGCTCTTTCTGTATAATAAAAGATTATTTTGACTTGAGTGTCCCTTTAATGAGTAATAGTTTATATGTACAACATTTTTTTTTTTTTTAAGTAAAACAATTAAAGACCTTCTTTTGAAAAAATGGCCACCCAAATATTGATTACAACGGCTTACAAATACTTTTTCTTTCATGTAATTAGCAAGAGTCCATGAGCTAGTGACGTATGGGATATACATTCCTACCAGGAGGGGCAAAGTTTCCCAAACCTTAAAATGCCTATAAATACACCCCTCACCACACCCACAATTCAGTTTTACAAACTTTGCCTCCGATGGAGGTGGTGAAGTAAGTTTGTGCTAGATTCTACGTTGATATGCGCTCCGCAGCAAGTTGGAGCCCGGTTTTCCTCTCAGCGTGCAGTGAATGTCAGAGGGATGTGAGGAGAGTATTGCCTATTTGAATGCAGTGATCTCCTTCTACGGGGTCTATTTCATAGGTTCTCTGTTATCGGTCGTAGAGATTCATCTCTTACCTCCCTTTTCAGATCGACGATATACTCTTATATATACCATTACCTCTGCTGATTCTCGTTTCAGTACTGGTTTGGCTTTCTACAAACATGTAGATGAGTGTCCTGGGGTAAGTAAATCTTATTTTCTGTGACACTCTAAGCTATGGTTGGGCACTTTGTTTATAAAGTTCTAAATATATGTATTCAAACATTTATTTGCCTTGACTCAGAATGTTCAACTTTCCTTATTTTTCAGACAGTCAGTTTCATATTTGGGATAATGCATTTGAATTAATCATTTTTTCTTACCTTCAAAAATTTGACTCTTTTTTTTCCCTGTGGGCTGTTAGGCTCGCGGGGGCTGAAAATGCTTCATTTTATTGCGTCATTCTTGGCGCGGACTTTTTTGGCGCAAAAATTCTTTTGCGTTTCCGGCGTCATACGTGTCGCCGGAAGTTGCGTCATTTTTTGACGTTATTTTGCGCCAAAAATGTCGGCGTTCCGGATGTGGCGTCATTTTTGGCGCCAAAAGCATTTAGGCGCCAAATAATGTGGGCGTCTTATTTGGCGCTAAAAAATAAGGGCGTCGCTTTTGTCTCCACATTATTTAAGTCTTATTTTTTCTTTGCTTCTGGTTGCTAGAAGCTTGTTCTTTGGCATTTTTTCCCATTCCTGAAACTGTCATTTAAGGAATTTGATCAATTTTGCTTTATATGTTGTTTTTTCTCTTACATATTGCAAGATGTCTCACGTTGCATCTGAGTCAGAAGATACTACAGGAAAATCGCTGTCTAGTGCTGGAACTACCAAGCTAAGTGTATCTGCTATAATTTTTGGTATCTGTTTTTCCAGCTGTTGTTTGTATTGCATGTCATGACAAACTTATTAATGCAGATAAAATTTCCTTTAGTACTGTTACATTACCTGTTGCTGTTCCGTCAACATCTAATTTTCAGAGTGTTCCTGATAAACATAAGAGATTTTATTTTTTAAATCCATTAAGAAGGCTATGTCTGTTATTTCTCCTTCTAGTTTACATAAAAGTCTTTTAAAACTTCTCTTTTTTCAGATGAATTTTTAAATGAACATCATCATTCTGATACTAATAATGGTTCTTCTGGTTCAGAGGTTTCTGTCTCAGAAGTTGATGCTGATAAATCTTTGTATTTGTTCAAGATGGAATTTATTCGTTCTTTATTTAAAGAAGTATTAATTGCATTAGAAATAGAGGATTCTGGTCCTCTTGATACTAAATCTAAACGTTTAAATAAGGTTTTTAAAATCTCCTGTAGTTATTCCAGAAGTGTTTAATCTCCCTGATGCTATTTCTGAAGTACCAGGGAATGGAATAATTTGGGTAATTCTTTTACTCCTTCTAAACTCCTTCTAAACGTTTAAGCAATTATATCCTGTGCCATCTGACAGATTAGAGTTTTTTTGGGACAAAATCCCTAAGGTTATGGGGCTGTCTCTACTCCTGCTAAATGTGCTACTATTCCTACGGCAGATAGTAATTCATTTAAGGATCCTTTAGATAGGAAAATTGAATCCTTTCTAAGAAAAGCTTACTTATGTTCAGGTAATCTTCTTAGACCTGCTATATTTTTAGCGGATGTTGCTGCAGCTTCAACTTTTTGGTTAGAAGCTTTAGCGCAACAAGTAACAGATCATAATTTTATAGCATTATTATTATTCTATAACATGCTAATAATTTTATTGGTGATACCATCTTTTGATATCATTAGAGTTGATGTCAGGTATATGTCTCTAGCTATTTTAGCTAGAAAAGCTTTATGGATTAAACTTGGAATGCTTATATGTCTTCTAAGTCAACTTTGCTTTCCCTTTCTTTCCAGGGTAATAAATTATTATCTCAACTGTTTCTGGAAGGAAGGGAACTTTTTTACCAAAGGATAAAAAATCTAAGGTAAATTTAGGTCTAATAATCATTTTCGTTCCTTTCCTCACAATAAGGAACAAAAGCCTGATCCTTCATCCTCAGGAGCGGTATCAGTTTGGAAACTATTTCCAGTTTGGAATATATCCAAGCCTTATAGAAAACCTATAGCCAGCTCCTAAGTACCCATGAAGGTGCGGACCTTATTCCAGCTCAGCTGGTATGGGGCAGATTACGTTTTCTTCAAAGAAATTTTGATCAATTCCGTTCTCAATTTCTGGTTTCAGAACATTGTTTCAGAAAGGTACAGAATTGGCTTCAGTTAAGGCCTCCTGCTAAGAGATTTTTTTCTTTCCCGTGTCCCAGTTAACACAGCAAAGGCTCAGCATTTCTGAAATGTGTTTCAGATCTAGAGTTGGCTGGAGTAATTATGCCAGTTCCAGTTCTGGAACAGGGGCTGGGGTTTTATTTTATCTCTTCATTGTACCAAAGAAGGTCAATTCCTTCAGACCAGTTCCGGATCTATCAATATTGAATCGTTATGTAAGGATACCAACATTCAAGATGGTTACTGTAGGACTATCCTGCCTTTTGTTTAGCAAGGACATTATATGTCTACAATAGATTTACAGGATGTGTATCTGCATATTCCGATTCATCCAGATCACTTTTAGTGTCTGAGATTCTCTTTTTAGACAAGCATTACCAGTTTTGTGGCTCTACCGTTTGGCCTAGCCTCAGTTCCAAGAATTTTTTTCAAAGGTTCTCGGTGCCCTTCTTTCTGTAATCAGAGAATAGGGTTTTGGTATTTCCTTATTGGACGATATCTGGGTACTTGCTCAGTCTTCTCATTTTCGAAGAATCTCATACGAATCGACTTGTGTTGTTTCTTCAAGTTCATGGTTGGAGGATCAATTTACCAATCAGTTCATTGATTCCTTAGACAAGGGTAACCTTTTTAGGTTTCTAGATAGATTCAGTGTCTATGACTCTGTCCTTGTCAGACAAGAGAAGTTTAACATTGATATCAGCTTGTCAAAACCTTCAGTCACAATCATTCCCTTTGGTAGCCTTATGCATGGAAATTTTAGGTCTTAGGACTGCCGCATCAGATGCGATCTCCTTTGCTCGTTTTCACATGCAACCTCTTCAGCTCTGTATGCTTAACCAATGGTGCAGGGATTACTCAAAGATATCTCAATTAATATCTTTAAACCGATTATACGACACTCTCTGACATGGTGGACAGATCACCATCGTTTAGTTCAGGGGGCTTCTTTGTTCTTCCGACCTGGACTATAATCTCAACAGATGCAAGTCTTACAGGTTGGGGAGCTGTGTGGGGGTATCTGACGGCACAAGGGGTTTGGGAATCTCAGGAGGTGAGATTTCCGATCAATATTTTGGAACTCCGTGCAATTTTCAGAGCTCTTCAGTCTTGGCCTCTTCTGAAGAGAGAGTTGTTCATTTGTTTTCAGATAGACAATATCACAACTGTGGCATACATCAATCATCAAGGAGGGACTCACAGTCCTCTGGCTATGAAAGAAGTATCTCGAATTTTGGTTTGGGCGGAATCCAGCTCCTGTCTAATCTCTGCGGTTCTTATCCCAGGTATGGACAATTGGAAAGCGGATTATCTCAGTCGCCAAACGTTGCACCTGGGCGAATGGTCTTCACCCAGAGGTATTTCCTCAGATTGTTCAAATGTGGGAACTCCCAGAAATAGATCTGATGGCTTCTCATCTAAACAAGAAACTTCCCTGGTATCTGTCCGGATCCCGGGATCCTCGGGCGGAGGCAGTGGATGCATTATCTCTTCCTTACAAGTGTCATCCTGCCTATATCTTTCCGCCTCTAGTTCTTCTTCCAAGGGTATTCTCCAATATTCTAAAGGAATGCTCGTTTGTCCTGCTGGTAGCTCCAGCATGGCCTCACAGGTTTTGGTATGCGGATCTTGTCCGGATGGCCTCTTGCCAGCTGTGGACTCTTCCGTTAAGACCAGTCTTTCTGTCTCAAGGTTCTTTTTTCCATCAGGATCTCAAAACCTTAATTTTAAGGTGTGGAGTTTGAACGCTTGATTCTTGGTCAAAGAGGTTTCTCTGACTCTGTGATTGATACTATGTGACAGGCTCGTAAATCTGTATCTAGAGAGATATATTATAGAGTCTGGAAGACTTATATTTCTTCAGGATGGGTTAGATAAAGGTTTGTCTGCAAGTTTCTTGAAAGACAAATCTCTGCTCTTTCTGTTCTTTTTCACAGAAGGATTGCTAATCTTCCTGATATTCATTGTTTTGTACAACCTTTGGTTCGTATAAAACTTGTCATTAAGTCAATTTCTCCTCCTTGGAGTTTGAATTTGGTTCTGGGGGCTCTTCAAGCTCCTCCTTTTGAACCCATGCATTCTTTGGTCGTTATATTACTTTCTTGGAAAGTTTTGTTTCTTTTGGCCATCTCTTCTGCCAGAAGAGTCTCTGAATTATCTACTCTTTTTTGTGAGTCTCCTTTTCTGATTTTGCATCAGGATAAGGCGGTGCTGCGAACTTCTTTTGAATTTTTTACCTAAGGTTGTGAATTCTAACAACATTAGTAGAGAAATTGTGGTTCCTTCATTATGTCCTAATCCTATGAATTCTAAGGAGAAATCATTGCATTCTTTGGATGCTGTTAGAGCTTTGTAATATTATGTTGAAGCTACTAAGTCTTTCCGAAAGACTTCTAGTCTATTTGTCATCTTTTCCGGTTCTAGAAAAGACCAGAAAGCTTCTGCCATTTCTTTGGCATCTTGGTTGAAATCTTTATTTCATCATGCCTATGTTGAGTCGGGTAACACTCCGCCTCAAAGGATTACAGCTCCTTCTACTAGGTTAGTTTCTACTTCCTGGGCGTTTAAGAATGATGCTTCGGTTGATCAGATTTGCAAAACAGCAACTTGGTCCTCTTTGCATACTTTTACTAAATTCTACCATTTTGATGTGTTTTCCTCTTCTGAAGCAGTTTTTGGTAGAAACGTACTTCAGGCAGTGGTTTCAGTTTGAATCTTCTGCTTATGTTTTTTCATTAAAATTTTATTCTGGGTGTGGATTATTTTCAGCAGGAATTGGCTGTCTTTATTTTATCCCTCCCTCTCTAGTGACTCTTGTGTGGAAAGATCCACATCTTGGGTAATCATTATCCCATACGTCACTAGCTCATGGACTCTTGCTAATTACATGAAAGAAAACATAATTTATGTAAGAACTTACCTGATAAATTCATTTCTTTCATATTAGCAAGAGTCCATGAGGCCCGCCCTTTTTTGTGGTGGTTTTGATTTTTTTGTATAAAGCACAATTATTCCAATTCCTTATTTTATATGCTTTCGCACTTTTTTATCACCCCACTTCTTGGCTATTCGTTAAACTGAATTGTGGGTGTGGTGAGGGGTGTATTTATAGGCATTTTGAGGTTTGGGAAACTTTGCCCCTCCTGGTAGGAATGTATATCCCATACGTCACTAGCTCATGGACTCTTGCTAATATGAAAGAAATGAATTTATCAGGTAAGTTCTTACATAAATTATGTTTTTCCTATCTCATCTGAAAGAGCTCTTTAATACCTTTCCAAAGACACCTGACTTCTATATGTGCCCTGGTTACTGACATATTGAATGTTAAATTTAACAAGATGGTGAAAACAATGGTAAAATGGTGTTAATTCATTCGAAAAGCCGTTATGCTAATATATATTTATCTTTTTTTTTTTTTTCTGTTGATCTCTTAGTTTTGTGCAAATGACCCTGAGGTGTTTGTTCAAGCAGCGTCGCTGGCTCAGGATTACTGTGATGCAATTGATTTAAATTTGGGTTGCCCACAAATGATTGCAAAAAGAGGTAAGTAATGCTCAATGGAGACAAATTTAAAGGGACAGTAAAGTCAAAATTAAACTTTCCTGATTCGGATAGATCATGCAATTTTAAAACAACTTTCCAATTTACTTCTGTTATCAAATGTGCTTAGTTTACTCTTCAATAAAAGATACTAAGAGAACAAAGTAGGCTCATAAGAGCTCAGGAGTGTGCACGTGTCTTTAGTACTCTATGGCAGCAGTGTTTTGCAACATTATTTGTAGCTTTGTTATACAATGTTGCAAATCACTGCTGCCATAGAGTACTAAAGACACGTGCACACTCCTGAGCTCTTATGAGCCTACCTAGTTTCATTTTTCAATATAAGACACCAAGAGAACAAAGCAAACATGATAACAGAAGTAAACCGGAAAGTTGTTTAAAATTGCATGCTCAATCTGAATCATGAAAGTTTAATTTTGACTTTACTGTCCCTTTACTGACTTGACTTTACTGTCCCTTTAAGCACTTCTAAAATTAATTTATTTTTGTAATTGTCTTCTCAGGTCATTATGGAGCTTTCTTACAGGATGAATGGGATCTACTGGAAAGGATGGGTATGTGTCATTGTTATTTATTTTCGTACCATTTGTTTGTTCAGTGTTTAACGCTGACCCTTTATTCCTAGTTCAGCTGGCACACGAGAAACTGTCTGTCCCCATTACATGCAAAATCCGAGTTTTTCCTGAAATTGATAAAACTGTGAAGTATGCAAAGATGTTGGAGAAAGCCGGTTGTCAGGTGTGTGTTTTACATCCTGTCCATTGTCCAACTGTAGAAGAAGTTATCGCTATTCTAACGTAATGACTTTCTTTGTTTTTCAGTTGCTCACAGTCCATGGCCGTACAAAAGAGCAAAAAGGTCCTCTAACTGCTGTAGCTTCCTGGGAGCATATCAAAGCCGTTAGGTGAGTATGTATGTTTCACCTGTCTCAGTGCAAGCAAAATTTAAAGTGAATGTCAACTTTCATGATAAAGTGCCGTTTTTAAAAAAAAAAAAACTATTAAAAACAGGGGCACTTTCATTCATGAAAGTTTACACTGTACCAGATTTTACAAATACTTACCGTCTTCTCCTGAAATGCCGGATCGCCGATCCCCTTGCCTGCAGGTCCTCTGTAGTTCGTCGGCAATGACGAAACCAGCTTCCTCCAATCCTGTTTACCCCACCAGGAGCGTCCATCTGGTGAGGCCACGCTGTGATTGGAGGAATCTGGTTTCGTCAATGCTGTGTAAGTACAGCAGGAAGAAGCAGGCAGGGAGATCAGCGATCCGGCGTTTCAGGAGAAGAAGGTAAGTATTTGTAAAATCCGGTGCAATGTAAACTTTCATGAATGGAGGTGTCCCTGTTTTTAATAGTTTTTTTAAAAACCTGGCACTTTATCATGAAAGTTGACATTCACTTTAAGTAATGGCTGCAGCGTTCTACCCAGAAAATGTTGCCAGTCTGGTGGCATTATGAAGTAGCCAGGTGGGGCAGTGTAATACTTTGTAATATAACATTTTCTGGTATCCAAATCACAAATTTATTGCATAACTTTATATAAATTTATTAATGATAATTTGTGCAATAAAGCATTTTAGTATTAGCTAAATTTAACTTAATTTTTGCTTTCATTTTAGCCTTCTGGGCAGTAAAATTAGCTGGATGGTGTGCCCATTTTAAAGGTCCTGGGGAGAACGATGGACTGTTACATTTAAATGGAAATACTCAGCCCACTGCAATAATACTCTAAATAAAATGTTCCTTTAGGCTATAGCCTACATATAGTAGATCAATAAAACAGTGATGTACAGGGAAGTACATTACTGTTTCATTGATCTACTATGTATGCTATAGCCTAAAGGCACATTTTTATTTAGATTTAATTTTTGGCAATAATACTCCATAGTTCAATAAAACAATTGCAACATATTTATCAATATTTGGAGCCGGCAATTTGGGGTTTGTGATTTTAACCCCCAGTGCTTACTCGGTTTATATTAATATCTATATAACAATCTTAGCACCTCTTACTAGAGATAATGTATCCCAAGCGCAGCTCAGGTTGTATTATTTACACTGTAACATCAGCTAGATGTAAGAGATTTGTTTTTAAGTTTTAATTGACCGACGTGTTTACACCAATTATAGGACCCAGAATGTGCTGTAAATATGTACTGTATGTACAGATAAGGATTTATTAGGTCCTAGCAATAAATTAGGTAGTGCCATTGGTATCTGTCTAGAAATGGTGTACAACTGTCCCTTTTTAAAGTGATGATAAATCCTAGCATCTCAAAAACGCTATGATTTACCAGCACAAAAATAAGTGACTTTCATTCACAAGTTTTAAAAAAAGTGGTGTATAAGCCAATAGCCGCACTAGCCGTATGGCACTGTGCAGTATGCTAGCATGACTAATGGCTAAGAGGTGGACACGTCACTTCAGTAAAAAAAAATGAAATGGTAAGATTTGCCATCACTTTAAAGTAAAGCAATTTAGCTTATTTTTATGTATAACATTCCTGTCTCTTTATTATTCCTTTTGTCATTTTCACAAAAGGTTACAGGTAAACCAGAAACTTTGCTACATCATCTAAGGCAGGAGTCAAGGCAGGGAATATTTATTATACAGACAAACACTGCCTTGCAGAGTGGCTTTTGGGGCACGATCATAATGTTTATGGAAAGTTTTTTTGCAAAGCATCTTTGGTCAGTTAGATCTGGAAGTAGATCATTGCTAATTTAGTGTTTTTACATCTGCTACTTCGTTATATTTGTGATATTGTTTTTTGACAGGAATGCTGTTAATATCCCTGTTTTTGCAAATGGAAATATCCAGTGCCTTGATGATGTGGAAAGGTGCATTAAGGAGACAGGAGTGCATGGAGTGATGAGTGCAGGTTTGTGCACACACCTAGTAGGTTGATTGCATCACTACATACCTGCTACGAGCGTGACTAGGTTCATGTGCACAGCTTTATGCATCATAGAAACAATTTTTTTTAATTTGTCACAGTATATTTTGGAAATACATATTGTCAGATGTTTTCTGCCCATCATCATTGGTTCTTTAAAGGGACAGGAAACCATATCATCATCATCTATTCTTACCTGATAAATTATTTTCTTTCTTGGCAGTGAGAGTCCACAAATTAATTCATTACCTATTTGGAAACTAATACCCAAGCTGTTGGGGACACAAAATGAATAGGGAGGGAAGACAGTCCTAAGAACTAGGCACCACGGCTTGAAGAACTTTTCTCCCAAACAATGCCTCTGCTGAGGCAAAAACGTCAAACTTGTAAAATTTCGTGAAAGTATGCAATGAGGACCAAGTAGACGCATTACAAATCTATTCAACTGACGCCTCATTCTTGAAGGCCCAAGAAGAGGACACTAAATGGGTAGACTGTGCTGTAATTTGAGATGGAGGCTGCTGGCCTACTTCTAAATACGCCATGCGAATCACACTTCTGAGCCAGAATGATAGAGTAACAGTAGTGACCTTCTGACCTTTGCGCTTATGCAAGACAAACAAAGAAGATGGTTGACGAAAATCTTTGATAGCATGAAGATAGAATTTTAGAGCTCGAGCTGACCCTTAATAGAACTAGCTGACAGGCCCTTCTCTAAACCATCCTAAAGAAATTGAACAATTTGTGGAATCTTTAACCTGTGCCAGGGTAACCCTCTGTCTGCACACCAAGACGGATACATTTTCCACACTTTATGATAAATACGCCTGGTGACAGGCTTTCTGACCTGAACCAAGGTATTAATTGCCGTCTCTGAGAATCCTCTCAGAGACCAAACTAAACTTTCATCTCCATGCAGCCATCCTCAGAGAATCTAGATTTTGATAAAATAAAGGACCCTGTGCCAGAAGGTCTGACCTCCTGAAGTAACCGAGGAGCAGATGACATTTTCACTAGATCCGCATACCAAGTCTGGCGTGGCCACACTGGAGCTAGCAGGATTGCTGAAATCCCCTCTTGTTTGATTCAAGCTATGACTCGACAAAGGACAATTGGAGGAAAAAGATATACTAGATTGTATTTCCATGGTGCTGCTAATGCGTCTATCAACTCTGCTTGAGGATCCTTTGACCTTGTGGGCTGCAGAGTACTGCTGGTGAACTAATTTGCTGTAGTACAGGCATATCAGGGCTGTTAGATATTTGAGAAGCTGCAATGTTAGATAATGCTGAATACAGGCACATAAGCATCTGAGTACTAGGCTCCCCAGAATGAGAGCGCAGGACAGATGTAAGGCATTAATTACATAACTGTGCAGGGGGACATACCATGCTCAATTTGCAGAGCATACATTTATTGGAATCAATTAATGGGGCAGGACCTATATCGTCCTGACTAAGTTCAGAATCCTCCATATTTCCAAGTATATGTAGCCCAATAACAATACAGTATAAACAAATATTGACTAATATAATATTTTATACATTTTTGCAATCCCCTCTACAGCCCTGTTAGAAGTGTCTCACCACCTCCAGACAGGCTATTTCTCTAGCTTCCAACACTTGTTGAAGTGTGCAAAGAAGACCACGTGCTCAGAGGAAGCACGCCAAAAAAGTGGGCGGGAGCGCCGGCAAAATGAACTAGTAGTGGGGCCTATCAAAGCCAAAAACGGCAGGCACCACAAGTATGATTTTTAGTGAAGTTGTGATTGTGGCAAATATACCCTCTTCTATTTGGCTCCTCACGTTCAGTGGCAATGTCAGGGGCTCCCCCAGAGCCATAATTGCCATTCTTAGTGTGTATTGGATTGCTATGTTCTGGCCTTTCTCAGTGTTAGGTAATGCTGGTGCATACTTGTTCTAGCGCCACTACTTCAGTCTAAGTTATAAGAGCCCAAATAAAATGTATTTCCCTTATACCTCCACTGGAGTATCTCAAGGAATTAACCTCTTACCAGGGATCCCATCCTCCTTACTATAAAGAGTTCCCCTTCTTAGAGTAATTTAGAACTCATCTAGTCCCCCAATGTAGGTGACAAGCCATGTAAGGTGTCCAAGGAAGGGTGAAGGACTTACCAGGTCTTCTTCTAACAAAACAAATAATACTGTGTGCTTACCCAGCTACTAATAACGGCGGTGTCTGTGGTATGTCTTAAGTATCACACATGTCAAACACTGACCAGAATTAATCCCTTGTACAGTGCCGGAAGTCTTCTGTGACGACACTAAAAGCACTATAGTGGAAACAAGGTAATCCCTCCACACTTGAGTAGAGATCCCAAATGTCCAATAAAGATGAAATACAGGCAGCCTTGAAAGCAAGTTGATTTATTCAATCACAGAAACACACATCCAGAAGACCAAACAAAAACAATCATGGCTGAGGAACAGACTTTCTTTGCATACACGTTTCGACAATGCAGTGATCAAGTGCGGTTGGTTCGCACAAACACGTATGCATAGAAGGTCTGTTCCTCCTTCACGATTACTTTTTGTTTGGTCTTCTGGGTGTGTTTTTATGTGATTGAATAAATCAACTTGCTTTCAAGGCTGCCTGTATTTCATCTATATTGGACATTTTGGGATCTCTACTCGAGTGTGGAGGTATTACCTTGTTTCCACAAAGTCTTCTTCTAGTCTGGGTCCTGTAGTACAGATTAACTCAGTGTTACCAACACAACATCCTTGCGACCACCAGCAGCCAACAGACACCATACTCTACTAAGTGAATTACATGGTCTCTACCAGCTCCCCTGCCCTCTTGTAGGAAACAATCCTTCATGATACAAGGCAACAAACTACTGAGAGGGTAGGGGAAGTGGGAGGGATATGTAAATCCTTGTTAGGGGGTGCTTCCTCCTGGTGGCCAGGTGAAGTATTTCCCAATAGGTAATATATGAATCTGTGGACTCTCACTGCCATTAGAAATACATTTTCTTTCATAATTGTTATAGAACAACAATTTTAAACAACTTTCCAATTTGCTTCTATTATCAAATTTGCTTATCCTTTGCTGAAGAAACCGTATTGCACTGCTGTCAGCTATATGAACACATTTAGTTACAAATGTGTGCAGGGACCAATCAGCAGTTAGCTCCCACTAGTGAATAATATGTGTGTTTTTTCTTTTTCAACAATGGATACCAAAAGAACGAAGCACAATTAAAAATAGAAGTGAATTTAATTGTCTTAAAATTACATTTTCTATCTAAATCATGCAAGTTTAATTTTTGATTTTCCTATCCCTTTAATGCATTATTGTTTTGTTTACACTTTGTAATACTATAAATTATCCCACAACTCATGTAAAAAAAAGTGCGGCTGGTGCAAAAGTACTGCCTTAATTAAATGTGCCATTTAAATCCATATTATATTTTCATATACATATAGTGGGTTGTTTTTGTTTTTAAATTCATGACAATTAAGGTCACAGTGCATAACACAGTAATACGTTGCAGCATCTTTTGGTACTTTAGGGTGCAAACTTTACACCAGTATAATTTGTTATACATGTAATCTCTCTTTCCCCTAAAATCAACTTTGTTTCAGAGGGAATGCTCCATAATCCTGCCTTGTTTGAAGGGAGGTCCCCAGTGGTTTGGGAGATGGCGGATGAATATCTGGAGATCGTACAGCAGTTCTCTTGTTCCCTGTCCTTTGTTCGTGCCCATCTATTTAAGCTTTGGCATCACAGGCAAGTATTTGGTTATGCAGATAACCTTTACAAGCTATATATTTGTTGTTCGGCCTCTGCACAGCTATTTTGATTATAAACAAACTGTTAAATTTCAAAGGAAATTCAGGATAGGATTTTAAGCAGTGATTTTATATGGGAAAATGATTACATATTTTATTGACTTTGTCCTGAATTAGTTCAGCTATTATGTGTTTAGGATTTAAGGAAAAAAACTAATTTTAGGAGACATTCATTTCAATTATCTATAAAATGTTCTATTAAATGAAGTAAAACATTTTTGGATGGAACCTTTATTATTTAGTTTGCTCTTTTTTCCTGTAATTTAACTCTGAAATGTGTTGGTTATTTCACTGCCTCTGAGAAGGAAAATTGCATCCTTCAAGATTGAGGATTCTGACCATGCTACACGATTGCTTGCTTTCTAATTCACTAGAGCGTGCAGTTTTTGCATCGCTGACCCTAGATAATTATGGGGTTAATCATAATACTTTGGAAACGTTTGTTTTCTACAAAATTCATCATTAAAACCTATAAGGATTTTTGTTGCTAAATGATTTTAACCCCATAACGACCAAAAAAAGGTCCTTAACGACCAAGGAGGTACCCTGTACGTTGTTGATGTTTTAAAGCGGTGGAAGCAATCCTGATTGATATTGAGGCATCCTTCAATAACATATTTTAGCCATCCGATGCAAAGAGAGCCACTCTGTGGCCCTCTCTGCATCGATGATCATTGGTGGGTGGGCGGCCATCGATGGGAGGAAGGAGTCGGAGGGGGCTGGATCGCGGGCAGGTGTCACAGGGGCGCGGGGGAGGGAGTGGGTGGGAACGCTACACTATGGCACATTTCATTTAGTGCATACAGTGGGAGAAAGGACTGGGGAGTGTGGGCATTTCTAGCTAAGGGATTTGGTGGGGTTGGATATTGAGGGGGGCAGCTACACTACAGAAAATATTTAATTAGTTTGAGATAAAATATTTAATTAGTTTGAGATAAAATATGTTATTTTTTTTATAAACTGGGTACTGGCAGACATCTGCCAGTACCCAAGATGGCGCACAATAAGGTAGAGGGGGAGGGTTAGAGAGCTGTTTCGGGGAGGGGATCAGGGAGGTTGGGGGCTAAGGGGGGATCCTACACAGCAGAATATTTTTTTTGAATTTTTTTTTAAAACACACAAACAAAAAAAACTTTTATTTTAGTACTGGCAAACTCTGCCAGTACTTAAGATGGCGGGGACAATTGTGGGGTGGGGGAGGGAAGAGAGCTGTTTGGGAGGGATCAGGGGGTGGGATGTGTCAGGTGGGAGGCTGATCTCTACACTAAAGCTACAATTTAACCCTGCAAGCTCCCTACAAGTCACCTAATTAACCCCTTCACTGCTGGGCATAATACACGTGTGGTGCGCAGCTGCATTTAGCGGCCTTCTAATTACCAAAAAGCAACGCCAAAGCCATATGTCTGCTATTTCTGAACAAAGGGGATCCCAGAGAAGCTTTTGCAACAATTTGTGCCATAATTGCACAAGCTGTTTGTAAATAATTTCAGTGAGAAACCTAAAATTGTGAAAAATTTAAAGTTTTTTTTTATTTGATCGCATTTGGCGGTGAAATGGTGGCATGAAATATACCAAAATGGGCCTAGATCAATACTTGGGGTTGTCTACTACACTAAAGCTAAAATTAACCCTACAAGCTCCCTACATGCTCCCTAATTAACCCCTTCACTGCTAGGCATAATACACGTGTGGTGCGCAGCTGCATTTAGCGGCCTTCTAATTACCAAAAAGCAACGCCAAAGCCATATGTCTGCTATTTCTGAACAAAGGGGATCCCAGAGAAGCATTTACAACCATTTGTGCCGTAATTGCAAAAGCTGTTTGTAAATAATTTCAGTGAGAAACCTAAAGTTTGTGAAAAAGTGAACGATTTTTTTTATTTGTTCGCATTTGGCGGTTAAATAGTGGCATGAAATATACCAAAATGGGCCTAGATCAATACTATCGGTGGTCTTCTAAAAAAAAATATATACATGTCAAGGGGTATTCAAGGATTCCAGACAGATTGGTGTTCCAATGTAACTATCGCTAAATTTAAATAAAAAAAAAGTGGTTTGGAAATAGCAACATGCTACTTGTATTTATTGCCCTATAACTTGTAAACATTGGGTATTTCTGAACTCAGGACAAAATTTAGAAACTATTGAGCATAGGTGTTTTTTGATGGCTGTAGATGGGGGTCAAAGTTAGAAAAAGTGTGTGGTTTTTTTTTTCATCATATTTTATAATTGGTTTTTTTTTAGTAAATTATAAGATATGATGAAAATAATGGTATCTTTAGAAAGTCCATTTAATGGCGAGAAAAACTTAATATAATGTGTGTGGGTACAGTAAATGACTAGAAGTAAAATTACAGCTAAACACAAACACAGCAGAAATGTAAAAATACCACTGGTCCCAAACGGACAGAAAATGGAAAAGTGTTGTGGTCCTTAAGGGGTTAAAAGCTTTTCTAAATGATTGTGATCAACCTCTATGTGCTTCTCTTTTGAACAGGTGTTAAAGGGACATTAAACAGCTTTACGTTAACCCCTAGATGCCGTTAGGATGTTCCATGCCGTCCTTAAAGTGCTGGGCTTTTAACGCCTTTAGGATGGCATGGAACGTCTTAAAGGGACAGTCAACACCCAGAATTTTTGTTGTTTAAAAAGATAGATAATCCTTTTATTACCCATTCCTCAATTTTGCATAACCAACAGGGCTATATTAATATACTTTTTACCTCTGTGATTAACTTGTATCTAAGCCTCTGCAGACTGCTCCCTTACTTCAGTTCTTTTGACAGACTTGCATGTTAGCCAATCAGTGCTTACTCCTAGGTAACTTCACATGTGTGAGTACAATGTTATCTATATGACACACATGAACGAACGCCCTCTGGTGAAAAACTGTCAAAATGCATTCACATAAGACACTGCCTTCAATGTATAAGAAATTAGCATAGGAGCCTACCTAGGTTTAGCTTTTAACTAAGAATACCAAGTGAACAAAGCAAAATTGGTGATAAAAGTAAATTGGAAAGTAGTTTAAAATTACATTCCCTATCTGAATCATGAAAGTTTATTTTGGACTTGACTGTCCCTTTAACTTTTGCAGCATCCTGCCCCCCTCCTTGTGAAACTCTGGTGTATCCAACTAGGGGATGTGCCTAGCAACGCAGGCAGTCTCCCGGGAGCCAATTAGCACCGTTTGAAGTCACGTGATTGCAAAAGAGACTTAATCTGAAGGGGTTAAGTTTCTTTTGGATATTAACAATGGATATATACTACAATCCTTTATTTATAAAACAATTTATTTATCACTGTGTTAGATGAAGTCTTAAATTCAAGGACTCCAAAAATTCTTGTTAGCTCTTTATTAGATTTCTTCTGGAAAGATGTTATAGTGAGCGTCACCACTCTGGTTTCCCACACCTATTGACATTTACATAGTTTTGAAATGGTAATCACATTTTTTTCATGTTGATGTTATGATAAGAATCTTTCATCTTGTTCAGTCCTCTTCTCTGATTAATTTTCATTCCGTTTCCTAAGGACAGATCTCTGGAGACTGAATGTGATGTTTTTATGCTCTTCATATGAAGGTTTAAATAGATTCTGACTGAAGTTGAGTGTGCATATGTCTCCTTCCTGCTGTTGCTCTTGATGTCACAAGCTTGTTAAGCTGTGTGCTGTGCGGTTGAGCATTGTACATCCCGCTGTGTTTTCATAGACCTGTGTGTGCTGATTCCCCATCAATAAGGTGCTGTGTGTGACTTCTCTTTAGAGAGAAGAGGGACTCCCATACACGCCAAAATGTGATTCAGAAGGAAGGCAGCAAAATGCTGGGACTTTGTGCTTGACAACTCATTAGCAGAGTAGAGGACAGTGGGGGAAAATGCGTAAAAGTTAAACTCCAGAAAGTTCATCAGTTATGTAATGTGTTGCATCCCTGTTTGGCAGTCAGTGGTTTAAATGAGCTGTAACATTGCAGAGGTCTTTATTGCGCTTCTTTCTTTCCCAGATAGACTATACATTTGTACAAAAATTCTTGCTTTACTACATCACTCTGAATGGAGGGTGAGACAAGATTAGGTTGCCCTCTCCGATCTCTAGTTTCCAGAGACAATCAAGTTCTCTGTAGCTTGCTGCTTGGAGAGGCGCACCGGTGCACACAAATTTATCAAAACATTTCAAGTATTAATTTGCGCTGTTTAGAAGGATGAGCTGGGGTGGACTATGATGAATTTATCCACGAGAAAAAAGGAAGTTCTCTTGATTTATTATTTCAAACCCGTTTTTTTTTTTTTTTTTTTAAAGGTATTTCTCCAACATTGGTGTGTCCGGTCCACGGCGTCATCCATTACTTGTGGGATATTCTCCTCCCCTACAGGGAAAGGCAAGGAGAGCACACAGCAGAGCTGTCCATATAGCTCCCTCTCTAGCTCCGCCCCCCCAGTCATTCTCCTTGCCGCTCTGAACAAGTAGCATCTCCTCAGGGATGGTGAGGAGTTTGTGGTGTTAGTTGTAGTTTTTTATATCTTCTATCAAGAGTTTGTTATTTTAAAATAGTGCTGGCTTGTACTATTTACTCTACAACAGAAAAGTGATGAAGATTTCTGTTAAGAGGAATATGATTTTAGCACAAGTAACTAGAATCCATTGCTGTTACCACGCAGGACTGTTGAAACCAGAGAACTTCAGTTGGGGGTAACAGTTTGCAGACTCATCTGCTTCAGGTATGACTAGTCTCCTTCTAACAAACACAGGCTAATGCTAGATGACAGTCATTTTTCCCCTCAGGGAAAATGGTAAGCCATTTTTCTTTCACCTCAGCAAAAATGATAACAGGCTTCCCCTTTTTGATTTTTATGCTGGTAGACACTGTTAGGGGCAAAATCGATTGGTTTTTATTACAATATCATGGCATTTGAACTGTTTTATAAGCTCATATACACTTGGGAACGTTTTTTATTGATCTGGCATGTTTTAGACACCTAAATCTAGTCAGGAAGGCCCCTTCACTCTAGTGTGCTGAGGGAGGAAGCCTCATTTTGGTGCTTCAGCTGTGCAGTTGATTTCAAGGCAGTGCATGCAGTTTTCATGTGAGAGGGTCCTGTGACTCAGAAAGTGACTCCAGAAGGCTTATTTCTGTGGATGATTGACCCCTAAGGAAGGTAAAATGCTGCAGCAATACTGTAGCAGGGATTGTAGTGTATAAAAACGGTTAAATCCAACAATTAGCTCTGGTTTGCTTGTTTTAAGAGCTAGAGTCTCCATATTTGCTGTGCAATACTTTCTAAGCATTAAGACACTGGGGTCCAAATTTCATAAAAATCGGATATTGCCTTCATAGTTTTTTGAACATTCAGAAATAATAGATTCTATGGAAATGAAGATCTTCCTGACAGAAGTCAGAAAGTTAAAGCTTCTAAACGCTTGTCGAGTTCTTCATTCTATTCCTCAACCCTCCATAGCTCGGTGCATGGAAGTAATAGGACTAATGGTCGCAGCAATGGACGTGGTTCCTTTTTTGCTCGAATTCATCTAAGACCATTACAGCTGTTAATGCTCAATCAGTGGAATGGGGACTATACAGACTTGTCTCCCCAAATTCAAGTAGACCAGGTAACCAGGGACTCACTTCTCTGGTGGTTGACCCAGGATCACCTGTCTCAGGGAATGAGTTTCCGCAGACCGGAGTGGGTCATTGTCACGACCGACGCCAGCCTCTTGGGGTGGGGCGCGGTCTGGGACTCCCTGAAAGCTCAGGGCCTATGGTCTCGGGAAGAGTCGCTTCTCCCGATAAACATTTTGGAACTAAGAGCAATATTCAATGCGCTCCTGGCTTGACCTCAGCTAGCGAAAGCCAGGTTCATAAGATTTCAGTCGGACAACATAGCGACTGTTGCGTACATCAATCATCAGGGGGGAATAAAGAGTTCCCTAGCGATGAAGGAAGTAACCAAGATCATCCAATGGGCAGAGAATCACTCCTGCCATCTATCTGCTATTCACATCCCAGGAGTAGACAACTGGGAGGCGGACTATTTGAGTCGTCAGACTTTCCATCCGGGGGAGTGGGAACTCCACCCGGAGGTCTTTGCTCAGTTAACCCAATTGTGGGGCATTCCAGACATGGATCTAATGGCGTCCCGTCAGAACTTCAAGATTCCTTGTTACGGGTCCAGATCCAGGGATCCCAAGGCGATTCTAGTGGATGCATTAGTGGCGCCTTGGTCGTTCAACCTAGCGTATGTGTTTCCACCGTTTCCTCTCCTTCCCAGGCTCATAGCCAGGATCAAACAGGAAAAGGCCTCGGTGATTCTGATAGCTCCTGCGTGGCCACGCAGGACTTGGTATGCAGACCTGGTGAATATGTCATCGGCTCCACCATGGAAGCTACCTTTGAGACAGGATCTTCTAGTACAAGGTCCATTCGAACATCCAAATCTAGTTTCTATGCAGCTGACTGCTTGGAAATTGAACGCTTGATTTTATCCAAACGTGGGTTTTCGAATTCTGTGATAGATACTCTGGTCCAAGCCAGAAAACCTGTGACTAGAAAGATTTACCATAAAATATGGCGTAGATATATCTGTTGGTGTGAATCCAAGGGATTCTCCTGGAGTAAAATAAAAATTCCAAGGATTCTCTCCTTTCTCCAAGAAGGTTTGGATAAAGGGTTGTCCGCTAGTTCTCTAAAGGGACAGATTTCTGCTTTATCTGTATTGTTACACAAACGACTGGCAGCTGTGCCAGATGTACAAGCTTTTGTTCAGGCTTTGGTTAGAATCAAGCCTGTTTACAGAACCATGACTCCTCCTTGGAGTCTAAATTTAGTTCTTTCAGTTCTTCAAGGGGTTCCGTTTGAACCTTTACATTCCATAAATATTAAGTTATTATCTTGGAAAGTACTGTTTTTGGGTGCTATTTCTTCTGCTAGAAGAGTTTCTGAATTATCTGCTTTGCAGTGTAATCCACCCAATCTGGTTTTCCATTCAGATAAGGTTGTTTTGCGTACTAAGCCTGGTTTTCTTCCAAAAGTTGTTTCCAACAAGAATATTAACCAGGAAATAGTTGTTCCTTCTCTGTGTCCGAAACCAGTTTCAAAGAAGGAACGTTTATTACACAATTTAGATTTTGTTCGTGCTTTAAAGTTCTATTTAGAAGCAACAAAAGATTTTAGACAAACCTCATCTTTGTTTGTCGTTTACTCTGGTAAGAGGAGAGATCAAAAAGCTACTGCTACCTCTCTCTCTTTCTGGCTAAAAAGCATTATCCGATTGGCCTATGAGACTGCCGGACGACAGCCTCCTGACCGAATCACAGCTCACTCTACTAGGGCTGTGGCTTCCACATGGGCCTACAAGAACGAGGCTTCTGTTGATCAGATATGTAAGGCAGCGACTTGGTATTCTCTGCACACTTTTGCCAAATTCTACAAATTTGATACTTATGCTTCTTCGGAGGCTATTTTTGGGAGAAAGGTTTTGCAAGCCGTGGTGCCTTCCATTTAGGTAACCTGATTTGCTCCCTCCCTTCATCCGTGTCCTAAAGCTTTGGTATTGGTTCCCACAAGTAATGGATGACGCCGTGGACCGGACACACCAATGTTGGAGAAAACAGAATTTATGCTTACCTGATAAATTACTTTCTCCAACGGTGTGTCCGGTCCACGGCCCGCCCTGGTTTTCCTAATCAGGTTGAAATTTTTTTTTGTCTTTATACACTACAGTCACCACGGCACCCTATAGTTTCTCCTTTTTCTCCTAACCGTCGGTCGAATGACTGGGGGGCAGAGCTAGAGGGGGAGCTATATGGACAGCTCTGCTGTGTGCTCTCCTTGCCTTTCCCTGTAGGGGAGGAGAATATCCCACAAGTAATGGATGACGCCGTGGACCGGACACACCGTTGGAGAAAGTAATTTATCAGGTAAGCATAAATTCTGTTTTTTTGTCATCTTCTAGAAATCTATTACATTTGCGTTTTACATGGGGTAAATTTGCACATTACTTTTGGTGTGTTACTACAATACATTTTTACTTTAACTTTGTTATAATAATGACCCTATATAACTGTAGCACATTCAAATTGTTAATATAATTTTTGTTCTTTGAGGGGCATTTTTGCATTCTATATTTGGCATATGTATCTAGCTAGTACTCCATCAGAAATAGATGTGAACATGACACAAGCTCAAAGACATAATGATTTATAATGCTGTTCTCCACAGTACCTATGGAGAACTATAATACCTGAATTTGACAACTTTGCGCTTTTCAAAAATGATAAATTGGTAACTGGGCGTAATGCTAAGATGGGCTCTAGGAAATGCGACTAAAATGAGCAAATGTAACCCTTTTTAAGTGCACACAGTGAGAGGGATGTATAGTTGCACTTTGCATTAACAAATCAGGGGATTCAGTTGTATGCAGATTTACAGGTGTTTTGCTTTTTAATTTAAGTATAGGAAAAATTACAATCTAAATAAACATCGTGAAAGTTAAGAGGCAAAATAATGAAATTTACATTGGTGCATTGCGAATCACCTAGTGCTGCATCTACATTAAATCATTAATATAGATATTTGTTAGAACTGGTTTGTAGATCTATTGATTGTGAGTTTATATGGGTGTTGGAAGTGTAATCCGTTACATTTTGATAAGATAACAGATAAGAACATAATATGGTTCAGGATAACAGCAGATTTTGCTTCTTTACCAACTGTAATCTGTGACACTTATCATACTGCTTTTTTTCCCTTTTTAAATTCTTAATTTTCTTTACTTTTTAATTAATTTGCCAGTTAATTACTGATTAAAGGGTTAGTAGATCATTCTCTATAAAATGTTTGTGTAGTGAAACAACTTTGCAATTCTTTTGATTTCGGACTGAATTTGCTTTTTTCCTTCTGCTTCAAAGCCACTAGAGAAGCTGGAGTGCAGTCTGTGGAATGCAGAATCCTGACCCTCGTTTAGGCTGTACAGTGATTGGTGGATATGTGCAGGAGCTCATTTATATCTGTCCCAAAGTGGCCACAGTAAAAGAGTGGAGAATACAATATTCATGAAGCTTTTAAATTGGAAGGTGTCCATAGATTGCAAAACAATGCACATTTTGCTTGCAAAAGATAGTATTAAATGTGTTTTAAACCTTTGTTTTGCATACAGATCTTTTGCAATATAGTGATTGATTTCTGATGCGTTTATAAAAATGACTTTACTGACCCTTTAAAGGGACTCCTTTACTAAAAGAGTACTCCTTTAGTAAAAACAAATATGCTAAACCTAAAAAGAAACAGATTTTGTGAAAAAACATTAAACAAATTACTTGTTTCTTTGATGTAAGTGGTAAGAGTCCATGAGCTAGTGACATGGGATATACATTCCTACCAGGAGGGGGCAAAGTTTTCCAAACCTCAAAATGCCTTTAAATACACCTCCCACCTCACTCATACCTTAGTTTTACAAACGTTGCCTTCGTTGGAGGATGGTGAAGATAGTTGTGCTTGATTTTCTTCTGTGAAAGTCGCTTCTAAGCATTTTGAAGCCCAATTCCTCTCAAAGGACAGTGTTTGTCTGAGGGGTGTGAAGGGAGTATTGCCTGATGATGACATGTTTTCACCTATGGGAAATCTATTCTAAGGCTCTCTGTAAATTCGGTCGTGGGGATTCATCTGCCACCTCCCTTTACAGATCGACATTCTACTCCTCTACCATTACCTCTGCTGATATGTTTCAGTTTTGGTTGGCTGTCTGCTATATGGATGGGTGTCTTCAGGTAAGTATATATTATTTTTTAAGACACTCTCAGCTATGTTTGGCACTTTATATTTTAAAGTTTTAATATATATTGGATATATTTGCCATGAGTCAGGTCTATGTTTGTTAATTTCCCTTTGCAGCCTAACAGTTTCAGCATGGGAATTATGTTTTTGGGAGAAATTTAGTAATTTTTTTTCTTACCTGGGGTTCCAGCTAGTTCGGACTTTGTTTTTTTCAAATTTTCGCAGGCAAATTAGACCCGCGATGGCACAAAATGCTTCTACTTATTGCTTCATTCTTGGAGCAAATATTTTCGGCGTGGAGGTTGTGACGCGCGTCACGTCATCACTTGCGTCTTTGTTGAAGCAAATTTCTTTGCCGCAAAGTCGCACTTGTCACGCTAGTCGTGTCATTTCTTGTTAACTTTTGCGCCAAAAGTTTTCTCTGCATTTGTATTCTCCAATTTGTTTAGTCTAAAACGGTTGCTTCAAAGGCATCAAAGCACACCATATATAATACCTTGGGGTGTCAACATTTCAAAATAAATAAAAAATGTGGTATACGATAGGCTCCAAACTAATGATAGGCCTATCAGAAGAAATACTCTCACTTGATTTGAATGGAATTTTTTTTGGCTAAAACGGTTGCATCAAAGCACACATATACAATACCTTGGGGTGTCAGCATTTCAAAAATATACACTTTCATGGCAATAAATAAAAATGGGGTATGTGATAGGCCCCAAACCAAAGATAGGCCTATTAGAAGAAATACTCTCACTTTTAACTAAATTTACAAGTCATAAAATTGGAACAGAACCTTCCCAAAATCCTGGCAAACCTATGCATGGGGGGCATAGGTGTACTCAGGAGGTCTTGCAGAAAACAACCTGGAGTGTTTTTTTGCAATAACTTACAACAGGCTCTCCTAAATCATAGCCAAAAAGCAATGTGTGTGTAAAAATGAAAAAAATACCACCACACAATTTCTCCAATTTTTTTGGCTAAAACAGTTGCATCAAAGACATCTAAACACACCATATACAATACCTTGGGGTCTCAACTTCTGAAATATATGCACATTCATGGTGAACAAATAAATTGGAGCATGTAAAAAAAAAAAAGCTCCCCAAAAGAAGATAGTCAAAGAAGATATGTTAAATTTGAAAAAATCACAAACATGTCAGAAGTTTGGCATTGCAAACCCCAAGAAACCTATGCATAGGTGGTATCAATGTAATCAAGAGATCTTGCTGAACAAATATTGGGGTGTCCTTTGGCAGTAACACATAACAGGAACTGAGAATTCATGCCTAAAGTACAATTTGTGTGAAAAATAACACAAAATAATGACTACCCAAAAGTTTGACAAAGACTGGTGGTTGAATTAGTTAAAATACCAGCATTTGAAATACCCTAGGGTGTCTACTTTAAAAAAATGTTTTCATGGGGGTAAATTACATTGGCCTTCTTCAGAAATGACCTAAATAGAACATGGGTGCATGATGACAAATGTGAAAATTCCAAGTTGGAAAACTGGAATTTGCCCGCTAAAAAATAAGGCCTTTTTGCCCCCTGAGAACCTAACAAACCTATTCATGGGTGGCATCACTGTACTCAGGAGATGTTGTTGAACACATATTGAGGTGTTTTTTTTTTTGCAGTAACACATAACAGGAACTAAGAATTCATGCCTAAAGTATAATGTGTGTGAAAAATAACACAAAACAATGACTACCCAAAAGTTTGACAAAGACTGGTGGTTGAATTAGTGCATGGAAAGTGTTAAAATATCAGCATTTGAAATACCCTAGGGTGTCTACTTTTTCAAAAATATATGGTTTGATGGGGGTAAATTACATTGGCCGGCTTCAGAAATGACCTAAATAGGACATGGGGGTATGATGACAAATGTGAAAATTCCAAGTTGAAAAACTGGAATGCGCCCCCTAAAAATAAAGCCTTTTAGCCCACAGAGAACCCAACACACACATACATGGGTGGTATCACTGTACTCGGAAGATGTTGCTGAACACATATTGGGGTGTTATTTGGCAGTAACCCTTAACATTCTCAGTAAATGTATTCTTAAATTGCTATTTTGTCAAAAAATCACTTTTTTATTTTCTTCTTTCAAACTTTGGCATAGATTGGTGGTAAAATGGTTGCATGAAAAGAGTCAAAATACCCCAAGTTTAATACCTTAGGTTGTCTTCTTTTTTAAAATATATACATGTGAAGGGTTTTTCATCGATTCCTGACAGATATCAGTGTTCCAATGTAACGCTAATTTTGAATTTTGAAAAATGGTTTTGAAATAGCAAAGTGCTACTTGTACTTATTGCCCTATAACTTGCCAAAGAAACAAAGAACATGTAAAGATTGGGTATTTCTAAACTCAGGACAAAATTTAGAAACTATTTAGCATGGGAGTTTTTTGGTGGTTGTAGAAGTGTAGCAGATTTTGGGGGTCAAATATAGAAAAAGTGTGTGCGTTTTCCATTCTTTCCTCATATTTTATAAAAAAATTTACAGCAAATTATAAGATATGATGAAAATAATGGTATTGTTAGAAAGTCCATTTAATGGCAAGAAAAACGGTATATAATATGTGGGTACAGTAAATGAGTAAGAAAATAATTACAGCTAAACACAAACACAGCAGAAATGTAAAAATAGCCTTGGCCCCAAACGGACAGAAAATGAAAAAGTGTTGTGGTCATTAAGGGGTTAAGCACTTCAGTTACCTTTTTTGTATAAAGATTAAGCAACTTTAAAATAAATAACATTTAAAAAAAAAATTGTTATGAAGAAAGGGGCCCACAAAAGTCATAAAGCGGCCCTGGGGAGCACAAATAGGCTGCTCATTGCTAGGTGTTGGGAACATAGCTGTTTTATCAGTGGGCAAGATATATCATATTTTCAAATATTGTAAATTGTAACAGGTTTTTCACCTTTGTTTTCCATTAGTCTCCAGATTTATCAAGACCTACGTGAGGATCTGGCAAAAGTAAAAACTCTGGAAGGAGTCATTGCGGTTAACCAAGAATTGAAGCGTAGGTGTCAGGTATGTGAATCGTGCAGTATCGTAGTATTTACACAAGGAGATGGAATATTTCACATGAGATATATACACACACTCAATGTACTGTACAATTCTACTATTTTTGCTAGAATTAGAACCATTGTAAGAAATTATGACCCATGCATATTTTTACTTGTAATATTTCAGTAATCATATGTATTTGCTCTCTTCCAGGAAGAACAGCCCAATCAGAACAAAGGTGAAGAGGCCAAAGGAGCATTGCCTTTCCCCCATTGGATCTGCCAACCTTATGTTCGCCCACCGTAAGTGTCCAATCATTAATATAGATCTTATGCATGTGTAAATAGAATAAATACATTTTATACATTGCTAAATGTTTAGATCAGTAATGTAGAACTGGAAGCCACATATGGCCTTTGAACATTCACCTTTTGGCTACCATATGCTTTTTTATAACCGTTGCACTTCCTTTTGATTAGGAAGATAGATTTGGGGAGACTAAATGAGGTTGATGAGCTTACGTGATTCTTCTATTAATTATTTTATATATAAAGCACAAACCTATTGCACATGGCTATGATGATAGGTATGTAATAGCAAAGTACAATAAAGACTTATTATATGAACTGTGAAGTGTAGAGGACTGCATGAGTCACTGTTTATAGTAAATTACTTTTACGTTAGATCGTCTACAGGACAGATGGACTTAAAGGACCAGTAAATCAACAAGTGCATGATAAAAAGAAAATGCAATAGCACTTAGTCTGATTTTCAAATAAGTTGTAGATTTTTTTTTTTCCAGACTAATTTCATAGTTATGTCTATTTCCTCTCCTGTATCATGTGACAGCCATCAGCCAATCACAAATGCATATACGTGTATTATGTGAATTCTTGCACATGCTCAGTTGGAGCTTGTGACTCGGTGTAAATCTAAAAAGACTGTGCACATTTTTGTTAATGGAAGTAAATTTGAAAGTTGTTTTAAAATTGCATGCTTTATCTGAATCATGAAAGTTTAATTTTAACTTGAGTGTCCCTTTAAATGCTTTATTAGAAGACTTTATATAACTTCCCTGCTTGTTATATACTATAAGAATCCTTAATTCCTAAAATGTTTCCATATCTTAGATTCCTCTGACTTTATATTTGTGTCTCAAGGCCAAAGGATGTTATGAATGAGGAGAACAATGTGCGAGGGAAGCGAGTGCTGGATGAGGAGGAAGAAGGGAACACAGAGCTATCAAAGAACAAACTGAAAAAGAAACTGCGCAACCCAAATAAAAGCTTTGACCCATCTGTAAAACGTGAGTAATGTTCCTGTTATTTACTTTTGTAAATCAGTAATAGTTTGAAGCCGTAGACTTAAAGGAATAGTCTAGTCAAAATTAAACTTTCATGATTCAGATAGAGCTTGCGATTTTAAGCAACTTTCTAATTTAATCCTCTTAATTTCTTTCATGTAATTAGCAAGAGTCCATGAGCTAGTGACGTATGGGATATACATTCCTACCAGGAGGGGCAAAGTTTCCCAAACCTTAAAATGCCTATAAATACACCCCTCACCACACCCACAAATCAGTTTTACAAACTTTGCCTCCAAGGGAGGTGGTGAAGTAAGTTTGTGCTAGATTCTACGTTGATATGCGCTCCGCAGCAAGTTGGAGCCCGGTTTTCCTCTCAGCGTGCAGTGAATGTCAGAGGGATGTGAAGAGAGTATTGCCTATTGAATGCAGTGATCTCCTTCTACGGGGTCTATTTCATAAGGTTCTCTGTTATCGGTCGTAGAGATTCATCTCTTACCTCCCTTTTCAGATCGACGATATACTCTTATATTTACCATTTCCTCTACTGATTCTCGTTTCAGTACTGGTTTGGCTTTCTACAAACATGTAGATGAGTGTCCTGGGGTAAGTAAGTCTTATTTTCTGTGACACTCTAAGCTATGGTTGGGCACTTTATTTATAAAGTTCTAAATATATGTATTCAAACATTTATTTGCCTTGACTCAGAATGTTCAACTTTCCTTATTTCCAGACAGTCAGTTTCATATTTGGGATTATGCTTTAAATTATCATATTTTTTCTTACCTCAAAAATTTGACTTTTTTCCCTGTGGGCTGTTAGGCTCGCGGGGGCTGAAAATGCTTCATTTTATTGCGTCATTCTTGGCGCGGACTTTTTTGGCGCAAAAATTCTTTTCCGTTTCCGGCGTCATACGTGTCGCCGGAAGTTGCGTCATTTTTGACGTTATTTTGCGCCAAAAATGTCGGCGTTCCGGATGTGGCGTCATTTTTGGCGCCAAGAGCATTTAGGCGCCAAATAATGTGGGCGTCTTATTTGGCGCCAAAAAATATGGGCGTCGCTTTTGTCTCCACATTATTTCAGTCTCATTTTTCATTTGCTTCTGGTTGCTAGAAGCTTGATGTTTGGCATTTTTTTCCCATTCCTGAAACTGTCTTATAAGGAATTTGATCTATTTTGCTTTATATGTTGTTTTTCTCTTACATATTGCAAGATGTCTCACGTTGCATCTGAGCCAGAAGATACTACAGGAAAACCACTGCCTGCTGGATCTACCAAAGCTAAGTGTATCTGCTGTAAACTTTTGGTAGCTATTCCTCCAGCTGTTGTTTGTAATAATTGTCATGACAAACTTGTTAAAGCAGATAATATTTCCTTTAGTGATGTACCATTGCCTGTTGCAGTTCCTTCAACATCTAAGGTACAGAATGTTCCTGATAACATAAGAGATTTTGTTTCTGAATCCATAAAGAAGGCTTTGTCTGTTATTTCTCCTTCTAGTAAACGTAAAAAGTCTTTTAAATCTTCTCTCTCTACAGATGAATTTTTAAATGAACACCATCATTCTGATTCTTTGGACTCTTCTGGTTCAGAGGATTCTATCTCAGAGATTGATGCTGATAAATCTTCATATTTATTTAAGATGGAATTTATTCGCTCTTTACTTAAAGAAGTACTAATTGCTTTAGAAATAGAGGATTCTAGTCCTCTTGATACTAATTCTATACGTTTGGATAAGGTTTTTAAAGCTCCTGCGGTTATTCCAGAAGTCTTTCCTGTTCCTAATGCTATTTCTGCAGTAATTGCTAAGGAATGGGATAAATTGGGTAATTTATTTACTCCTTCTAAACGTTTTAAACAATTATATCCTGTTCCGCTTGACAGGTTAGAATTTTGGGACAAAATCCCTAAAGTTGATGGGGCTATTTCTACCCTTGCTAAACGTACTACCATTCCTACATCAGATGTTACCTCGTTTAAGGATCCTTTAGATAGAAAAATGGAATCTTTTCTAAGAAAAGCTTATCTATGTTCAGGTAATCTTCTTAGACCTGCTATATCATTGGCTGATGTTGCTGCAGCTTCAACTTTTTGGTTGGAAACTCTAGCGCAACAAGTAACAAATCGTGATTCTCATGATATTATTATTCTTCTCCAGCATGCTAATAATTTCATCTGTGATGCCATTTTTGATATTATTAGAGTTGATGTTAGATTTATGTCTCTGGCTATCTTAGCCAGAAGAGCTTTATGGCTTAAGACCTGGAATGCTGATATGGCTTCTAAATCAACTCTACTTTCCATTTCTTTCCAGGGAAACAAATTATTTGGTTCTCAGTTGGATTCTATTATTTCAACTGTTACTGGTGGGAAAGGAACTTTTTTACCACAGGATAAAAAGTCTAAAGGTAAAAACAGGGCTAACAATCGTTTTCGTTCCTTTCGTTTCAACAAAGACCAAAAGCCTGATCCTTCGTCCTCAGGAGCAGTTTCAGTTTGGAAACCATCTCCAGTCTGGAATAAATCCAAGCCTGCTAGAAAGGCAAAGCCTGCTTCTAAGTTCACATGAAGGTACGGCCCTCATTCCAGTTCAGCTGGTAGGGGGCAGGTTACGTTTTTTCAAAGAAATTTGGATCAATTCTGTTCACAATCTTTGGATTCAGAACATTGTTTCAGAAGGGTACAGAATTGGTTTCAAGATGAGACCTCCTGCAAAGAGATTTTTTCTTTCCCATGTCCCAGTAAATCCAGTGAAAGCTCAAGCATTTCTGAATTGTGTTTCAGATCTAGAGTTGGCTGGAGTAATTATGCCAGTTCCAGTTCCGGAACAGGGGATGGGGTTTTATTCAAATCTCTTCATTGTACCAAAGAAGGAGAATTCCTTCAGACCAGTTCTGGATCTAAAATTATTGAATAGTTATGTAAGGATACCAACGTTCAAGATGGTAACTGTAAGGACTATATTGCCTTTTGTTCAGCAAGGGAATTATATGTCCACAATAGATTTACAGGATGCATATCTGCATATTCCGATTCATCCAGATCATTATCAGTTCCTGAGATTCTCTTTTCTAGACAAGCATTACCAATTTGTGGCTCTACCGTTTGGCCTTGCTACAGCTCCAAGAATTTTCACAAAGATTCTCGGTGCCCTTCTGTCTGTAATCAGAGAACAGGGTATTGTGGTATTTCCTTATTTGGACGATATCTTGGTACTTGCTCAGTCTTTACATTTAGCAGAGTCTCATACGAATCGACTTGTGTTGTTTCTTCAAGATCATGGTTGGAGGATCAATTTACCAAAAAGTTCTTTGATTCCTCAAACAAGGGTCACCTTTCTGGGTTTCCAGATAGATTCAGTGTCCATGACTCTGTCTTTAACAGACAAGAGACGTCTAAAATTGATTACAGCCTGTCGAAACCTTCAGTCTCAATCATTCCCTTCGGTAGCCTTATGCATGGAAATTCTAGGTCTTATGACTGCTGCATCGGACGCGATTCCCTTTGCTCGTTTTCACATGCGACCTCTTCAGCTCTGTATGCTGAATCAATGGTGCAGGGATTACACGAAGATAAATCAATTAATATCTTTAAAACCGATTGTTCGGCACTCTCTAACGTGGTGGACAGATCACCTTCGTTTAATTCAGGGGGCTTCTTTTGTTCTTCCGACCTGGACTGTAATTTCAACAGATGCAAGTCTCACAGGTTGGGGAGCTGTGTGGGGATCTCTGACGGCACAAGGAGTTTGGGAATCTCAGGAGGTGAGATTACCGATCAATATCTTGGAACTCCGTGCAGTTTTCAGAGCTCTTCAGTTTTGGCCTCTTCTGAAGAGAGAATCGTTCATTTGTTTTCAGACAGACAATGTCACAACTGTGGCATACATCAATCATCAAGGAGGGACTCACAGTCCTCTGGCTATGAAAGAAGTATCTCGAATTTTGGTTTGGGCGGAATCCAGCTCCTGTCTAATCTCTGCGGTTCATATCCCAGGTGTAGACAATTGGGAAGCGGATTATCTCAGTCGCCAAACGTTGCATCCGGGAGAATGGTCTCTTCACCCAGAGGTATTTCTTCAGATTGTTCAAATGTGGGGGCTCCCAGAGATAGATCTGATGGCCTCTCATCTAAACAAGAAACTTCCCAGGTATCTGTCCAGATCCCGGGATCCTCAGGCGGAGGCAGTGGATGCATTATCACTTCCTTGGAAGTATCATCCTGCCTATATCTTTCCGCCTCTAGTTCTTCTTCCAAGAGTAATCTCCAAGATTCTGAGGGAATGCTCGTTTGTTCTGCTAATAGCTCCGGCATGGCCTCACAGGTTTTGGTATGCGGATCTTGTCCGGATGGCATCTTGCCAACCATGGACTCTTCCGTTAAGACCAGACCTTCTGTCACAAGGTCCTTTTTTCCATCCGGATCTGAAATCCTTAAATTTAAAGGTATGGAGATTGAACGCTTGATTCTTGGTCATAGAGGTTTCTCTGACTCCGTGATTAATACTATGTTACAGGCTCGTAAATCTGTATCTCGAGAGATATATTATAGAGTCTGGAAGACTTATATTTCTTGGTGTCTTTCTCATCATTTTTCTTGGCATTCTTTTAGAATACCGAGAATTTTACAGTTTCTTCAGGATGGTTTAGATAAGGGTTTGTCCGCGAGTTCTTTGAAAGGACAAATCTCCGCTCTTTCTGTTCTTTTTCACAGAAAGATTGCTATTCTTCCTGATATTCATTGTTTTGTACAAGCTTTGGTTCGTATAAAACCTGTCATTAAGTCAATTTCTCCTCCTTGGAGTTTGAATTTGGTTCTGGGAGCTCTTCAAGCTCCTCCGTTTGAACCTATGCATTCATTGGACATTAAATTACTTTCTTGGAAAGTTTTGTTCCTTTTGGCCATCTCTTCTGCTAGAAGAGTTTCTGAATTATCTGCTCTTTCGTGTGAGTCTCCTTTTCTGATTTTTCATCAGGATAAGGCGGTGTTGCGAACTTCTTTTGAATTTTTACCTAAAGTTGTGAATTCCAACAACATTAGTAGAGAAATTGTGGTTCCTTCATTATGTCCTAATCCTAAGAATTCTAAGGAGAAATCATTGCATTCTTTGGATGTTGTTAGAGCTTTGAAATATTATGTTGAAGCTACGAAATCTTTCCGTAAGACTTCTAGTCTATTTGTTATCTTTTCCGGTTCTAGGAAAGGCCAGAAAGCTTCTGCCATTTCTTTGGCATCTTGGTTGAAATCTTTAATTCATCTTGCCTATGTTGAGTCGGGTAAAATTCCGCCTCAGAGAATTACAGCTCATTCTACTAGGTCAGTATCTACTTCCTGGGCGTTTAGGAATGAAGCTTCGGTTGACCAGATCTGCAAAGCAGCAACTTGGTCCTCTTTGCATACTTTTACTAAATTCTACCATTTTGATGTATTTTCTTCTTCTGAAGCAGTTTTTGGTAGAAAAGTTCTTCAGGCAGCGGTTTCAGTTTGAATCTTCTGCTTATGTTTTTTGTTAAACTTTATTTTGGGTGTGGATTATTTTCAGCAGGAATTGGCTGTCTTTATTTTATCCCTCCCTCTCTAGTGACTCTTGTGTGGAAAGATCCACATCTTGGGTAGTCATTATCCCATACGTCACTAGCTCATGGACTCTTGTTAATTACATGAAAGAAAACATAATTTATGTAAGAACTTACCTGATAAATTCATTTCTTTCATATTAACAAGAGTCCATGAGGCCCACCCTTTTTTGTGGTGGTTATGACTTTTTTGTATAAAGCACAATTATTCCAATTCCTTATTTTATATGCTTCGCACTTTTTTTCTTATCACCCCACTTCTTGGCTATTCGTTAAACTGATTTGTGGGTGTGGTGAGGGGTGTATTTATAGGCATTTTAAGGTTTGGGAAACTTTGCCCCTCCTGGTAGGAATGTATATCCCATACGTCACTAGCTCATGGACTCTTGTTAATATGAAAGAAATGAATTTATCAGGTAAGTTCTTACATAAATTATGTTTTTCTTTGTTCTCTTGACATCTTTATTTAAAAAGCAGGAATGTAAGATTAGGAACTGAGCCAAAAATGGGGACGGCTCCTAAGCTTAAATTCTTGATTTTTTTAAATAAAGATACCAAGAGAACAAAGAAATTTATAATATGAGTTAATTAGAAAGTTGCTTAAAATTGCATGCTCTAAGTCATGAAAGTTTAAGTAGACATACAGGTTTAAAACTTGTGTAGCTCTAAATAAATTTTAAAGGCCAGACAAAATTATTGTTATATCAGCTGCCAACCTCATTTGTTAAAATTCTGAGAATTATGTTAATTGCACCTTCAACATTTAGCATCCAACTTGCAAGTAACTACCACAATAGATCATGTATGTTACACGAGAAGCCATGAAACATTGTTTGATTTCTTTCTTTATATTTCAGCTAAATATGCAAAATGTGACCAGTGTGGAAATCCCAAGGTACGTGTGCGTCTGTCTGTTGTTTTTCTCCTATTTTATATAATGTGCATAGAAAATGAGAGGAGTGCATCTACCACATAGCATACATTTAAAAGGGATTTTGAACTGGAAATAAATGCAAGAAAGAATCATTTATTTAGCCTGACAATAATATGTAATTTAAAAAAAAAAATATATTGGGTGTTTTAATATTGAAAATAGAAGGGTAATTTTTATAGTGTCCATAATGTAGTGCACACAGCAATGTTTTAAGCTTACTTTCCTTCTCTGCTGAGGCCAATTAACCCCTTAATGACAACTGACGTACCAGGTACGTCATGCATTAACAAGCAGTTAATGACAATGGACGTACCTGGTACGTCAGTTGTCTAACAGAGTGCTGGAAGTGATCACAATCACTTCCAGCAGCTCTGAGGGTATTGCAGTGATGCCTCGATATGGAGGCATCCTGCAATACCCCTTTACAAGCCTCCGATGCAGAGAGAGCCACTCTGTGGCCCTCTCTGCATCGGTAGTGATGGTGCCTTTGCCCAGTGGGAGGAGGGAGCGTATGCGCGCGCGTGCACGATGCGCACGCACACATGCACGATGCGCGTGCACGGGTGCGCGCGTGTATGCGCGTGCACGTGCACACATTACCACACTGACACCAATGAAGGAAGTGGGAAAAAAAAGTTAAATTTTTTTTTTTTTTTTTTTTACATATAAAAGGATCTGGGAGGGGGAGGGGGTGGGGGTATTGTGGGGGGGCTGCTACACTACAGAAATAAATTTGTATAAAAAATACAAATAAAAGTTATAAATAAAATTTAAATAGTTTGGCCAGTGGGGCCAAACTGGGTACTGGCAGACAGCTGCCAGTACCCAAGATGGCGGTAATTAGGTAGGGGAGAGGGTTAGAGAGCTGGAGGGGGGGATCAGGGAGGTTGGTGCTAAGGCAGGGGTCCATCACAACTAAAATATTTTATAATTTTTATTTAAAAAAAAAAAAAAAAACTCTTTTATTTAGTACTGGCAGACTTTCTGCCAGTACTTAAGATGGCGGTAACAATTGTGGGGCGGGGGAGGGAAGAGAGCTGTTTGGGAGGGATCAGGGGGTGGGATGTGTCAGGTGGGAGGCTGATCTCTAAAATTAACCCTGCAAGCTCCCTACAAGCTACCTAATTTAACCCCTTCACTGCTGGGCATAATTCACGTGTGGTGCGCAGCAGCATTTAGCGGCCTTCTAATTACCAAAAAGCAACGCCAAAGCCATATAAGTCTGCTATTTCTGAACAAAGGGGATCCCAGAGAAGCTTTTACAACAATTTCTGCCATAATAGCACAAGCTGTTTGTAAATAATTTCAGTGAGAAACCTAAAATTGTGAAAAATGTAACGTTTTTTTTTTTTATTTGCTCGCATTTGGCGGTGAAATGGTGGCATAAAATATACCAAAATGGGCCTAGATCAATACTTGGAGTTGTCTACTACACTACACTAAAGCTAAAATTAACCCTACAAGCTCCCTAATTAACCCCTTCACTCCTGGGCATAAAACATGTGTGGTGCGCAGCGGCATTTAGCGGCCTTCTAATTACCAAAAAGCAACGCCAAAGCCATATAAGTCTGCTATTTCTGAACAAAGGGGATCCCAGAGAAGCTTTTACAACAATTTCTGCCATAATAGCACAAGCTGTTTGTAAATAATTTCAGTGAGAAACCTAAAATTGTGAAAAATGTAACGTTTTTTTTTTTATTTGCTCGCATTTGGCGGTGAAATGGTGGCATAAAATATACCAAAATGGGCCTAGATCAATACTTGGAGTTGTCTACTACACTACACTAAAGCTAAAATTAACCCTACAAGCTCCCTAATTAACCCCTTCACTCCTGGGCATAAAACATGTGTGGTGCGCAGCGGCATTTAGCGGCCTTCTAATTACCAAAAAGCAACCACAAAGCCATATAAGTCTGTTATTTCTGAACAAAGGGGATCCCAGAGAAGCATTTACAACCATTTGTGCCATAATTGCAGAAGCTGTTTGTAAATAATTTCAGTGGGAAACCTAAAGTTTGTGACAAAATTTGTGAAAAAGTGAACTTTTTTTTTTTTTTTTTATCGTATTTGGCGGTGAAATGGTGGCATGAAATATACCAAAATGGGCCTAGATCAATACTTGGGATGTCTTCTAAAACAAAATATATACATGTCAAGGGATATTCAGGTATTCCTGACAGATATCAGGGTTCCAAAGTAACTAGCGCTCATTTTGAAAAAAAGTGGTTTGGAAATAGCAAAGTGCTACTTGTATTTATTGCCCCATAAATTGCAAAAAAAGCAAAGAAAATGTAAACATTGGGTATTTCTAAACTCAGGACAAAATTTAGAAACTATTTAGCATGGGTGTTTTTTGGTGGGTGTAGATGTGTAACAGATTTTGGGGGTCAAAGTTAGAAAAAGTGTGTTTTTTTCCATTTTTTCCTCATATTTTATCATTTTTTTTTTAGTAAATTATAAGATATGATGAAAATAATGGTATCTTTAGAAAGTCCATTTAATGACGAGAAAAACGGTATATAATATGTGTGGGTACAGTAAACGAGTAAGAGGAAAATTACAGCTAAACGCAAACACTGCAGAAATGTAAAAATAGCCATTGTCATTAAGGGTAAGAAAATTGAAAAATGGTCCGGTCATTAAGGGGTTAAAGGGACACTGAATCCCAACATTTTTTCTTTCATGATTCAGATAGACAATGAAATTTTAAGCAACTTTCTAATTTACTCCTATTACCAATTTGTCTTTGTTCTCTTGCTATCTTTATTTTAAAAGCAGGAATATAAATCTTAGCAGCCAGACCATTTTAGGTTCAGCACCATGGATATAGCTTGCTTATTGGAGTCTTACATTTACCCACCAATAAGCAAGTATAACCCAGGTTCTCAACCAAAAATGGTCCAGCTCCTTTGCATCACATTGCTGCTTTTTAAATAAAGATAGCAAGAGAACAAAGAAAATTTGATAATAGGAGTAAATTAGAAAGAATTGCTAAAGAACTGCATAACTGCATGCTCTATCTGGATCATGAAAGAAAAAAAATGGGTTTAGTGTCCCTTTAAAGGCAGCTATAAATGGGTCACTGGAATGTACAACCAAGAGCTGGAATATAGCAGTGTTAAAGGGGCATCAAATAAAACAAAATATTTTCTTTCATGATTCAGATAGAGCGTTCGGTTTTAAACAACTTTCTAATTTACTTCTAATATCAATTATTCTTCATTCTCTTTATCTTTTGTTGAAAAGCAGGTACATAAGCTCAAGAGCGTGCACGTGTCTGGAGCACTATATTGCAGGAGTTTTGTAAGAAAGCAATAACTTGCAAGAGCACTAGATGTCAGCACTATTTCCTGACCTGTAGTGCTCCAGACACCTACCTAGGTATCTCTTCAACAAAGAAGTAAATTGGTAACTTATGTAAAATAGTTTGTTCTGTCTGAATTACTAAAGAAAAATATTGGGTTTCATGTCCCTATTCTGGAGTTGGCCTTTCCACTTTTAACTGGAATTGTAAAGCCCACAATGTTCAGTATCACAGAGTAAGAGGACACAATAATAAATAAGTGTATTGCAATGTTTTTACTAAAAAGAACTAAACCTGTTATATTACAGTCCAAATTGTGTATTGTCCCTTTAAAGAGCCGGTGATGGCGAGCTAGAATATTGCCAGGTTGTAGTACCGTAACAAGTTTATGTGAGATGTCAAGCTGCCAGTCTGAAATCAGGGATACAGTGTTGTGCTGCAATGGTTTATATAGTGTACAATTAAAGAAATTGTATCCTTGGTATAAACTTCACATCTTTCCATGAAAGCATACTGATGTAGGGTCATAATTGTGCACGTTTCTTAAGCACTATATAGCAACAGTGTCTGGAGTACTGTTTTAGCCATGTTGAACATACAATGCGACACACGCTTGCTATCTGTAAATATTGATTATATTGCATATTTCTCCTCTGTCTTGGCATAGGGCCAGTATTTTTGTATCCAGAAATAAAGCCATGTGACTATATACTTAGATTTTGCAAAGGCATTTGATACAGTGCCACATGAGAGATTAATGCACAAAATTAAGGGACTGGGAATAGCTGAAAATGTTAGCTCATGGATAAATAACTGGATAAAAGATAGGGAGCAACGAGTAGTAGTAAATGGATCATACTCAGATTGGACAAAGGTAATTGGTGGCGTCCCCCAGGGATCAGTACTGGGCCCTGTTCTTTTTAATATTTTTATAAATGACTTGGAGCAAGGATTAAATAGCGACATCTCTATTTTTGCAGATGATACTAAGTTAAGTAAGGTCATTAGGTCAGAGCAGGACGAACTCTCTTTACAAAGGGATTTGCTAAAATTAGAACTATGGGCAAGTGAATGGAAAATGAGATTTAATACGGAAAAATGTAAGGTTCTACATTTTGGAAGTAAAAATAAGCAGGCTACGTATTTTTTAAATGGGACAAGACTTAGCCAAACACAGAAGGAAAGGGATTTGGGAGTAGTAATAGATAACAAGCTAAAGATGGGTGCACAATGCAGGGCAGCGCCTTCAAAGGCTAATAAGATACTAGCATGTATTAAAAGAGGCATTGATTCAAGGGAGGAAAGCATAATTCTGTCATTATATAAAGCCCTGGTAAGACCTCACCTTGAGTTTGGAGTGCAGTTCTGGGGACCGATTGCTAAAAAAGATATTGCAGAACTAGAAAAAGTTCAGAGAAGGGCCACAAAGCTAATAAGGGGATTGGAGAAATTAACCTATGAGGAGAGGCTAGCCAAACTGGGTCTGTTTTCTCTAGAAAAAAGGCGCTTGAGAGGTGACATGATTACTTTATATAAGTATATTCAAGGCCCATATACAGAGATGGCAGAAGCTCTGTTTATTCCAAGAAAATTGTTTCTGACAAGAGGTCATAATTTAAGGTTGGAGGAAAGGAGATTTAATCTCCTGCAACGGAAACGTTTTTTCACTGAAAGAGCAATAAAATTGTGGAACTCATTACCAAAGGAGGTAGTGAATGCCAATACCATAGATACATTTAAAAATAGTCTGGATAAATTTCTGTATATAAACGAAATTCATGGATATGATTGCTAGTATTAAATGGGTCACATTTTAATGGGGTTATTTAAGCTTAACTGGAGATTTTTGAAAGTATTTTAGATTTGTATAGGTTGAACTCGATGGACTTCAGTCTTTTTTCAACCTTATCTACTATGTTACTATGTTTAGTGCAGAAATAGAGTGTTCTCTTGAACATAAATATCTGGATTATTCTACGTATACAGCTGTGAAACAATCAGGTGCCATGTTGTGTTGCACCTTCGCACACAATGCATATGAATATATTGTCCCAAATGAAATCCGAACAAAAAGAGACCTGAAACCAGTACAGGTACTAAGGCCTCAGAGTACCCTAGTAAACTCAAACCTCTAGTCTGGGGTTTCATCTGAAGAGCAGCCACTACAAAGAATTTGTAGATATCAAAGAAATGTTCAAATGGTATTGGAAATTTTTAATGATACCCTGTGCTTCTGTATATAACAGAGAAAGGTGTACTGCATTCATATATCTGGTTGTTTACATTCATTCAGTACAGAGGTGGGAGTGCTTCTACCTATTATTATTTTTTTTCTTTTTTCTTTTCATTATTGTAAATATAGCTATTTACAAACACCCTTGTCTGGCTCCTAAATAATTCATAGCTTGCTCCTCAATACTCTCATATTAATGTTTATTAACGTTAAATACCTCTGTGTTAATGGATTAAAGGCCATGCCGTTTGGAACTTTTCTTGTGAACTGTGAGCTAAATTAGTAGCTTTCTATTAGCGTTTGTGCTAACCAATACTTTACGTCTTTATTCAAGTCCTTTATTTCACTAGTTTTAATTGGATACTCTGCTACGACCTGTGTACTAGAACACTATATGGTATGTTATATAATCTGCTAGGATGTGTGCTACTACACTATATGATATGTTATTATTATGAACATATTTGGTATACAAAATAACATTTACAGGGGTCAAGTGGGTTCAGGGCCCTGCCAAGAGTTGCACTGTTGTAGTCGGCTCTTATGAATGTGAACTAGGATCAGCTTGGCTCATAGGCTTACATGCTATGGGGTTTAAGGGGATAACAGTGGAGATAGGAAGGTTTGTGGAGGTTGTATGCATCCCTGAATAGTAGAGTCTTCAGGGAGCGCTTGAAGCTTTCAAAACTAGGGGAGAGTCTTGTGGAGCGAGGCAGAGAGTGCCATAAAATGTGAGCCAGTTGGGAAAAATCTTGTAAACGGGAATGTGAGGAGGTAACAAGAGAGGAGGAGAATAAGAGATCATGAGCGGAGCGAAGGGGACGGGAGGGAGGGAGAGTATCTGTAGACAAGGTTTGAGATGTAGGGGGGGTGCAGTGCAGTTTAGGGCTTTGTGTGCCAGAGTAAGAATTTTGTGTTTAATACTGGAGGCAAGAGGAAGCCAGTGAAGGGATTGGCAGAGAGGTGCAGTAGATAAAGAGTGACATGTAATGAAGATGAGCCTGACAGAGGCATTCATTAAGGATTATAAAGGGGCTAGGCGGTAGCTAGGGAGACCAGAGAGGACGCAGTTGCAGTAGTCGAGGTGGGAAAGGATGAGAGAGTGGATTAAAATATTAGTTGTCTTGTGTAAAGAAATGTCTAATTTTAGAAATGTTTTTAAGGTGGAAGGGGCAGGCTTTAGCCAAGGACTGAATGTGAGGTGTGAAAGATAGATCTGAGTCAAGTGTGACCCCAAGACATCGGGCATGTGGGGTTGGGGTAATGATGGAGTTATCAACAGTTATAGAGAAATGGGGGGGGATGGAGATTTTGGAAGAAGGGGGGAAAATAAGGAGCTCAGTTTTGGAGAGATTTAGCTTGAGGTAGTAAGAGGACATCCAAGATGAGGTATGAGAGAGACAGTGACAGGGGTTAGCAAGGAAGGAGATAGTTATGGTGCAGAGAGGTAGATTTTGGTGTCGTTGGCATACAAATGATAATGAAACCCGTGGAACTTTATTAAGTAACCTAATGAGGACGTGTAGATTGAGAAGAGGAGGGGACCGAGGACAGAGCCTTGCGGTACCCCAACAGAAAGAGGTAACGGGACAGAGGATACCACAGAGAAGGCTACACAAAGGTACGGTTAGACAGATAGGAAGAGAACCACGAGAGAGCTGTGTCGCAGATGCCAAAGGAATGGAGGGTTTGGAGCAAAAAAGAGGGTGGTCGACAGTATCAAAGACTGCAGACAGATCAAGGAGGATAAGTAGAGAGAAGTGGCCTTTGGATTTTGCTGTTGGTGACCTTAACAATTGCTGTCTCTGTGGAGTGTAGGGGACGAAATCCAGATTGCAGTGGGTCAAGGAGGGAGTTTAATGTAAGGAAATGGGATAGACGTGCATATACTAGCTTTTCAAGAAGCTTTGAGGCAAGAGGGAGTAGGGAAATTGGGCGATAGTTGGATGGGGAGGTTGGATCGAGAGAAGTTTTTTTTGAGGATAGGTGTGACCAGTGCATGTTTAAGAGATGAGGGAAATATACCAGTGCTGAGGGAGAGGTTGAAGATGTGTGTGAGTATAGGAGTAAGGGTACAAGAGAAGGAGGGGAGTAGCTGTGAGGGGATGGGGTCGAGTGGACAGGTAGTAAGGTGAGAGGACAGTATAAGGGCAGAAACTTCTTCCTCTGTAACAGGGGCAAAAGAGCTAAATTTTTGGCTTTGTAAGTTTTGGATGATTGTGAGCCTTTGGGGGGGGGGGGGACTGGTAGTATGTTGTGAGCCGATTTAATTTCTGATGGAGTAGATTTTGTTGAAGTAGCTGGCAAAATCTTGAGCTGAGAGAGAAGTTGTAGTGGGAGGTGGGGGTGGGCGGAGAAGAGTATGGAATGTGGAGAACTGACGTTTTGGGTTTGAAGAAAGAGTAGAGATAATAGTAGAAAAGTAATGTTGTTTATATAGATTAAGGGCAGAATAGTAAGAGTTCAAGATGAACTTGTAATGATGAAAGTTAGCTGAACTCAGAGATTTCCTCCAGTGTCGCTCTTCAGTACGGGAACATCTGCGTAGGTACCGTTTCAGATGAGTATGCCAGGGCTGAGGATGAGTGTAGGATTTCCAAGCTGTGGTAGGTGGGGCCAGATTGTCAAGGACCGATGTAAGGGTGGAGTTGTAGTGGCAGATTCATTAGGGCAGGAAAAGCAGAAGAGAGCTCGAGAGAACTAGTGAGCTGTTGCTGATCTAATGACTTAATTCTTCTGTAAAGTTTGGTGTGAGGGGTAGAAGGAGAGAGAGTTGTAGGGAGGGAAGTGATGTTACAAATGAGGAGGTGATGGTCAGAAAGAGGAAAAGGTGAGTTTGTGAAGTGTGAGAGAGTGCATCGATAGCTGAAAATCAGATCAAGGGAGTAACCATCTTTGTGAGTGGGAGAGTCAGTCCATTGTGACAGGCTGAAAGAGGAAGTGAGTTTCAGAAGCTGTTTTGCAGAGGAAGCAGCGGGATTATCAGCAAGGAGGTTGTTGTCACAAAGAATGAGGGCAGGGGTATCTGAGGAGAGAAAATAAGGTAGCCAGGGATCTAGAAATTGAGTTGAGGAGCCAGGGGGGCGGTATATGACTGCAACACGTATAGAGAGGGGAGAGAATAATGTGTGTTTCGAATTAAGAAAATGTGAGGGAAGAGAAGGGCTGTATTTGTTAAAAGGTGCAATGAGAGGAAAGTAAAATACCCACACCACCTCCTTGTCTATTGTCAGACCTAGGAGTGTGGCTGAAGTGAAGACCCTCATGTGACAGTGCGGCAGAGGAAGCTGTGTCTGAAGGAGAGAGAGCCAGGTTTCTGTGAGAGCCAGAAGATTGAGTGCGAGTTAAAGAGGGAATGGATAGAAGTGAGCTTGTTACAAACAGAGCAAGAGTTCCGTAGTGCACAAGTGAAGGGGGTGGCGGCTTTAGATGCAAGAGGAATAAGATTAAAGGGACATAAAACCCTTTTTTTTTTTCATTCATGATTTAGATAGAACATAAAATTTTAAACAACTTTCTAATTTACTTCTATTTTCTTCGTTTTCTTGTTATCCTTATTTGAAAAGCAGAAATGTAAGCAAGAGTGTGCACGTGTCTGCAGCACTATATAGCAGCAGTTTTGCAGCAATGTTATACATTAGCAGGAGCACTAGATGGCAGCACTATTTCCTGTCATGTAGTGCTTCAGGCATGTGCACGCTATCTACCTAGGTATCTCTTCAACAAAGAATAACATGAGAATGAAACATTTTTGAAAATAGAAGTAAATTGGAAACTTTTTAAAAATTGTATTGTCTATCTGAATAATGAAAAAAAGACAATTTTGGGGTTTAATGTCCCTTTAAGGTTACCAGAGTTTTGTTTTTGAAGTCTATTGCTGGACACACTTGGGTGTGCAGGGCAAGGAAGTTGTGGGGGGCCAGGATTAGGGGAGATGCCACCAGCAGTTAGTATGCGCAAGAGGAAGAGTGACATGAGATCCAGATTTGTAGTAATGTTTTTGTGATGAGGTGCAAGGGGGAGAGAGAGTCTTTCGGAATGTGTGAGGTTCATGAATTCAAAAGCAAGGTGAGGTTAAGAGAGATGGGCTAATGACCAGTGCAGGTGGTGAGGGTGAAGGAGTAATTGAGTAAAGTAGACAAAAGGTGGCAAAGAGGAATATAAAGATATTGGGCATTTTTACAAAATAGTCAAACAGTGGATAAAATTCAGTATTAAAACAGAACTTGCCTTATCCCTTGTCCAATCCTTGTTCAATTCTTGTATAATTCTTTGTGCCTCACTTATAAATGTTCACTTAAGAGATGTGAACAGATGATCTTACAATACTGCTATGTAAACCTGCATTGCTTCCCCTTAGCAGTGTTAAATTTATAGGCCAGAGCATTCAGCTGAATGCAATAAATTAGGTAATGACATGATCAAAGGCAGTCAAAAGGCCAATTGGGAAAGTTTGTTTCAGGGTGAGATAAGTAAAAAATAACAGACAATAGAATTTGGGGGAAGCTGGGGTTATACCATTAGTGAAATTAAAAATTTAGGAATTATAAAAAAGTATTGAAAAGGTTTGAACATCATATAGATAAAGACAAGATATCAGCAGAGTAAATACATAACTTATTACACAGACTACAGACACATACCAAAAGAGAGACTTGCAATACAAATGACACCAAACAGCGTTGGCAGGAGTTAAATGCAGGCACCCAATTCACATACCAAAGAGAGACTGTGTGTTAGATATTCTGCTAGGATCTGTGTGCTACTACACTATATGATATGTAAGATATTCTGCTAGGATCTGTGTGCTACTACACTATATGATATGTAAGATATTCTGCTAGGATCTGTGCTCAGGTTATCTAGATAGATTGGGGGCATAAGATACTCCAGTAGTTGTGTTCAGTTATGAAATTGCTATACACAGTATGGTGTCCACTATTTACTGGTATAAATGGTGGCAATTGCTTGATAAGTGCTGCTATTTTTGGTTCATAGCTGCAGCATTAATAAGAAATCTTCTGGGCATTTAAGAAAAATATTAAAATACTTTGTATGGAAAGAAAAATGTTCCTTTAAACACGGAGATTATTAAAGAAAAAAAACATTTTAAATAATCTGTGACTGCAATGATTATAAAGGCATCTAGTGATAATCTGACATAAGAATAATTTGCTTATCGATAATAAAAAATACACTGACCATTAGGTACAATTACAATGCACAATTACAATTCCTGTGTAGATTACAATGCCATATGCTATTGTAAGCTGAAAGAACATATCTGTGCAAATAAATCTAAGTAGGAATGCTTTGTGTGTCATTGTGTGCTTTACTTGCTGAACTTTATTCTGGATCTAGGAGAAAATCAAAAGATAGTCGTAATGTAAACGGCTGTAAAGGGAATTCTGTCAATATTGTACCCTGCAAAGCTATTTATAATGCTATTTTTTTCCTTTTTTAAAAAATATTAAACCCACTTATTTTTCAGTCATTTGTACATTTTAGTTCTATATTTTGCCTGGCTACAGTTGCACACTCTATAAATGATTCTGGAAATGCCCTACATAAATACAGATTTTGTGGGGGGGGTTTCTATTTACGTATGAGAAAATTATTTAGAAAATATTGGTAACAAGATTTATGATCACATTCCACAAAAACAAGCTAAACGGCTGTAGAAAAAAAAACGAATGGTGTTCCTTAGGGGTCAGTTCTAGGGCCTGTTTTGTTTAACATATTTATCAGGGCTATAGGGAAAAGTATGTCTGCTTGCAGATGATACAAACATTTGTAATAGAGTAGATGTCCACGGAGGGGGGCGGGTAGACAAAATGAGAAGTTTTATATACAACAATTGGAGGATTGGACAAATTACTGAAATTTAAAGTTTAACACAGCAAAGTGTAAAATTATGCATTTAAGGAAGAAAAATCCAAACGTTAATTACAGACTCAATGACACTTTACTGACTGTTACAAATGAGGAACAGGACTTGGGAATTATTATTTCAGATGATTTAAAATTTAGTAAACAATATAGTACTGCAGCGAGTAAGGCCAGCAGAATGCTTGGTTGTATTAGTAGATTTATTTGAAGCAGAAATAGTAAGGTTCTTATGCACTTTACAGGTCATTAGTTAGGCCTCATCTTGAGTATTGTGTGCAGTTCTGGAGATCAAATCTCCAGAAGAATATAAACAAACTTGAATCTGTGCAAAGGAGGGCTACCAAAATGGTCCAAAAATAAAAACGTATGAGGAGAGGCTCAATGACCTAAATATGTATAGCTTAGATTAGAGAAGAGAAAGAGGTGATATGATAGCAAATTTTAGGCTGGTGTTCCCCTCTTTAGTGAGCGGTGAGGGACCGACTGTTGGGCAACAGTGTCTCCTGGAGGATTGTTGGCTTAGTTGAGTCTGATTTTGCGGTCTCTAGCTAGGTTTCTGGACTATCTGCTGGTCAGTGTCCTTGGGGCCATTTTAGTTTGCATTTTCCATCTAAAGAGGAGGAGAGTCCACGGCTTCATACATTACTGTTGGGAATTAAGAACCTGGCCACCAGGAGGCGGCAAAGACACCAAAGGCTTAAATACCTCCCCCACTTCCCTCATCCCCCAGTCATTCTTTGCCTTTTGTCACAGGAGGACGGCAGAGAAGTGCTGAAGATCGGAGTAGTCTCTTATGGTGGGTAGTACTCTTCGCATTGGGACTAGAGTTTTGAATCGTCCTGTCAGCCTCTTAGTGAGAGCCTGGGCATGCAGGGAGAGTCTTGCTGCGAAACCATCCCGACTCATATTAACAGCTCTACAAGCAATCGGCGTTTCTCTGTCTGCTTTTTACACTCAAGTTTATGTCAGGAGCGAGGCTGCTAACCTGTCGCACTTGAAGGGCCGTGTTCCTGTTCCACAGCATAAATTCTGGTAAGATTGTTTCATTTTTTATTACATAATTATAACACGGAAGACAGGGTCACAGTGTGGCGCCTCTTATCTTTAAAGAATCAAGGTTTAATATTCATGGAAAGGGGATTATTGATCGGGGGGGGGGTTATACATGATATTGTTTGTGTCATTGCTGCGTTTTCTGGGAGATGAGGCTCTGGCAATGTGTGGAACTTTCAGGTGACTTACGGGAGTATTGTGCAGCCTTTTTTTGGCGCATTTTCTCCTTAGGCAGGGACGGTCCTGCCAGGCATTCCATGTGACAATGTGAGGCTATCTCTCTTCCTCTGTTGATCAGCTGCGCAGCAGACGAAACTGTTTCTGTAGTCTGGGTTATAGGAGGTGGTGAGTGCCACGGCCATTGGAGGTTATAAAGGTGCCTATTTATTAAGTTAATCTAGTCCGTAATAACAACGCAAGCTATGGAGGACTCTGACGCGTTAGAGGGTCCTTCCTCTTTAACAAGGTCTCATTCTTGTGTTTATTGTGAGGAGGTTCTGGTATAACAGCCTGCTCAACTATGCTCCACATGTCTTAATAAAATTACGACATCTAAAAGTATGTCTTACTACTGAGCCGTCCACCTCTGAGGGTTCCCCGTCCCGTGAGGTGCGTTCCCTGCATTCATCTCCAATTGCACATAAAGCGCCCCAGAGTCCAACCATTACTCCTGCGAGATTCGTTGGCCTTCAGAATTTGCGGATCAACTGTAAACGGCGGTATCAAGTGATCCATGCCTTACCATGTTCTGCTAAGCGCAAGCGTAGGGCATATCAAGGCGGCACGGCCCAGGGGTTGTCTACGCCTATGGAAATATCAGAGGCGTTATACAATGACGAGGCCCACTCCGACTCTTTGGAGGAGGCCCCTTCTGGGTCTAAGTCCGTCTCATCTAAACCTCCGGATTCACAGGAACCTGACTTTAGGTTTAGGATAGAGAATTTGAGCTAAGAATGAATGGAAGTGATTATGTTCTACCTTTTCCCCTTCTTCTTCCTTTAAGAAACTGTTCCCTGTTCCAGACTCTCAGCTTGAGCTGTGGGGTACTGTCCCTAAGGTGGATGGTGCTATCTCCATGCTCGCGAATTGGACAACTATTCCCCTCGAGGATAGTTTGTAGTATAAAGAGCCCATGGATAAAAAGTTGGAAAACCTGTTAAGGAAGATGTTTAAACACACAGGGTTTGTTTTTCAGCCGGCAGCAGCCATAGCTGCGGTGGCCGGAGCTGCAACATATTGGTGTGAATCCCTGTGTGAAATGGTCGAGGGGGAGACTTCCATAGACGAGATACAGGATAAGATTAAGGTGCTGAAGGTCGCCAATTCTTTCATCTGTGATGCCAATATGCAAATTATTCACCTGAACGCTAAGGTGTCAGGTTTTTCCATTTTAACTCACAGGGCTCTGTGGCTAAAGTCTTGGTCTGCGGACATGACCTCTAAATCGAGGCCATTGTCCCTGCCTTTTCAAGGAAAGATTCTGTTCGGTCCAGGATTGGATTCGATCATGTCCACGGTTATGGGAGGCAAGGGAGCTTTCCTACCACAGGATAAGAAGGCTAAGCCTAAAGGTTCTACTTTTCGTCCCTTTTGTGTGGACAAGGCCCAGCACCAACAGCCCGCCGCAAAACCGGACCAGTCCAAGGGAACTTGGAAGCCTGCTCGTTCTTGGAACAAGTCTAAGTAGAGCAAGAAGCTTGCTGAGACAAAATCGGCATGAGGGGGGCGGCCCCCGACTAATCAAATCTTTTTGTGGTTCCAAAGGAAGAGGGCATGTTCCGTCTGATTCTGGACCTAAAGTGTTTAAACAAGTTTCTGAGTGTTCCATTGTTCAAAATGGAAAAGATCAGATCTATTCTGCCCCTAGTTCAAGAGGGACAGTTCATGACAACTATAGACTTGAAGGACGCTTACCTTCATGTGCCAATTCACAGGGACCACTTCACGTTCCTAAGATTTGCGTTTCTGGACCAACATTTCCATTTTGCGGCCCTCCCATTTGGTCTGGCGACGGCCCCGAGTCTTCACGAAGGTTCTGGGGACGCTACTTGCAATGTCCAGAAGCATTGCTTTGGTGCCCTATCTGGACGACATCCTAGTCCAGGCGCCGTCGCTCAAACTCGCAGAGGATCATTCGAGGGCTCTTCTTCTTTTGCTCCAATCTCACGGTTGGAAGATCAACTCGGGAAAGAGTTCCCTGGTTCCCAGCAACAGGGTGGAGTTCCTGGGCACGATAATAGATTATGTCCATGAAAATATTTCTCACAGGAAGATTGCGTCCTCTTGTCTTACCCTTCAGTCCTCCTCAAGCCCCTCGGTGGCTCAGTGTATGGAGGTGATCAGACTCATGGTTTCCAGCATAGACATCATTCCATTCGCCAGGTTCCATCTCAGACCTCTTCAATTGTGCATGTTGAGACTGGAACGACAATCATTCAAATCTATCTCAGCAAATATCCATGGATGCACGGACTCGGAAGGATCCACCAAGAGGGAGATCCGGAGTAACTGTCCATGGGGACATCCTTCTTGAGACCATCCTGGGATATTGTGACCACGGACGCGAGTCTGGCAGGATGGGGAGCTGTTTGGGGTGCCAGGATGGCACAAGGAAAATGGCCCCGGAAGGAGTCTATCCTTCTGATTTAAATATTCTGGAACTCTGAGCAATCTACAATGCTCTGAAGGCATGGCCTCCTTTGGGGTCGTTCAGCTTCATCAGATTCCAGATTGACAGCATAACCTCGGTGGCTTACATCAACCACCAGGGGGTATGAGGAGCTCCCTAGCCATGAGGGAGGTGTCTCAGATCTTGGAGTGGGCGGAGTCCCACAGCTGCTGGCTCTTAGTGATTCACATTCCAGGTGTGGACAATTGGGAAGCAGATTTTCTCAGCAGGCAATCCTTCCATCCGGGGGAATGGTCTCTCCACCCCGTGTTTGCGGAGATTTGTCTCATGTGGGGATCGCCGGAGATAGATTTCATGGCGTCCAGATTCAATTGCAAGCTACCCCGATATGGGTCGAGGTCCAGGGATCCCCAGGCAGAGCTGATAGATGCCTTGGGGGTTCAGCCTAGCTTACATTTTTCCACCGTTACCACTTCTATCTCGTGTAGTGGCACGGATTAACAAGAGCGAGCTTCGGCCATTCTGATTGCTCCATCATGGCTGCGGAGAATGTGGTTTGCGGATTTGGTGGGGATGTCATCCTCTCTGCCGTGGAGGTTACCCTGTTGCAGTGATCTGCTGGAACAGGGTCCTTTTCAACATCAAAATCTCCAATCTCCACGCAGTCAACCTCAGAGAATAAACTCCTTGTCTTGGCCAAGAGAGGCTTTTCTGAAAGTGTGATTGATACGCTAATTCAGGCAAGGAAGCAAGTCACTTGTCGCATCTACCATAAGGTGTGAAGGACCTGCTTGTCCTGGTGTGAGAAGCATGGATATCCTTGGCATAAGGTGAAGGTATCCAGGATTCTGTCCTTTCTCCAAGAGGATTTGGAGAAGGGTCTTGCCGCCAGTTCTTTAAAGTGACAGATTTCGGCATTATCAGTTTTGTTGCATAGTAGACTCGTTGAGCTCCCTGACATACAATATTTTGTTCATGCTCTGTCTAGAATCAGGCCTGTATTTTTAGACTGCTCATATATGGAGCTTAATCTTGGTCCTTAAGAATTGCAGAAGGTTCCGTTTGAGCTTATGCACTCCATTGACATTAAGATTCTGTCCTGGAAGGTTCTTTTCCTGTTGGCCATTGCATCGGCATGCAGAGTATCTGAACTAGCTGCCTTGCACTGTTAGCATTCTTAGCTGGTTTTTCATGCGGATAAGGCTGTACTTCGCACTGGTTTGGGGTTTCTTCCCAGGGTGGTGTCTAACCGTAACATCAATTAGAAAATAGTTGTTCCTTTATGTCCTAACCCTTCTTCTTCTAAGGAGAGGTTACTTCATAACATGGATGTGGTTCGTTCCTTAAAGTTCTATCTTCAGGCTACAAAGGATTTCAGACAGTCTACATCTCTTTTTGTGGTGTATTCTGGGAAGCGCAAGGGGCAGAAAGCCTCTTCTATTTCTTTGTCCTTTTGGTTGAGGAGCTTGATTCGCTTGGCCTATGAGACAGCGGGACCTAAGCCTCCTCAGAGGATCACGGTTCATTCAACTAGAGCTGTGACTTCGTCTTGGGCCTTCAAGAATGAGGCCTCTATGGAGCAAATTTGTAAGGCGGCTACCTGGTCCTCCTTACACACTTTTACAAAGTTTTAAATTTTACGTTTTGAAGTTTTTGCTTCTGCGGAAGCTGTTTTTGGGAGAGAGGTTTTGCAGGCTGTGGTGCTTTTAGGTTAGGGTCCGCCTTTTACCCTTCCGGTTTCATTTAGTGTCCTCTAGAGCTTGGGTATATATTCCCAACAGTAATGAATGAAGCCGTGGACTCTCCTCCCCTTTAGATGGAAAACATAAATTATGCTTTCATTTCCATCGAGGGGAGGAGAGTCCACGGCTCCCGCCCGTATCTCTGATGGGTGGACCTAAATTTAATTAATCTTCTTGCACCATTTATACCCTGATGTTTCTTCTACTGTTCCTTGTTCCCTCTGCAGAATGACTGGGGGATGAGGGAAGTGGGGGAGGTATTTAAGCCTTTGGCTGGGGTGTCTTTGCCTCCTCCTGGTGGCCAGGTTCTTAATTCCCAACAGTAATGAATGAAGCCATGGAATCTCCTCCCCTCGATGGAAATGAAATTATCAAGTAAGCATAATTTATGTTTTATGTCACCAGTAGGCTGTAAGATTTATGTATAAAGAGTGTAGAATATACAATTTAATACTATTAAAACTATATGAAAGTACATTACAATTTTTTTTTAGAATCTGTTTAAGGGACACTGAACCCAAATGTTCATGATTCAGATAGAGTATGCAATTTTAAGCAACTTTGTAATTTACTCCTATTATCAATTTTTCTTCGTTCTCTTGCTATCTTTGTTTGAAAACGGCATCTAAGCTAAGGAGCCAGCTAATTTTTGGTTCAGCACTTGTTTATTGGTGGGTGAATTTATCCACCGATCATCATCAACAACAACACAGGTTGTTAACCAAAAAGGGGACAGCATCTAAACTTACATTCTTGCTTTTAGAATAAAGATACCAAGTAAATGAAGAAAATTTGATAATAGGAGTAAATTAGAAAGTTGCTTAAAATGTCATGCTCTATCTGAATCCCAAAAGAAAAAAATTGGGTTCAGTGTCCCTTTAAGAACCCAGAGTCAACATTTAGTCCAGAATTTAGTGAGTTGAAATGCATTATTATTTTCATTTCAAATGTTTTTCTTTCCATGAAATTTTTGAAGTTGCCTCTGAGAATCTTGATTTTGAGGTTTTGGATGGAGTGGTCAGGTTGGGTGAAATGATGACCAACGGGTACAGTATTTTGTTTCACAGGGATTTTTGATTGTGTAAGTTCATCCGAAGGTGCAATTCTGTAACTCTGGGGGAAAAGTTCTTATAAGGTCTCCCCATTTTTGACAGAAAGTGGAAAACTCGGTCTCCTATATTATATGGAGCATTAAACAGTTCTATTATAATTTTGTTCTTGAAAAGTTCCTTGAATTTTTTTAAACTTGGATATCTCTTAGATTTCCAACTTGAGAAAATTACATTACGACCGCATAAAATAACAAAATTAAAACATTTTACATTAGTGAGTCCTTTTTCATGGCCCTTTAAAAATATGTCAGATAGATTAATCTGAATTGGGGAATTCATTATTTTAGAGATACAATGCTTGATCATGACCCAGAATTTCTTGATTTTTGCACACAATCCAAAACAATGTGAGGGTTACATCTATAGCATGCGACTGTTCTAGCCTGATTCCATTTTGTGAGTTTGTCTGGAGTAATGTATGCAAAATTGATAAATTTCGAATGTGATTCACGCCATGCAGAGATAGCAGGGTGGCTTTATGGACTCTTTCTATGCTTCTAGAGAGTAATTATTCTCCTACTATGAGGGCCTCTTTTGCCCATTTTTCAGATCATATTTTGATTTTACTTTTTCCTTCTTTATTTAATATTAACCTATACCAGTAAAAAAATAAGAGGTAATACCCTGTTTAAAGAGGTTTATTTCCGTTTCAATATCCTTCCATTGCTCTGGCGTGGATTTCCTTTTAATAGAGAAGCAGTAATGTCTAGCTTGTAGATAGGCAAAGATATTTTTATTATGGATATTACATTGTTGTTTGATCTGATCAAAGATTTTTATTGTTCCCCAATTGGTCTCAAATAGCTGAGCAACATATTCTAACCGATGTCTCTTCCATAAAAGGAAGATATTGGAGTTCATTCCTTCTGTAAAGTCTGGGTTACCTGTTGGTGAAAGTAATTTAGAGAAATTGGGGGAAGACATCTAGTGATTTGCATACCTTATGCCATGCAATGATTTGGATTTTTAAAAACTATCTTTTTTATATTATCTGGCATTTTTTTCACAGTTCAATGTATTAATGCCTTTAAAGAAAGAGGGGGTATCATTTTCTCTTCAATGCTTTTGACTGCAAAATAATCCATCTCCAATATCCAGTTTGTCACCAGCTTAATCATACGCACCCAATTATATTTTTGTTTTGCAGGGAAGTTAAATCCAGCCTTATCCTGTGCTTGACTTACCAATATATTGATATTTTAGCCTTACCTTTTCCCCATAGTAATTCACAGAATCCTTTATGGAGATTTTTAATATGATATTTTAAAAATAATGGAAGATTTTGCATAACATATAAAAGTTTTGGGAAAGCTAGCATTTTTATCAGATTTATTTTGGCTGTAAGGGATAAGGGAAGAATCGCCCATCTCTTAAGATCCCCACAGATTTTATTGACAATTACTGGATAATTGAGTGCATACCAATTTTTTGGTGACCTGGAAATATTAATACCTAAGTACTTAATGTGGGATTTTCCTTATTTAAATATGCTACTGGAATCGGGTTGGTTGTTTATCCAGAGGACCTCTGACTTTTCTGTGTTTACTCGATACCCTGAGAAGGAACCAAAGTTTATAGAAGATTTTTGTAAGTAAAGGCATATTTATTCTTGAATTACTAGTGAATACCAGCAAATCATCAGCAAGGAGTGCTACTTGAAACTCTTTGTCCCCAATTTTAATTCCTTCTATATTTTCTCTGGTTGTAATCGCTAAATTAAAAAGGAGAGGGTATAATGGACATCCCTGCCTGGGACACTCAAAAAGAAATCCAATGTGAGAAGGACTTTTCTTATATTAGAGAGAGACTATCGTCTGGCCATGAATCCCGTTTGATCCACATGAATTAGTTCACTCATAAAGGTTTTCATTCTCCTAGCTATAATACCTGTTAATAGTTTATAATCTGTATTGAGGAGAATAATAGGGCAAAATGCACCAAGAGTTTCTGGATCTTTATTCTTTTTACAAATTATGATTTTGTGATGTATGATTTTGTGAATTCCTGCAATTTATTTTACCTTTTAATATAATACAAATTAAATAAGTCAAGTAATGCGACATTAATATGGTCTGCAAGAATTTTATAATATTCGGAGGGCCGTCTGGACCAGGCCTTTTTGCTTTTTGATTGCTTTATCAACTTCGTCTATCTCTATTGGTCTGTTTAAGTATTGTAACTTGTCTGAATCTGAGGAAGAGAACAGTTACCCCAGAACTTTCTTTTTTTTTGTTAATCTATTTTGTCTTCTTTATAGACATTTTTATAATAATCCAGAAATTGCATGGTGATTTGTTCGTTCTTTATATATATCTTGTTGCTTTATTAACAATAGCCTCTATTATGTTAGATCCTCTTACCTGCATTTGCTAAATATTTGCCCACTTTACCCCCAAATCTATAAAACTTAGCACTAGCCCGAAGTGAATATTGGTTCTAGATAAATTTCTCTTTCTTTTTTTGCCTGAACATATCTGTCCCAATTTTAATGGATTAGCTAAATATGTGTTTTATAAGCATTCCGTAAATGATTTGCTAATTTAGAATTTCGGTAGTTTTTTCCATTTACTTAAATAAGCTTTTATTTCCCCTCTTAGCACTGCTTTTGATGCTTCCCAATATATATATATATAATTTTTTTTTACTGAATACAGATTGAAATTTTTGTATTGCTGCCAGGCAGAAACTAGCCAATTTGTAAGCTTAATATTATTGAAAAGATATTTTGGGAAGAAAAAGCAGGGGATTGATTTATTGTGCGTAGAGAGATATTTAATGATAAGGGCAGTGGTCCGATATTATAATGGAATTAATGTTTGTTTTCAGGTCATGACCAAGCATTTTTTCATTAACCAGGAGCATGTCAATCCTGGAGAAAGATTTATAAGACTTAGATTTACATGTGTATTCTCTTTGATCTGGATTTTGGATCCTCCAGATATCTTTTAAATTAAGGCATGTTCTAAGTTTTCTAAAAATTGATTCCTCTATAGTGATTTCAATGACATTTTTTATTTTTATCTAATCTATTGGTAGCTGTGAAATTAAATTAAAATATCCTCCTATTATCAATTTATCATTCGTATAATCTGAAATTTCTTTTAATGATTTTATCCCAGAATAATTTATCTGGTGTATTTGGTCCATAAATATTGCATATACAATAAATTTGGCTTCCTATTTTAATAGATAATAAGCTATATCTGCTGTCTGGATCTATATCTTTTTTTTTTAATTATTTCATAGGTAAGTTCCTTGTGTAGGAGAATAGCTTCAGCTCTTAAGTAAGTTTCCTGCAGTAGTGCCACATGGGTTTTCAAGCTACCTAAGTGTTTTAAAATAAGTTTCCTCTTTATTGGTGTTACAATACCCCTAACATTCCATGAAATCAAATTTTAGTAATCAATATTCCACTTATGCCTATGATGAGCACACAAAAGTATATTTCCACTGCATATAGATAGTGACAGAGGGAGAGGAGGAAAATAGGAAAACACACAAGTAACTTGTAACCAGGCAACATATCTAATCTTTTATAGGTTTTTAAGAAAACATTTTGCTTCATCCACAGTGTTGAATGTGAGGGTCTCACCCTCTTTATTTTAACCTTAAGTATTGCAGGATATATTATATATGCTTTTAAACCTGCTTCTATTACATTGGAACAAATGCCAGCCATTTCTTTTTACAGAAGTCTTGTATAAAAAGTCTTTAAATATTATATAAGAATGTTGTTCTCTCCCAGTTTTTTTTTTCTTTTTTTTTTTTTTTTAATGGAACAGAATATCTAACTTATCCTGATAACTTAACAATTTTGATATTACTGGTCTTGAGACTTGGTTTGCTGTTTGGACCTTACCTATCTGCCCAATCCTATGAGCTCTTTCCACTCTTATTGAGGTTTATGCGCTTGGCATTTCTAACAGTTCAGGCAATGTCTCAGATATAAAATCACATAGGCCAGAAGAGTCAATCGATTCAGGGATACCAATAAAGCCTAAATTGTTTCTTCTTGATCGATCCTCAAGTTAAATTTTTGCCTGTAATTTCAATACTAGAGAATCTTGTTATGAATGTTCTTTATCACGTTTATTAACTCTATCTTCTATTTCTGAAACTTGTGATTCAACCTCATTGAGTCTCTTATTGAATTTATCTATATCACCAGCTAACAGAGACAGATTTGGAGTCAAATTATCAAGTTGGGCACGAATGCATTCCAATTCTTGTTTTAAAAAATCAAATTGTGGAGCTATTAGATCTGAGATTTCCCTTGCCAAGTTTTCTGAACCAGGTGCTGAATAGGAAGAATCCGTAAGGTCGGGTCTTCACCATTTACTTGTTGTAAAATGTTTGTGATATTTAATCTTTAAGAAGTCAGTTTCCTTACAATTAAGCTTCATCAAACAGCAGATCAAACCTACTATTTTGAAATATCCTGGAGTCAGGGTTTTCTTGCTGATCTTTTGGCTGGAGACTTCTTTGTATCCTCAGATGGACTGGTAATAACTCCTCCAGGAAGAAGGTTTCCCTTATGGAACAAGAGTTATACTGCAAAACTACTTTATCATTAACTTCTCTGAGATTGCTATAAAGTCCCCAGTGAAAAGGCCTGTAAGGCAATATAATTTCCTAGCTGTTATAAACTACACATTTGCACTTCTGATGGTGAAGCTTAAAGGGCCACTAAACCCAAAATCTTTCTTTCATGATTCAGATAGAACATACACATTTAAACAACATTACAATTTACTTCTATTATTTATTTTGCTTCATTTTTTAGATATCCTTATTTGAAGAAAAAGCAATGTACATGGGTGAGCCAATCCCATGAGGCTTCTATGTGCAGCAACCAATCAGCAGCAACTGATCATATCTAGATATGCTTTTCAGCAATGAATATCAAGAGAATAAAACAAATTAGATAATAGAAGTAAATTAGAAAGATGTTTAAAATTGCATTCTCTTTCTAAATCGTGAAAGAAAAAATGTGGGTATCATGGCCCTTTAATTCTAGGACAAACACAATATTAATTTAATTTGTGGTGAGATTACAGTGAATCATAGAACGCTGGGTAAAATATGCAGATGTGAGATGTATATCTCATTTGAATATATTACCCAGCATTCTCTTCTTCACTGTAATCTCATAAGTTATATTTAATATTATGTTTGCCCTGGAATTAAGTTACAATTATCAGCAAATTAAACCTATCCATAAAATGTGCAGTTTTAAAATGGCTGGAAGCTATGGTTTCCTGATGGCTTTTTTCCCCTGGGACTTTAAGGTGGCCTCTGAGGAACAAGTAGCAGCTTCTTTTCAAAGTGATTAATGTCATGGGGGATGGTGGTAACTCCTTTAGGGTAGAGCTACTTTTTCCTTTCTTGAATTCCTGTGCTTAATGTAGATCAGTGTTTATCAACTGCGGTCCTCTAGTACCCCCAAAAGGCCAGGTTTTCATTATAGCTTAACCTGTGCACAGGTGAATGAATCAGCTGATCAGTAACGCCATGGTTACTAACCTGCTCTCGCCCATCGGCTGATTATTTCCCCTGTGTACTGGTTCAGCTATAATGAAAACCTGGCCTGTTGGGGGTACTTGAGGGACCACGGTTAAGAAACAATGATGTAGAGGATGGTCCTCTGTATGTGCTGTCAGCAGAGCAGCAGGAGAAATTACACAGACGTTTATTTGTCATAGGGTACTTTTTAGGTACGTTGGGCAAAGTGATGGAACCGGTTAAACAATGTTCCAATTTACTTCTATTAAAAAAATTGCTTTATTATCTTGGAATCCTTTGTAGGAGAAACATCAATGCACTACTGGGAGCTAGCTAAAAACATTGGGTAAGCCAAGGACAAGAGGCATATGTGTGCATCCACCAACCAGCAATTTGCTTTCTGAAGTGCCTACCTAGGTATGCTTTTCAACAAAGGATATCAAGAGCACAAAGCAAATTAAATAACAGAAGTAAATTGGAAAGTTATTTTAAAATCATGGAAGTTTAATTTTGACTTTACTGTGCTTAATGCTGCCTTTTTGTTCTTCCTTTCTACTAATAGACTTGTTATGTAACCTGGACCCGGACCAGTGATCATGTTTTCTAGGCCATTAGGTGTGTAACATACTTGTCCTGGTGCATTTGTCATGCTCTGTTGTGTTCCCTAGGGGATTAAGTGTGTGTTCCATCTGTGTCGAAGCTGTTGCAAGAAAAAGGCATTCCGGGAGTTGGCTGACTGTGCAGGTGAGATGCCGGATCTGATCATATAGGGTGTGCCTGGGCATGCTGAGGGCAGAGGTAAATACGCGTTACATATTGCTGAGTGATACTAACTTTTTGTGCTTCTTTCTTGAGGTCATGGGCTTCTTTTTAAAACCAAATATGAGAAATCTCTTCAGTATAAAGGAGTCCTTAACACGGAGACCCCAGAGACAGAATCACAGCTTCTTCCTCCTCCACCACCAGAGCTCAAAGCTTGACAGCTCCGGAAAGAGATGACTTTTTGTTATTCCATAGGCTGCTCTTGCTGAATACTCAGGGAAATGGTCTCCAGGACTATAACAAAGCACGATACAAAACTTTGCACCTATGAACTGACAGATGTTTTCTGATTTTAAGAGTGATGGTTAAAGTTGTCTTCTCATTTTATTGTGCTCACAAAGAACTACTGGATTCTGACCGGTTTAACACTTGCCCATCAAGCAGCACTAAGTATAAACTGATCTGAGAGATGTGTATGGGTTTTATGGGCTTAAAGGGCCTGTTACCAATAAAGATGTCTGCTTTTTCTGGCATTGCACTGGGGATGCTGGAGGTGATGATTTTATTGTGCATGTTAACTTTTAAAGCTTCATGTTCCAGTCTAGTTGGTATATTGCACAATGTGATTACAGATATTGACGCTGCCTTACACTGTTTTATTAGGGGTTTGCTTTTAAATGAGGGCATTCAGCTATGTTTTAATAAAAAATAAAAAGTGACAGAAAGATGCTTCTCTGCTTATAAAAAAATTCAGAATATCAACAAAGAAAACACCTATTGAACATTATATCTCATTCAAAACATGACACTGCTAGATTATGTATGTGTGTGTGTGTGTGTGTATATATGTGTATATATATATATATATATATATATATATATATATATGTGTGTACAGTGTGTGTATATATGTATGTGTATATGTAGAGTGTGTATGTATATATATATATATATGTATGTATGTGTATATGTACAGTGTGTGTATGTATGTGTATATATATATATATATATGTATATGTATGTGTGTATAAATATATATATGTATGTGTATGTGTCTATGTACAGTGTGTGTATATATGTATGTATATACATCTTATATATATCCCCCATCTTGTGAAACTCCCTGCCTCGCTCCACAAGACTCTCCCCTATTTTTAACAGCTTCAAGCGCTCCCTAAAAACTCTACTATTCACAGGGATGCTTACAACCAACACTAACCTTTCCTAACTCCATTGCTTTCCCCTTGAACCCCTTAGAATGTAAGCCTATGAGCCCAGCTGTTTGCAGATCGCCTTCATAAGAGCCGACTACAACAGTGAAACTCTCGGCAGGGCCCTCTACCCACTTGATCCCTGCAAAAGCTATCCTGTATATTGACTATGTTTACAGCGCTGCGGAATCTGTTGGCGCTCTACAATAATGTATGTGTATATGTACAGTGTATGTGGGTGTGTATATGTACAGTGTGTGTATGTTATTATATATATATGTGTGTGTGTGTGTGTGTGTGTATATATATGTATATATATATATATATATATATATAAATACCTATATTAAGCAACTCCCTTTAAATAAATAACAGCCTGCCATCTAACAGCATTATATAAGCGTCAGTCTGTTGGAATATACAATATGTAGCTGCCGATGAGCCAGGCAACACCCTACTCATGAAAACGGGAAAAAACCTTAATACCCTACCACGAGCCACTAGCTTAATAACCCCTAATCAGCCATCCCTCACATCACAAACCACATAAATATTATCCTGTATACTGCCATTCCCCCACAATGCAAAGTAATAAACTATCATCTAAACCCCCTAACCTAACACCCCAAAACTTATCCCATATTAAAATACCCATAAATTAACTAAAAAAAATCCTACCTACCTTAAAACAAAAACTTACCTGTAAAATTAAATTAAAACCAAATCTTACCTAAAAAAAAAAATACATTTATAAAAAATCCTATTTACAAAAAAAAAAAATAATGAAATTATCGAATCAAAAATTTACTATTCTAACACCCCTTAATCTTAGTGGCAGCAGCCTCGGTCCTCCTCTTCAGACCTTCAACAGGGAGGTCCCCTAAATGCGGTCTACAGCCGCACACTTAATTGTGAATGCAAGGTACCCCTTTTATATAGGGGTACCTTTGCATTCCTATAGGCTGATTTGTATCTTCAAATTAGCCTATAGGATGAAAGCTTTTTCCTTTCATCCTATTGGCTGATTTGCATTTGAATATTTAAATCCGCCTATAGGAATGCAAGAATACCACTATATAAAAGCGGTACCTTGCATTCACTATTTAGTGTGTAGCTGGAGACTTCATGAAGGGACCTCATTGTTGGAGGTCTGAAGAGGAGAACCAATGATGCTGACAACTTCGCCGCCGCCACCGGGATGAAGATAGAGGATGGACTGCGTCCAGGATGAAGATGGAGCGCCACCCATCATCACCGGTGAGTACCAACTTTGGAGGTTAGAGTTATGTTTTTGGGGGGTGGGTAATTTTTTTTTTTATTAGGGTTTTTTTTTGGGCAGCAAGAGAGCTAAATGGGCTTTTCAGGGCAATGGGTAGTTTTTAGGATTTTTTTTTTTTTTTTTTGGTAGGGGGTTTCAATGTTAGGGGGTTAGTGGGTTTTTTTTTTGGTTTTTTTTTTAATTAAAGGCCTACAAAAGGCCCTTTTAAGTGCTATTGGTAGTTTATTTTTAGAATAGGTTTTTTTAAATATATTTTTATTGAGGTTATAAACAATAACAGGCAGATTGCAATATACAGGCGTAAATCATCAAGAGCGCAGGGTAAGAAGACATTTTTCAGATCAGAAAAACAGTTGTCATTTAAAGTTAGATTCAAATCATACATATTGTTTTTGCAAGGCACTTTGAGTAAAAACTTCATTTGTCTAAAAGAAAACTAAGCAAACCTCATTATTTTATATAAATAACACTCTGTGTCTCCTTGTCTATAGTGTTGATTTAAGTATATATCTTATGCTTGATGACAATTGGTGGCTACTTTTGGACCATCTAAACAGAGTTTGAGCAATAGGGGGTTACGAGGGGATAGTATATCAGTGTTAATTACATGCTGGTCAATAATAGGCACAGTTTTATATATCTCCTCAAAATATAATTAAACCTCTAGTGAGTTGTTATCCCCTAATAGTATATAAAGATCTCTCATTGGTGCATGTATTTGGGGGAGATGAGCAAAAATAAGTTTCTTTCATGTGATTGGCAAGAGTCCATGAGCTAGTGACATACAATCCTACCAGGAGGGGCAAAGTTTCCCAAACCTCAAAATGCCTATAAATACACCCCTCACCACACCCACAATTCAGTTTTGCAAACTTTGCCTCCCTATGGAGGTGGTGAAGTAAGTTTGCTTGATTTTCTTCTGTGATATGCGCTTCTCAGCATTTTGAAGCCCGATTCCTCTAAGAGTACAATGAATGTCAGAGGGATGTGAAGAGAGTACTGTATTGCCTATTGATTTTATGGTTTTCCTCGCGGGAAATCTTTTCAAAGGTTCTTTGTTATCGGTCGTAGAGATTCATCTCCTACCTCCCTTTTCAGATCGACGATATACTCTCATATTCCATTACCTCTACTGTTACTGTTTCAGTACTGGTTTGGCTATCTGCTATATGTGGATGGGTGTCTTTCTGTAAGTATGTTTTCATTACTTAGACACTCTCAGTGTCACACTCACACAAATTCGTAATTTCCAGCGTCTTAGTTGACGCCAGGTTTCCTTGCACAAGGTTGCGTCTGCCATGACGCGAGTTGCGTCATTTCTGGATGTTTCATTTTGCGTTGTGCACCATACTTGGCGCCAAATAATTTAATTTTTTTAACCCCACTTCCTATATGCCTATTGCTTTTTTTTCTATGCTCAGAGGGCTATGCAGTTTGCATTTTTTTCCCATTCCTGAAACTGCCGTATAAGGACATTAATAATTATGCTTTATATGTTGTTTTTTTCTCTTACATTTGCAAGATGTCTCAATCTGATCCTGTCTCAGAAACCACTGTTGGAACCCTGCTGCCTGATAACAGTTCAACCAAAGATAAGTGTATTTGTTGTAAGTTAGTGGAGATTATATCTCCAGCTGTGGTATGTAACAGTTGTTATGATAAGCTTTTACATGCAGAGAGTGTATCCATCAGTACTAGTACAATGCCTGTTGTTCCTACAAAATCTTATGTACATGATATCCCTGTGAATATAAAAGATTTTATTGCAATTTAGAAGGCTTTGTCTGCTATTTCACCTTCTAATAAACGTAAAAGGTCTTTTAAAACTTCTCATAAAGTTGATGAAATTTCAAATGACCGACGACATACTGTATTATCCTCCTCTGATGAGGATCTATCTGATTCAGAAGATCCTACCTCAGATATTGACACTGACAAATCTACTTTTCTCTTTAAGATGGAGTATATTTGTTCCTTGTTAAAGAGGTGTTGATTAATTTGGATATTGAGGAAACTAGTCCTCTTGATACTTAAACTAGTAAACGTTTAAATTCTGTTTATAAACCTCCTGTGGTTACTTCAGAGGTTTTTCCAGTGCCTGATGTTATTTCTGATATGATTTCAAAGGAATGGAATAGGCCTGGTACTTCTTTTTCCTTCTAAGTTTAAAAAGTTGTAGACTTTGCCAACAGTTAGATTGGAGTTTTTGGAAAAAATCCCCAACGTTGATGGGGCTATTTCTGCTCTTACCTAACATGCTACTATCCCTATGGAAGATAGTACTTCCTTTAAGGATCCTTTAGATAGGAAACTTGAATCTTATCTAAGGAAAACTTATTTATATTATGGCTATCTTCTCAGGACAGCCATTTCTATGGCTGATGTTGCAGCTGCATCAACTTTTTGGTTGGAAAGCTTAGCACAACAGGAAACAGATCCTGATCGTCTAGCATTGTTCGCTTGCTTCAACATGCTAATCATTTTATCTGTGATGCCATTTTTTGATATCGTCAAAACTTATGTTAGGGCTTTGTGGCTCAGATATTGGAATACTGACATGGTATCTAAGTCTAGATTACTATCTCTTTCTTTCCAAGGTAACAATTTATTTGGTCCAAGCCGTTTAAGAAACCAAAGCCAGTCCCCAAGTTTGCATGAAGGTGCAGGCCTCATTCCAGCTCAGCTGGTGAGGGCAGATTAAAGTTTTTTTCAAAACATTTGGGCAGATTTTTTCCAAAATCAATGGATTCAGAGTTTTGTTTCTCAAGGGCATCGAATTTGATTCAGAATAAGACCTCCTGTGAGAAGATTCTTTCTCTCACACGTCCCAGCAAATCCAGTGAAGGTTCAGGTTTTTCTGAAGTGTGTTTCAGATCTAGAGCTTTCAGCGGTAATCATACCAGTTCCGTTCAGGAACAGGCTTTGTGATTTTATTCAAATCTATTCATTGTCCCAAAGAGAATTCATTCAGGCCAGTTCTGGATCTGAAAAATTTGAATCTCACAAATTCACTAGTGTTGTTTCTTCAACAACACTAGTTGTTGAATTTACCAAAAAGTTTCTTGATTCCTCAGACAATGATCACCTTTTTAGGTTTCCCCAGATAGATTCAGTGTCTATGACTCTGTCTCTAATAGACAAGAGATAAATTAAATTGGTTTCAGCTTGTCGAAACCTTCAGTCTCAATTTTTCCCTTCAGTAGCTATGTGCATGGAAGTTTTAGGTCTCATGACTGCTGCATCGGACATGATCTCCTTTGCTCGTCTTCATATGAGACCTTTCAAGCTTTGTATGCTGATTCAATGGTGCAGGGATTATATAAAGATATCATATTTAATATCCTTAAATCCCAATGTTCGACTCTCTCTGTCTTGGTGGTTAGATCACCATTGTATAGTTCAAGGGGCCTCCTTTGTTCGTCCAACCTGGACTGTAATCACAACAGATGCAAGTCTTTCAAGTTGGGGAGCTGTCTGGGGATCTCTGACAGCACAAGGGGTTTGGAAATCTCAAGAGGCGAGATTACCAATCAATATTTTAGAACTCCATGCTATTTTCAGGGCACTTCAGGTTTGGCCTCTGAAAACAAATGAACAGTTCTCTCTTCAACAGACAGACAATATCACAACTGTGGCATATGTCCCCTAGCTATGAAATAAGTATTGTGGATACTTTCTTGGGCGGAATCCAGCTCTTGTCTAATTCCTGTGGTACATATCCCAGGTGTAGACAATTGGGAAGTGGATTATCTCAGCCATTAGACTATACATCCGGGGGTGTGGCCGCTCCATCCAGATGTGTTTTTTCATCTAAACAAGAGACTTCCCAGGCACCTATCCAGGTCCAGGGATTCTCAGGTGGAGTCGGTGGATGCGTTAGCAGTTCCTTGGTTTTACCAACCTGCTTATATCTTCCCGCCTCTAGTTCTTCCAAGAGTGATTTCCAAGATCATCATGGAACGATCGTTTGTGTTTCTGGTAGCACCAGCATGGCCTCACAGATTCTGGTATGCGGATCTTGTCCGGATGTCCAGTTGCCAACCTTGGCCACTTCCTTTAAGACCAGACCTTTTCTCAAGGGCCGATTTTTCCATCAGGATCTCAAATCATTAAATTTGAGGGTATGGAAATTGAACGCTTAGTCATAGAGGTTTCTCTGACTCAGTGAATGATACTATGTTACAGGCTCGTAAATCTGTCTCTAGGAAGATTTATTATTGAGTCTGGAAGACTTATATTTCATGGTGTTCTTCTCATAAATTCTCCTGGCATTCTTTTAGAATTCCTAGTATTTTGCAGTTTCTTCAGGATGGTTTGGATAAAGGTTTGTCTGCAAGTTCCTTGAAGGGACAAATCTCTGCTATTTCTGTTTTGTTTCAAAGAAAGATTGCTACGCTTCCTGATATTCACTGTTTGGTACAGACTTTGGTCCATATCAAGCCTGTCATAAATAAATTTCTCCTCCTTGGAGTCTTAATTTGATTTTGAAGGCTTTACAGGCTCCTCCTTTTGACCCTATGCATTCCTTGGATATTAAACTACTTTCTTGGAAAGTGTTGTTCCTTTTGGCTCTCTCTTCTGCTTGAAGAGTTTCTGAATTATCTGCTCTTTCTTGTGAGTCATCTTTTCTGATTTTTCCATCAAGATAAGGCAGTTTTGTGTACTTCATTTAAATTTTTACCTAAAGTTGTGAATTCTAACAACATTAATTGGGAAATTGTTGTCCCATCTTTGTGTCCTAATCCTAAGAATTCTTTGGAGAGATCCTTACATTCTCTGGATGTTGTAAGATCTTTGAAATATTATGTTGAAGCTACTAGTCTATTTGTTGTCTTTTCTGGTTCTAGGAAAGGTCAGAAAGCTTCTGCCATTTCCTTGGCATCTTGGTTAAAGCTTTTGATTCATCAGGCTTATTTGGAGTCGGGGGAAAAAAATCCACAATGAGTAGCAGCAAAATATTTATTTCTATAGATAACACAACAATTAACAGCAACAACGTTTCGGTATTACTACCTTAATCATGCATGATTAAGGTAGTAATAACAAAACAATTAACAGCAGCGAAGTTTCAGTATTACTACCTTAATCATGCATGATTAAGGTAGTAATACCGAAACGTTGTTGCTGTTAATTGTTGTGTTATCTATAGAAATAAATATTTTGCTGCTACTCATTGTGGATTTTTGCTACTGGATTTAGAGGCTGAAGTGGGTCTCTAGAGTAGCGTGCAGGGACCGTTGTGTGCTGGATTGAACAGTTTGCTATTATTTGGAGTCGGGTCAGGCCCCGCCTCAGAGAATCACAGCTCATTCTACTAGATCAGTCTCCACTTTGTGGGCTTTTAAGAATGAAGCTTCAGTTGATCAGATTTGCAAAGCAGCAACTTGGTCTTCTTTGCATACATTTACTAAATTCTACCGTTTTGATGTATTTGCCTCTTTGGAAGCAGTTTTTGGTAGAAAAGTTCTTCAGGCAGCTGTTTCAGTTTGATTCCTCTGCTTATGATTTAAGTTTTTTCTTTGTATTTATGAGAAAAACTTATTCTTTTGGGTGTGGATTTAATTTTTTCAGCGGAAAATGGCTGTTTTTATTTGTATCCCTCCCTCTCTAGTGACTCTTCTGTGGAGTTCCACATCTTGGGAATTGCTATCCCATACATCACTAGCTCATGGACTCTTGCCAATTACATGAAAGAAAACATAATTTATGTAAGAACTTACCTGATAAATGAATTTCATATTGGCAAGAGTCCATGAGACCCACACTTTTTATGGTGGTTATGATTTTTTTGTATAAAGCACAATTGTATTCCCAGTTCATTTTTGTTGCTTTCTACTCCTTTTTCTATCACCCCACTACTTGGCTATTCGTTAAACTGAATTGTGGGTGTGGTCAGGGGTGTATTTATAGGCATTTTGAGGTTTGGGAAACGTTGCCCCTCCTGGTAGGATTGTATATCCCATACATCACTAGCTCATGGACTCTTGCCAATATGAAATTAATTTATCAGGTAAGTTCTTACATAAATTGTTTTGTTAGATGCATTTTCCAAAGCTCAGCTAATGAGCAATATGGGGGGGGGGTTATTAGGTTGGTAAATTAAGACTATGGGAGCTATACTGACTGTATAAACCCTGTATTATATTATGTAAAACAGATAGAAGTGTTTGCCAAAACTTACCTGAGGAAGCCAAAATCCTTTTGAGAGAATGTGCTGTGGACAGACAAAACAAAATTACAGCTTTTTGGTAAAGCCTATCATTCTACTGTTTTCAGTAAAAGAAATAAGGCTTTTAAAGAAAATAATACAGTCCCTACAGTCAAACATGGTGGAGGTTTACGGATGTTTTGGGGTTGCTTTGCTGCTTCAGGCACTGGATGTCTTGACTGTGTGCATGGCATTATGAAATCTGAAGACTACCAAAGAATTCTGTGGTGCAATGTAGGGCCCGGTGTCAGAAAGTTGGATATCCATCAGAGGTCTTACAGCAGGACAATGACTCACAGCACCCAGAAATGGTTTAAGTTAAAGCACTGGAGAGTACTGAACTGGTCAGCAATGAGTCCAGCAGGCCCATTTATCAAGCTCCGTATGGAGCTTGAAGGGCCGTGTTTCTGGCGAGTCTTCAGACTCGCCAGAAACACAAGTTATGAAGCAGCGATCTAAAGACCGCTGCTTCATAACCCTGTCCGCCTGCTCTGAGCAGGCGGACAGGAACCGCCGGAAATCAACCCGATCGAATACGATCGGGTTGATTGACAGCTCCCTGCTGGCGGCCGATTGGCCGCGAGTCAGCAGGGGGCGGCGTTGCACCAGCAGCTCTTGTGAGCTGCTGGTGCAATGTTAAATGTGGAGAGCGTATTGCTCTCCGCATTTAGCGAGGTCTTGCGGACCTGATCCGCAGTGTCGGATCAGGTCCGCAAGCCCTTTGATAAATGGGCCCCCAGATCTCAATCCCATAGAGCACCTGTGGAGAGATCTCAAAACAGCAGTTGGGAAAAAAGAACCCTTCCAATCCGAGAGACCTAGAGCAGTTGGTGAAAGAAGAATGGTCCATTCTTTTCAGTAGAGAGGTGTAAGAAACTCATTGATGGTTACAGGAAGCAATTGATTTCAGTTATTTTATCCAAGGGGTGTGCTACCAAATATTAAATTGAGCGTGCCAATAATTTTGTTCAGTCCATTTTTTGAGTTTTGCATGGAATGTGTCATTTGGGGGGGGGGGGGGTGGTCTCCATGTTTCTGTGTCATTCCAATACAAACAAACAAAAAATTAAACATGAGAATGCCTAAACATTTGTAATTGCAACAATTTTCTGGGCGAAGTGGTGCATTGTCTGACAGAAATGCAGGGGTGCCAATATTTTTGGCCATGACTGTATGTGTATATGTATATATGTATGTGTGTGTGTGTGTGTGTGTATATATATATATATATATATATATATATATATATATATATATATATATAAACGGGTGCACACTCACTTCAGAAGTTCATCCACAGCAAAATGGTATATTGGCTACAATGCGAGCACTCTCTGGATTTGCAAATCTTGTTTAAGTTGTGACATTTTGTGGATAGCTCCCCTTCCTCAGGAGAACCCTGACTAATTAAGACGTGCTATGCACATGACACAGCTTTATCACCTGCCTTGCTAACTAAGAAATTACTTTGCTGAAGAGCATAGGCATGTGGTATAAAGGAGAGATATTTCTAAAGTTGGGGTTAGACACATTATGTGCACACATTTTACTAATTTTCAACAAAGTTTATACAAAATGTTTTCCAAAATGATCTAGTCTAAGGGGTAGATTTACCAAAGGTCGAGCGGACATGATTCGCTGTAGCGAATGCAGACTGCATACGCTGTCGTCATTTACCTTTGCACAAGCATTTCTGGTGAACTGCTTGTGCAATGCCGCCCCCTGCTCACTCCCGGCCAGTCAGCAGGGGCCATCAATCATCCCGATCGGAAAGGGATGATCTCAATCCGCCACCTAAAAGGCGTTGATGCAGCATCCGCTGCCTAATAAATCAACCCCCATTCCTGTTCTTAATAAAAAAAGGGAATCCAATCTGCTTTTGTAAAGCTTGAAAAACACGTTTATTTTACTTCTTCTGGACCCTGTCTTGGTCTACATCGTAAAAGTCAGGATGTCTAAAGATGTAGTAGAAGTCATGTTGTCTTAGAAGGTTCCAAGTTTATACCTCAGAAATCAACTTTGATGTGACAACAAATAACTTTTTATCTTTTAAAAGGATAGTCTAGTCAAAAAGTTTTATGCTTCAGATACGGCATGTATTTTTAAACAACTTTCCAATTTGCTTTGTTCTTTTGGTATTCTTAATTGAAAGCTAAACATAGGTAGTCTCATATGCTAATTTCTTAGCCCTTTTATCTGAATGCATTTGACAGATTTTCACAGCTAGAGGGCATCAGTTCCTGTGTGCCATAGATGATAATGTGATCATGCCTGTGGAGTTACTTATGAGAGGGCACTGATTGACTAAAATGCAAGTCTGTCAAAAGAACTAAAATAAGGGGCAGTCTGCAGAGGCTTAGATACAAAGTAATCACATAGGTAAAGGTATACGAATATAACTGTTGGTTATGCAAAACTGGGGAATGGGTTATAAATGGATTATCTATCTTTTTAAACAAAAAAAAAATCTGGAGTAGACTGCTCTTTAAATAAGCCTTGAAGGAATTCCTCTCTAGCGCAGAAACTGCAAGGTTCCTCCATACCTACTTTTATTGTGATGCTGATTTTTAATTGAATGATCTAATTGCAAACCTTAAAGGGATATAAACCCCATATTTTTCTTTCATAATTCAGATAGAGCATACAATTTTAACCTGAAGCCAATGGCGCTTCCTGGATGTGATTGCGGTCTGGAGGGGGGTTCCTAGCATCATAGGGACGCCCCCGACTTTATCCCATAATTGAAATCTCGCAATCACATGCACGATTGCGGTATTTCAATTTGTCTACATCGGAACATTGTTCCGATGTAGACATTATGACCCTGTCATGAAAGGGTTAAACTACTTTCCGATTTACTTCTATTATTAAATTTGTATCCTTTTGTTGAGCGCACTACTGGGAGCTAGCCGAACACATCGGCTTTGCCAATGACAAGAGGCAGATAAGTGCAAGTGGCTATCAGCAGCTAGCTCCCCCAGGAGTGCATCATTTCTCCTGAGCCTACCTAGGTATGTTTTTCAACAAAAGATACAAATAGAGCAATGCAAATTCAATAATAGAAGTACATTGTAAAGTTGGGCAGGTGTGTGTGTTTTTTTTTCTTATTCAGACTTTACAATGCTTATGTTCCAGACAGTCTTTAATAGAATTTTGACTACATTACATTTTGGAATTATTTGCTCTTTTAAATAAAAGACTTGGCCGGCACTAAAGACGCATCTTAAGCTTCCTGATTTAAAGCCAGATCTCCACTTTGGCTCAACGCTGTACAAAAGTCTGTCTAGAGCCTGGTTTCTCAACAGCCGGGCTGTGGCCCAGTACCGGGCCTTGATAGCCCTGCTGGTGGGCCCCGACCTGTCATGCCCCCACTGCACACTCTTACCCCACTGCACACCAGGGGCAGACTGAGACCAATCAAGGCCCCAGGAAGACTGTCTCACACTGACCAAAATGTATTACATTTTATGCAAATGAACATGGTAGCCTCCCTGACCTGCCCCCAACAGGCCCCTCAACCTCCAGAGCCAGGCCCCCCAACATTAAGGTCCAGAGAAAGGGCACCCAACCTCCATGGCCAGACCCCACACTCCATGGCCCTCACAGCGACAGACCCCCGCCAGGGCCCCCACTAAACCCACACTTACTTAGTTACTGATAGGGCAATTGAAAACTCCAGCTTAAGGAATGCACCAGGATCTGTGGAGATGCCATTTGTGGGCCCCCTTACTTGCTGGTAGTTCGGCCCAGGTCCTATTTGCTTGGCTGATCAGCCCGCCCCTGCTGCTCAATATATATATATATATATATATATATATATATATATATATATATATATATATATATATATATATACAACTACCGGGCCCTGGACATGTCTAGCTAAAATTTACCGGGCCTTGAGCTCACTTTGGTTGAGAACCACTGGTCTAGAGAGTTTGTTTAGTTATCTTTGTGGCAACTAAAACTACTTCACTATGTTCAGTTCTGTGAAATCTGTGGCCAGTCTAATACATCCATCTTTGTTGATCTGATAATCAATGAACCTGTGTGTCAGCACTAAGGACATCTTTTCTGGTGTTACACTACTTTTAAAAGTACTTCACTTCATGACTCTAAAATATCTGTCTTCAGTAAATTAATCAGATAGATAACCACACTAAAAATTGCATATGTCTACTGCAACCCCAATAAAAGTGTTAAAGGGGCTGTCTAGTCAAAATTAAACTTTCATGATTCAGATAGGGCATGCAATTTTTTTTTTTACTTTTTATTGAGGTTAAAGGCAAGGTACATCGTAAATAAAACATGTCAAAATCATATGTCTACAGAATTAAGGGAGATCACAACATACACTTCGTTGAGAATACAAGATCATGTCTAGAGCCTTGCCAAAAAAATAAAAAAAGAAAGATAACTCCAGACATGTAGAAACTATACTTAACCTCATATTTTCTAATATTTTTCCTGACTATGAATATGCTAAACATATGTATAAGCTTATTATGTAGCATGAAAGAATATGCTGTATCTAAATTGATAAATTAAAAAAACATCATGCCTCTTTTCCTGCTACAGACATTTGTATAATCATTCTGTTTCATTAATGAATAATATTTTCTTCTAATTTATTGCGTTTAAGGAAAAGAAGACTTGTTGATGCAGACGATCATGGTATATATATATATACCTATGTGTGTCTGTATATATCTAGAGAAAAGGGAAGAGAGAGAGAAAAGAAGAAAAAAAAAAAAATCATAATAAAATATCCTACCCCTCTCCTTCTCCTGACCTCCTACCAAATATCCAGTAAAACTATTTCCGAGTTTCTAAATGGAAAGATCAGTTGATCTATTTCATTAGGAGGAAATATTTTAATAAATTTTGACCACTTGTTAAAGAAGAGTGTTATTTCTTGATCAGAGTTTAAATCTGTTATTAACTGCTCGATTATATATTGTTTTTTGAGATAATTTTTAACTTCCGAGATTGTTGGGGAGAAGTTATTTTTCCATTTTCTAAAAATTAAGTTTCTAGCTGCTAATATGGCTAGGTTAATTATCTTGAGTTCTTTTAAGGGTAGCTTCTCCTGCATTAAGAAAAGAATAATGTTTAAAGAAAATGTAAAGGGAGATACCTTAAGTGTTCTTAATAGCCAATGTTGTAGTTTCAACCAAAATTGCTGTATTTTGGGACATCCCCATATCATGTGGATTAAGTTTGTAGCTAAATAACTGCATTTTGGGCAACTATAAAAAAAATTATTGTGCCATCTAAGTCCTTTTTCTGGAGTATAATATGTATGATAAATCAATTTGATATGTGATTCTCTCCATGTTTCTGCTAAGGTTGTACTGAATAATATTGATAGGGATCGTGCTATTTGTAGGGTCTGAATTGTATTATCTAGGGTAAGGGAGATCCATTTCTGAGCTATATATTCAAGGTTAGCCTCCCCCCTGTACGATGTCAGGGTTGAGTACCATGTAGATATGGAGAGGTGGCCTGCCTTGACCAAAATTGACCAGTTATCTAGTGATTTCCATGTCCAATTCCACGAGAAGTTTCTTACTAACTGTTGAGTATAATGTCTGGCTTGCAGGTATGCAAAGAAATCCTGATTATTTAATTCAAACTCTTGTTTTAGTTCCTCAAAGGATTTGATATTTTTTGCTGCTATATTAATGAATTGTGATACCAGATAAAGACCCTTACTATGCCAGTTCCTAAAGATGGGCGATTGTATCCCTTCCTGAAATTCCGGGTTCCCTAGAAAAATTTGGAATTAGTGTATCCAATTCTACCCGTTTACCAATTTTTTTCCAAGCTTGGATTATTGTATATATGGATTTAAATAACTTTACCTGCTTGGGAATTAGGTTATAAGATAGATGTATCAGTGCTGTAGGTGAGAAAGGATGGATCATATTATGTTCTAACTTATTATCTGTGAAGTGATCCGTCTCTGTAATCCATCCCATTACAATTCGGGCAAGAAAAACTAAATTATATACTTGCAGGTCAGGGAATGCCAAGCCTGCATATTGTTTATGGAGTGATAATTTGGGGAGAGATATTCTTGGTTTTTTAGATTGCCATATAAAGTGTCTAGCTGCCATATTAAATTTTTTGATGTCGCATGATCTCAAAAGAATAGGCAGATTTTGTAATAGATATAGCATTTTTGGTAGGAGTACCATCTTAAACAGTGCGACACGTCCTGATATGGACAAGGGTAAGTTTTGCCAGCTCCTCATGTGTGTAATGATCTGAAGAAGCATTGGGGAGATGTTTAAGGAATACCATTCCCTAGGATCTGCAGAAACCTTGATCCCAAGATATCTGAATGAGTCTGTCACTGTTTTAAAGGGAGTTTCTGCTAAGGAATGTTCTGTTTTTCTTAACCAGAGTAATTCAGATTTAAGTTTATTGACCTTATACCCAGAGATTCTACCAAATGCCTCAATTATCTTGATAAGCTTTGGGATATTTGAGGAAGTGTTTGAGATATATAACAGGAGATCATCTACATATAATGCCAATTTCGTTACATTCCCTTGGATTTTTATACCATCAAGTTGTTGCCTTATTTTAATGGCTAATGGTTCAATTGCTATATTAAAAAGCAGAGGTGATAGAGGGCACCCCTGCCGGGTGCCTCTATTTAGTTTGATTATATTTGTTTTTATGCCATTAATAATTAACCTTGTAGATGAGTGGAGGCATAGTTTATTGATTAGACTTAAGAATTCCCCCTTAAACCCAAATTGCTGTAGGGAGTTTAGTAAGTAGTTATGATTAACGCTATCAAATGCTTTTTCGGCATCGATAGCCAATATTGCTGCATCAGGGTAATCTTTTAAAGTATTGCTATCAGCGTTTTTAAAATAATCAATGGTCAAGAGTAATTGTCTGATTTTTGCTGCAGAGCTTCGGTTAGAGAGAAACCCTGCTTGATCCTTATGTATAATTTCAGCTAGTCCTTCTTGGAGTCTTTTTGCTAGGATGGAGGTGAATAATTTATAATCGGTATTTAAGAGGGCGATTGGTCTATACGATTCTTTTTTATTTTCGTCTTTACCTGGTTTGAGAATGAGTATTGTCTGTGATGCCACAAAATTAGGGGGAATCTGGGTGTTCTCCCTATAAAAATTGTTAAATAGTTTTGTTAAATGTGGGAGAAAAATTGATGCTAAATTTTTATAAATTTCATTTGGGAGGAAGTCTGGGCCTGGAGCTTTATCTAGTTTCAATGCTTGTATAGCTTGGTTTACTTCTGATTCTAGAATAGGGGAGTTAATTTTGAGATTGATTTCAGGGCTAATCTTTAATAGAGACATATCTTCCCAAAAATGTCCCTGGTATTCTATCTCCATGTTGGAGCAGGAATAAATTGCTTTATAATAATTGTAAAAAGACTCAGAAATTTCTTCGGGATGAGTGATTACTTTCTCGTTAACTGATATAGATTCAATTACCGTTGAGCCTTTAGAGTTTTTTATTAATTTTGCTAATAGCTTACCCGATTTGTTACCGAATTTATATAACTGTGCTCTATATTTTAGCTCTGATTGTGTTGTATGCGAGATTAAAAATGTGTCACGTTCCTTCTTTACTTCAATATATCTTTTCCAATTATCATTTGAGGGGGAATTTAGATATCTATTGTATGCATTTGTTACTGCTGCTGTAACTTCCCTCTCTTTTAACTTGATCTTTTTTTTAAATCTAGCAGTGTAAGCAATTATCTCCCCTCTTAATATTGCTTTTGCGGCTTCCCATACTGTCGAGAAATTATCAATTGAGTCTATATTAAACTGAAAATATTCCTCTAGCTTAGATTTAAGCCAGTTTCTAAAATTCAAGTTCTTATTTAAATATTTTGGATATACAAAACCTCTCGCTTGTGCTTGATTATTTATTTTTAAGGTATCTAGCTGTATGGGGGCATGATCGGAGATACAGATTTCGGATACTGAGGCTTTTACTCCAGATTTGTATAAACTATCATTTATTAAGAATAGGTCGATCCTGGATAATGATTTGAAAGCTTTAGAGTAACAGGTATATCCTCTAGCATCCGGATTCTGTAATCTCCAAATGTCTCTGAGAGCAAGATTATAAGAGAGAGACTTGAATATTTTGGTTTCTAGATTGTCTTTCTTTGTTTTTTTGCAATGTATACCTCGTCTTAACCTATCCAGTGGGTATTGAGGTGCCATATTGAAGTCACCTGCCAGGATTAAATGTCCTTCTGTCACCTGCAAAATTTTGGTTTGTAAGATGTCCCAAAATTTAGTATCAATTATATTTGGTGCGTATACATTGCAAATGGTGTATATCATATTAGCGATTTTTAGTTTAAGGATTAAATATCTACTTTCTGGGTCTTTAATAGATAACAATACCTCATATTTTAACTCTTTCCCTAGCAATATAGCCACTCCATTCTTTCTATTTACAGATGGTGTAAAGAGTACTTCTGCTACCCATGAAGATTTTAACTTAATAGACTCTACAGTGTTTAAGTGGGTTTCCTGTAGAAGGGCTATAGTTGTATTAAATTTTTTGAGTTGTGTCAATATTGTTTTGCGTTTTATAGGAGAAGTTATGCCTCCTACATTCCAGGAGGTAAATCTGATAGAATCTTTCATATTGTTTTGATTAGTTTATTGAAGAGAAGGAGAAGAAGAAGGGAGGGAAAAAGGAAAAAAAAAAAAAATAGGAAGAAAAAGAAGAAAGAGAGAATAACTTATGACAGTCTGCTTCCCAATTTTAAAAGTTTGGGAAACCCTATAATTTATTGTTTTGCCTGTCATCTTTATTAGTTCAGCTGGGCTATTTAGTTGTCATGTTAACTTGTTGTTATTTAATTCCATGTTCCGCAAGTTTCCTCTCTGCCTCTAAGACTGAATCAAAGAGGAAAGTGCGACCCCCAAGTAACAATTTTAACTTAGCTGGATATATCACGGTGGCTTTCCATCCTGCCTTAATCATTTTCCCACATACTGGGGAGAGTTCCCTTCGTTTTCTGGACGTTTCAGCAGAGAAATCCTGGAAGAGCAAGACCTTCGCTTCATTATGCATTATTGGTTGATTTTTACGATAGAATTGTAAATACAATTCTTTATCTTGATAATTGAGAAATCTTGCAATGATTGGTCTTGGTCTAACAGGATCTCCCATGCTGTCTCCTAGTCTCCCCAGTCTGTGTACTCTCTCAATAATAACTGGTGCTTGAGGTGAGGGAATCTTTAATTGTGGTAAAGTGTGTGTCATTAACTTCATGAGGTCTTCTGGTTGATTGGATTCTGGGATTCCAATAACTCTTAAATTGTTTCGTCTAGATCTATTTTCCAATTCATCTAGTCTATTTTGAATCTTAATTAAATCAATTTGAGTTCTCTCTAACTTTGGTAAGGCTATATTTGTCACATCCTCCAAGTCTGAAATCCTTTGTTCAGCTTCTTGGAGTCTATTAGAGAATTGCCTTACTTCTGTTGTTAAGGTTGTTATCTCTTGCTTAATTTCTAATTTTAACGATTCAAATTTAGGTGTGATTGCCTCTAAGATACTAGAAACTAGAAGTTGTGTTTCTTGAGCTGTTTTAGGGTTTTGAGTGGTTGTACTATTGCTTTCAGGATGAATTTCTGCTAAAGTTTCAATAGAGTTTTTATTCCTACGATCTCTGTGTTTGACTACCATATCTGGTTTGATTTTGTTTGTGACAGTGGGTGAGGTGATGAATTTATCCATGTATAAGTGATGAAAAAAAGTGAGTTATTAATTTCCAATGTGAGAGTGAAAAAAAAAAAAAAAAGTGTGTAGGGTGGTAGAGATAGATCAAGGAGGGGTGAGACAGTGAGGAGAGAAAGAAATACGAAAAAGAGGAGAAAAAATAAGGAAAAAAAAGAGAGAAAAAAAGGGAAAATTTATACAGTAAAAATGTGTTTTATTTTCTTGTGTGTTTAAGACCAGAATATGGCACTCTAAGTTTTTTTTTTAAGAATAATCTCTAATTGTTTTGATTTCGGGTGTATATTTTGTCAGGGGATTCCACTATGTTGAGTTTTAACTCATTAACCTCAGACTCCTTCGTGGTGGTAGAGATGAATAGTACCTTTTTATCTAGATATTAAAATTTAATATAACCCAACTTCTAATTCAACCAGTTCTTCTAGCCTAATTGGATATATCAGTTAAACTTTTAGTTTTCAGTAATTCCTGTTAGGAGCATTCAAGCAATAACAATTCTTGAGTTTAAATGTTTCTTGCCTTAAGATATTCCCTTAATGGTCTCAGTAATTAATATATATAAATACGATTGAGTTTATGAATTTATAGGCATAAACTACTTAACGTTAAACCACAAATAGACGGTCTATGCTTGATTCAATCAGATCAATTTTAGCCTCTGATCTAAATTTCCAGTTTAGGATTCTAACAACTTTCTGAGATTAGTTAATACATTCCCATTTGAAAAATCATTTTAGTTACTTAATGCTGGCAAATAATAGGTAATGTTGTAAATAAACAATGATTATCGTTATGTTATACGAAGCAAATACAAAAAATAGTTCTCTCACTGGGCTAATTTAGACAAGTTTTTCTCCCGTTGGTTAACTATGAGAGATGTCAGTCCAAGAGTCCCTTTTTGTATGTCTCTGCAATTATTAATTCTTATCTGTTAGCTAAGTTTAGCTCCAACAATGTCCAGCACTCACCCCTCCAGTGACTCCATTCCTGTAGAATGACTCTGCAGCCCCTCTGTTTCCTGGATTAACATAGGTTATCGCGGGCTGGCAACAATAATTATGATTTTAACTTCTGGCTTTTATCAAGCGGTACAAGGTGAAATCGTGCTGGTGTCTTCATCTGTGTGGGGGTGTTAGATCCGGCCTGCTCCAATTACTCGGAGTCTCCAATACTTTTCACCTTGTAGAAGGTTTTGGCCCTTTGAAGGCTCCTTAGCACTGCACCGCTGCCTCCCCCTCACAGCACCGGTGGGGGGGAGGAGATGCCGAGACAGCCGTGGATATCGATCCTCCGTTAGTCTACTCCTGCTGCCGGACCTTTTTATCAAAAAGTACAGGGTAAGATTGTGCTGGTATGTCTTTACTATGTAATTTCTTTTAGAATTTGGCCCCTTGGGGATTCCGTAGTAGTGCAACGTTGCCTCCCCCTTGCAGCACCGGTGGGGGGGAGGAGGTGCAGAGACGGCCCTGGAAGTTGACTCTCCGTCAATCCGCTCCCGCTACCGGACCCAATCCACCGACCTCCAGGTACTCGTCTCAGTCAGGGGGTCCTCCGGTAGCCTTCAGGATACTTATTCCCCGCTAAAAGCTGGTGAGATTTTTTATTTAGACCAGTTTAGTTCTCTGACCTTGTCTCAGTGTATTAACCATCGAGTGTATGCTTGTATAACTTCAGAGCTGGCTTTCTGTCCACATATTTATTCATGCAGTGTTTAGAAGTGAGCTTTATCTGCTTTAAAGTCTTATTAAGCATATATTGTATTTATCTACTTGCCGGTCCTCTTGGTGTTTGGCTATCTACCCCCCTCACGCTGCATCGGAGGTAGGGGGGGACTGCCTATGTTGTTATATTTTTTCTCTCAGGTGTTTATACAGGTTGTTCTTTGTATAAAGCCGGTCCTGGAGATTTTAAAGCACTGTGTGTTCCTGCGCTTTGTGTGGTTCCTCCAGGCTTGAAAAGGCCAAGCCGGCTGCAAAGTCTTTTTCCTCGGTCAGTGAGGATTCCAGCGCAAAAACTCCGCCAATGGATTAACTGCAGGGGCTGGAAGCGTGCACACCTTACACACCTGAACCTGGGTGCAGGCTCCTCCTCCGGAACCAGGGCATGCAATTTTAAACAACTTTCCAATTTACTTCTATTATCTAATTTGCTCAATTCTTTAGATATCCTTTGTTGAAGAAATAGCAATGCACATGTGTGAGCCAATCACACAAGGCCTCTGTGCAGCAACCAATTAGCAGCTACTGAGCATATCTAGATATGCTTTTCAGCAAGTAATATCAAGAGAATGAAGCAAATGAGATAATAGAAGTAAATTAGAAAGTTTAAAATTACATGCTCTTTCTAAATCGCAAAAGAAAAAAATGTGGGTTTCATGTCCCTTTAAAGCAGTCAGCTACAGGTTAATCAAGGAAAGAAAATATGGAACATTAATAAAGTACACATGCCCAGTCTCTCTTTGACAGCTCTATTCCCTGTGTCAAAACTTGTCTGGATTAATGATGGTTTGTATCCTGTAATAAATATTGTAGAAACAAACATTGCTATGTTGGAAAGAAGTTTCAGTGTTCAGGGCTAATACCCAACACAGAACCCAAGGCAGACAATTCCTTTCCTCTTTCCACCTTACTTAAATGGATACTGGACAAAAAAAAAAAAAAACAATCTGTCATCCATGTGAAAAGATAGCATCTAAACACATTGAATTACATTTTTGCATGGTTTCTATTTTAATTGAAACTAATACAGCTATGTCAATGGTGTTCTTCCTATTAATTATCATTGACTGATAATCACTTCCTCCTAATGTTCATTGGTACTGATTGGTTTAAATCTTTATATGACAACAAGATTTGGGCTCTATATGACAATGTTTATGAAAGCGCTCATTTGTGAGATTAAAGGATTACCTGTATGTACCGTATGTGCAGGGGTGTAACCTGTTACTTGGTCTACTCAGGCTAGAGTGCACTGTACTTTGTTGTGTCTGATATGACTCCTGCTTGGCTCTATTGCCCATTTTGTCAAAAGAGAAAAAAAACCTTGGATGGTGTGGGCAGCCAGAGCTCTGAGGATAATAGCAACCACCTGGGTTGAAAACTATTAATGGAATGAACTTTCCATTAATAGGTTTGAAAAGAAGAGGAAACACAGGGCTTAACATAATTTACTACCCAACACCAGAAATAGACATCACTTGGTAGTAGAGTCATTTAAAAAAACAGGAAAAGTCAAAACAGGGACAAAGTGCATGAGAGTGGAAGTCCTGCAGAGGAATGATGGTTATATGAGTGCTAGAGAGTAAAACGTGCCTTTATGTTTCTGTTTGGGTGATGGATATAAGACATCCAACTGTCTATTGTGCTAAACAAAAATGTTAGTTAATATACTGAATTAGTTCTGGAATATTCATGTAAGTGGTGATCCTTCTGTCACACAGCACACACTGTTATCTTCACTACTGAACCTTTTAGTTTTTTTTTGTTTTTTAAACTTCAAGTTTGGAATTATCAGTATTGGAACAAGAGTTTATTGTGGACAAGCAAAAAGAAAAGGGCGCTTCATGTGTAGATCAATTTGTGATTCAAAGATATATGTAATGGTGACGCTAGGTATTCACACAATGTTGCAGCACCCTAATGTGCTGTAGGAAGCGTTCTGGAGGCTCACAGTGCTCCAGCTCAATGCACTATGATTTATCAGCTCCCTCCAGCAGGTGAACACCATGTGAGAATATAAGGAAGCAATGAACTATAGGCACTCAGGTTTCTAAAAATGTAAAACAAGTTTAATAAAAAAAAACATTAAGTGTATATATCTGGGGTTAATAACCAGTATGACAAACCCCTTGGTACAAGCAATGTGTTTTTTGGCTATGCTAGCCGTTTCATCAGGCATAATGACAAACAGTTCAAGAGCTACCTTATATATCAACTGCTACCAATCAGAACCTTAATTGGAAGTTAACAGCTGCGTTATTGAACAACCCATATGGACTCACCATAAGGTTACACATGAAAGTTAGAATACAAATACAATTTTGTTTTATTTTTTATTTTTTTATGTTTCAGATTGTCAGGTTTATTCATAATCCAGATTTAAACAAGTAAATAGATATGAATAATGCATACACTTTAAACAGCCCAATAACTGGCAACCTTCTACCATTGCAAGTCATCTTTGGTGTGAATTAATAACATTTCTGATAATCAATGCACTGATGTAAGTCAAAAAGGCATTCTTAGGTTTCCCAACTTGTATTATTTACATATAACATGACTACACAATGTCATTCTTCAAGCGCTTAGAATACAAATTTAGAGCAAGAAAAAAAAATTGGATGCTTAGAAATAGATCAAATAAAAAGCATTATAAAACTGATACACATAGAAAATACTTCTACACCTTTTAGTATTAAGTTTTCTTTATAGTATGGGTATGATTTCTTTCATGTAATTGGCAAGAGTCCATGAGCTAGTGACATATGGGATATACATTCCTACCAGGAGGGGCAAAGTTTCCCAAACCTCAAAATGCCTATAAATACACCCCTCACCACACCCACAATTCAGTTTTACAAACTTTGCCTTCTATGGAGGTGGTGAAGTAAGTTTGTGCTAGATTTCTATGTTGATATGCGCTTCTCAGCTTGTTGAAGCCCGGTTCCTCTCAGAGTATAGCGAATGTCAGAGGGATGTGAAGGGAGTATTACCTATTGAATGCAATGGTCATCCTAACAGGGATCTATTTAATAGGTTCTCTGTTATCGGTCGTAGAGATTCATCTCCTACCTCCCTTTTCAGATCGACGATATACTCTTATATACAATTACCTCTACTGATTCTCGTTTCAGTACTGGTTTGGCTATCTACTTTATGTAGATGAGTGTCTTTTGGTAACTATGTTTCTTTTATTTAAGACACTCTCAGCTATGGTTTGGCACTTTATTTTTAAAGTTCTAAATATATGTTTATTCTTATATATTTGCCATGATTCAGGTTAATCAGTATATTTCCTTTTTGCAGACTGTCAGTTTCATATCTGGGAAATGCATAATTTAAAAAAAAAATCTTACCTGAAGTTTTCAAATTGTCTCTTTCTAAATTGCGGGCTGTTAGGCTCGCGGGGGCGCAAAATGCTATAATTTATTGCGTAATTTTTGGCGCGAGAATTACAATAGTTGACGTAATATCGTAATTTCCGGCATCTTAGTTGGCGCCTAATTTTTTTCACGAGGTTGCGTCACCTATGACGCTCGTGTTTGTTGCAGACGTTTTTGGCGCCAAAAAAATATTTGGTCAGTTGTGGGCGTCATACTTGGCGCCAAACTTTTTGACATTATTTAAGACTTTATTTCTTTGTGCTTCTGGTTCCCAGAGGCCTATTCTGTTTGCATTTCTTTCCCATTCCTGAAACTATCATATAAGGAAATGTATATTTTGCTTTATATGTTGTTTTTTCTATTACATTTGCAAGATGTCTCAAAACTGTTCCTGTATCAGAAAACACTGTTGGATTCCTGCTGACTGATATCAGTCCTACCAAAGCTAAGTTCATTTTAATGTTATCAATTTTATCTTTAGCTGTGGTTTGTAATAAGTTATCATGATAAACTTTTACATGCAGAGAAAATGTTCATCAGTATTAATGCATTGTCTGTTGCTATTCTTTTAAACATCTAATGTACAAGATATACCTGGGAATTTATAAGAATATTTTTCTGATTCTATTCTGAAGGCTTTGTCTGCCATTTCAGCCTTCTAATAAAATGTAAAGGTCTTTTTTAAGCTTCTCTTTTAAGTTGATACATTTTCAAATGACCGACAACATACTGAATTATCCTTCTCTGATGAGGATTTATCTGATTCAGAAAATCCTTCTTCAGGTATTGACACTAACAAATCTACTTTTTTATTTTTGGAGTACATTCGTTCTTTGAAAAAGTGTTGATTATTGGATATTGTGGAAACTAGTTCTTTTGATTTCAAGGCTAGTTAACATTTAGATTCTGTTTATTAACCTCCTGTGGTTGTTTCAGAGGTTTTTTTCCAGTTCCTAATACTAGGGAATGGAATAGGCCTGGGATTTATTTTATTCCTCCTTTAAGGTTTTAAAGATTGTATTCTTCAGTTAGTTTGGAGTTTTGGGAAAAGATCTCCAAAGTTATTGGGGCTATCTCTACTCTTGCTAACATACTACTATTCCTATGAAAATAGTATTTATTTTAAATATCCTTTAGATGGGAAACTTGTATCTTATCTAAGGAAAATTTATTTATTTTCAGGTCCTTTCTTAGGCCTGCAATTTCTTTGGCTTATGTTGCAGCTGTTTCCTCTTTTTTTGGTTGGAAACTTTAGCGCAACAAGTATGATTTGTTTAGCATTATTAACTTGATTCAACATGCTAATAATTTCATTTGTAATGCCATTTTTTTGATATTATCAAAATTGAGGTTAAATCTATGTCTTTAGCTTTTTTAGCTAGAAGAACTTTGTGGTGTCATGCTCGGCCGCTGGGAAGCTCCGGCGGTCCTCTGTATGTGCTTGATTGGCAGGTAGTCTGAGCCGCCCCTTCCTGATGATATCACTACCAGGCTTTTTATTCCGGGCTTCCTGTTTCTTCAGTGCCAGTTTGTTCCTCTTTGTGGCTCCTGTGAGGACTTCACTGTGGAAACTCTCTAACTGCTGATTTTCTGTTGCCAAACTCTGCAAAGACTGACTATGCTGGGTTAACCCTCAAACTTCCTGATAACCTGTTGCCAAATACTGCAAGTACTGTTTATTCTGTGAATCTCTCAAACTGCATGTTTACTTGTTGCCAAACTCTGCAAGTACTGTTTATTCAGTGTAACCTTTAAACTGCTTGATATCCTGTTGCCAAACACTGCAAGTACTGTTTATTCTGTGAAACTCTCAAACTGCATGTTTACCTGTTGCCAACCTCTGCAAGTACTGTTTATTCAGTGTCAACCTTCAAACTGCTTGATATCCTGTTGCCAAACACTGCAAGTACTGTTTATTCTGTGAAACTCTCAAACTGCATGTTAACCTGTTGCCAAGCTCTGAAAGTACTGTTTATTCAGTGTAAACCTTCAAACTGCTTGATATCCTGTTGCCAAACTCTGCAAGTACTATTTATTCCGTGTAAACTCTCAAACTGCATGATAACCTGTTGCCAAACTCTGCAAGGACTGACTACACAGTGTTAACCCTCAAACTACCTGATATCCTGTTGTCTAACTCTGCAAGCACTGACTTTTCAGTATTAACCTTCAAACTGCCTGATAACCTGTTGCCAAACTCTGCAAGGACTGACTACACAGTGTTAACCCTCAAACTGCCTGATAACAAGTTACCTACTCCTGCATTATTAACTGTTTCTTGTTTTACCCTTCCTCTGTCTGAGTATAAGTGGACTATCCCTGCTCTCCTGATTCTGTGGAAGACATTTCCTGAAACCAGTTCCTTACTCAGAAGTCTATTTGGCTGATATCTTGAATTACTTTGGACTCAGGCTAATTCTGCTCCATATCGTGTGTACATTGTTTTTTTAGAGGTTGTCGTGGGGTCACGTCCTGGATTAAACTCAGAGTGCAAGGGTGTTGTTTAAGTTCGCCCTAGCATTTGGGTCTTCTTCTGGACATTTTCTAACCTGACAGTACAAACGGGCCATAATATGGACCCTGATGAGTTATCCAGGGCTGTGGCTCTACAAGGGCAACTTCTAGGAAATCATTCTGCTCATTTGCAATCTTTGGATTCCAAGCTTGACCAGATTACTGCTCTGCTACATAACCTCTCCGCTCCTTCTCAAGCTGCGGCGACTCCTGCTGCAGCTGCTACTAGCTCCAATGCTGTCTTTAACCCACCTCAACCTGTTGGACAGTATATACCACAAATCCCACTTCCAGATAAATATGACGGTAACCCTGAAGAATGCCGTGGATTCCTTAATCAATGTCGTTTACACTTCAGAAACAATCCTCAAGTTTTTTCCAATTATACTTCCAAAATCACCTTTATTATATCCCTCATGAAGGGTAAGGCTCTAGCCTGGGTGTCTCCTCTTTTAGAGAAGAATGATCCTTTACTACAGGATGTGGAATTATTTGTGTCCATTTTTTCTTCTGTTTTTGACAAGCCTGGGAGGTCTGCAGCTGCAAAGGCAGGATTGTTGGATCTGAGACAGGGATCCCTTTCGGTAGCTCAATATGCTATCAGGACTTTAGCCGCAGAAGCTGATTGGAACCATGGAGCCTTACGGGCAGCCTTTTTCAAGGGACTTTGCGAACACCTTAAGGATGAATTTGTATTTTGGGAACTCCCCGATTCATTGGAGGGTCTTATCAATTTGTGTATTACTCTTGACGCTCGGCATTCTGAACGTCTTCAGGAGAGAGATAGGAATCGGAGATCCTTTGTTAAATCTTCTTTTCATCCTCCTATTCGAACCTCAAGTCTGTCTAATAATAATTCCCAATCTCCTAAGTCCATGGAAGCCATGGAAGTAGGAGCTATTAAATTGTCAGAAGCTGAACGACATAGAAGGCGTACTCTTGGATTATGTCTGTATTGTGGTACCAAAGGACATTTACTGAAGGACTGTCCTATCTGGCCAGTAAAAGCCAAGGCTTAACTTTTGATAGAGTTAAGCCAGAATAACATGTCTTCCCTCAATTCTAAACTTTTTGTTCCTGTAACTATCACTTTTGGAAACACCAAGTTTCAAGCTCAAGCCCTCATTGACTCTGGAGCTGCTGGAGTTTTCATTGATTCAAACTTTGCTGACTCTCTCAGGATTCCTCTTCAAGCCAAGAAACAGTTAATTAAGGTAACCACTGTTAGTGGACAGCCTCTAGGTTCTGGTATCATACAAAAGTCTACCATTCCTCTTCTTTTGTCTGTGGGCATACTCCATTCTGAAATTATTTGTTTTGACGTCATCACTTCTCCCCACATACCGTTGATTCTGGGGTTACCTTGGTTGCAGCTTCATGATCCAGTCTTCTCATGGTCTAAAGGAGAACTTATTTCCTGGGGAACTACCTGTTTCAAACATTGCCTGCAAAATCCCTCAAAACCATCTTGTCCTGTCGTAGCTATGGTAGAAGTTCCTGGTTCATTGCCTAATTACTATCATGCCTTTAATGATGTGTTTTCTAAAAAGGAGGCTGAGACGTTACCTCCACACCGGATATTTGACTGTCCTATCGAATTGTTTTCAGGGGCTCCTCTACCTAAGGGAAGGACCTATGCCCTCTCTCATCACCTGTGGGTGTGGGTTTTTTCTTCATTGGGAAAAAAGATGGAGGTCTCCGTCCCTGTATCGGGCCTTGAATCAGATTACTGTCAAAAACAGCTATCCTTTGCCGCTTATTCCTGAGTTATTTGATCGTCTTCAAGGTGCTTCTATTTTTTCCAAGTTAGATCTCCGTGGGGCCTACAATTTGGTCAGGATCCGTAAAGGAGACAAATTGAAGATGGCATTTAACACTAGATTTGGTCACTACGAGTATCTAGTAATGCCATTCGGATTGTGCAATGCACCAGCAGTATTTCAGCACTTTGTTAACGAAATCTTCAGAGATTATCTAAATCAATTTGTTATCATTTATCTTGATGACATTCTGATCTATTCCAAAACATTACAGGAACATGTACATCATGTAAGACTGGTACTTCAGAGGTTACGAGACATTTCCCTGTTTGCTAAATTGGAGAAATGCTCTTTTCATAAGAGTTCCATTCCCTTTTTGGGTTATATCATTTCAGAATCAGGTTCTGAGATGGATCCTGCTGAACTTTCGGTTATCAAGGACTGGCCCAGACCAACTACTCTCAAATCCCTGCAGAGGTTTCTTGGCTTTGCCAATTACTATAGAAAGTTTAGTAAGAGCTTTGCTGACATCACGTCTCCGCTCACTTCTCTTACTAAGAAAGGGCAAGATTGTAAGAACTGGTCCACTTCGGCAGTACAGGCTTTTGAAACGCTAAAATCAGCATTTTCTTCTGCACCTCTTCTCAGTCATCCAATTCCTGATCTCCAGTTTATTTTGGAGGTTGCCGCTTCTTCTATTGCAGCTGGAGCTGTTCTCTCCCACCGTGATCCGACTACCAGCAAGATACATCCTGTGGCGTTCTTTTCGAAAAAATTCAATCCTGCCGAGTTAAATTATGATGTGGGCAATAAGGAGCTTTTGGCTATAATATTATCTTTGGATGAATGGAGGCATTGGTTAGAGGGTACCAGTCAACCTTTTTTTATTCTGACAGATCATAAGAATCTTTTATACCTCCATACAGCTACTCGTCTCAATCCTTGTCAGGCTCGATGGGCCTTGTTCTTCTCCAGGTTTAATTTTGTACTTTCCTATGTTCCTAGTTCAAAAAATTCCAAGGCAGATGCTTTATCTAGGCAGTTCCAATCTTCTGAGCCTTCTCCTTTGGATTCTGAACCTATACTACGTCCAATCAAAGCTTTGGCTCAAGTATCCTCTTTTCCAATACAGGCTTTACATGCTGCTCAAGTCTGGGTACCATCTTCTTGCAAACTACCTTCTGGTATCCTGTATGTACCCAAAGAATTACGTCTAAAGCTTCTACGTTGGGCTCACGACAACATTTCAGCAGGTCATCCTGGAGTAACCAATACTTTGTGGAAACTGAAGCAGCATGTTTGGTGGTCCACTATGAGGAGGGATGTTAAGGATTATATTGCTGCTTGTAGTTCTTGTGCTTCGAACAAACAATCTTCTCATCGACCGTTTGGCCTATTACACCCTCTTCCTATTCCTCATTACCCTTGGTCTCACTTATCCATGGACTTCGTTACAGATCTTCCTGTTTCTGCTGGAAATACGACCATTTGGGTAGTGGTGGATCGGTTCTCCAAGCCTGCTCACTTCATACCTCTTCCAGGCTTGCCTTCAGCTCAAAGACTTTCTGAACTCTTTGTTCTACATATATCTTGTTTACATGGTTTTCCCACTGATATAGTCTCAGATCGCGGAGTTCAATTTGTTTCCAAGTTTTGGAGGTCTTTTTGTAAGCACTTCGGAATCAACATATCTCTTTCTACTGCACATCATCCTCAATCCAACGAACAGACTGAGCATGTAAATCAAGCCTTGGAATCTTTTCTTAGACATTATGTAGACCATCACCACTCCAACTGGTCTCGGTTATTGTTTTTGGCGGAATTAGCTCACCACTCACGCTATAACGCCTCATTACAGACCTCTCCCTTTAAGGCAGCTTATGGTTTTGAACCTAGAACCTTTCCTATGATTACCAGTTCTACTGAAGTCCCTGGAGCAGATCGTATTGTGAAAAATCTCAGTAACCACTGGCAACTCATTCGTCAAAATCTGCTTTCCTCTTCCTTAAGACACAAGAGATATGCTGATCACAGAAGGTGTAAGGCTACTTTACTTCGTAATGGAGACAGAGTATTTTTATCCACCAGATTCATACGTCTAAAACAACCTTGTACTTAGTTGCTAAGTACATTGGACATTTTCGAATTGTTTCCAAAGTTTGTTCTTCTGCATACCGCCTGGCTTTACCCAAGACTCTCAAGATCCATCCAGTGTTTCATGTCTCCTTACTCAAGCCAGTCATCTACAACCGGTACTCTATCAAGAGTAAACCACCTCCTCCACTTTCCGTAGAGGGAACTTCTGAGTTTGAAGTCAGCCAGATTTTGTATCCCAAGCTACGGGGCAATCGGCTGTACTACCTGGTCCATTGGAAGGGTTATCCTATCTCTGAACGATCTTGGAAACCAGCCTCTCATGTTCATGCTCCAGCTCTTGTCAAGTCTTTTCACAAGAAATACCCTGCCAGGCCCGGTCGGGTCCCCCGGAGGGGTCCTTGAGGAGGGGGCACTGTCACGCTCGGCCGCTGGGAAGCTCCGGCGGTCCTCTCTGTGTGCTTGATTGACAGGTAGTCTGAGGCTCCCCTACCTGATGATGTCACTACCAGGCTTTTTATTCCGGGCTTCCTGTTTCTTCAGTGCCCGTTTGTTCCTCTTTGTGGCTCCTGTGAGGACTTCGCTTAGGAAACTCTCTAACTGCTGATTTTCTGTTGCCAAATTCTGCAAAGACTGACTATGCTGGGTTAACCCTCAAACTTCCTGATAACCTGTTGCCAAACACTGCAAGTACTGTTTATTCTGTGAATATCTCAAACTGCATGTTTACTTGTTGCCAACCTCTGCAAGTACTGTTTATTCAGTGTAACCTTCAAACTGCTTGATATCCTGTTGCCAAAGACTGCAAGTACTGTTTATTCTGTGAAACTCTCAAACTGCATGTTTACCTGTTGCCAAGCTCTGCAAGTACTGTTTATTCAGTGTAAACCTTCAAACTGCTTGATATCCTGTTGCCAAACTCTGCAAGTACTGTTTATTCAGTGTAAACTCTCAAACTGCATGATAACATGTTGCCAATCTCTGCAAGTACTGATTAATCTGTGTTAACCTACAAACTACCTGATATCCTGTTGTCTAACTCTACAAGTACTGACTATTCAGTATTAACCCTCAAACTGCCTGATAACCTGTTGCCAAACTCTGCAAGGACTGACTACACAGTGTTAACCCTCAAACTACCTGATATCCTGTTGTCTAACTCTGCAAGTACTGACTATTCAGTATTAACCTTCAAACTGCCTGATAAACTGTTGCCAAACTCTGCAAGGACTGACTACACAGTGTTAACCCTCAAACTTCCTGATAACAAGTTACCTACTCCTGCATTATTAACTGTTTCTTGTTTTACCCTTCCTCTGTCTGAGTATAAGTGGACTATCCCTGCTCTCCTGATTCTGTGGAAGACATTTCCTGAAACCAGTTCCTTACTCAGAAGTCTATTTGCCTGATATCTTGAATTACTTTGGACTCAGGCTAACTCTGCTCCATATTATGAGTACATTGTTTTTTAGAGGTTGTCGTGGGGTCAAACTCAGAGTGCAAGGGTGTTGTTTACGTTTGCCCTAGGATTTGGGTCTTCTTCTGGACATTTCCTAACCTGACATGTGGCTTCTATTTTGGAATGCTGATTTGATTTCTAAATCCAGATTTCTATTTTTCCTTTCAAGGTAATAAATATTTGGTTCACAGTTGGATTCAATATTTTCAACTGTTACTGTGGGGAAGGGAGTTTTTTTTTACTCAAGATTAAGTTCTAAGAGTAAATCTTAAGCTTATAACCATTTTTTGTTCTTAATAGGGAACAGAAACCTAATTCTTCCCCAAGTAATATGTTTCTAATTGAAAACTTTCTTCAAAATGGAATGAATTCATTCATTTAAGAGATCTAAGCCAGCCCCCAAATTTGCATGAAGGTGTGGCCCTTATTTCAGCTTAGCTGGTAGGGGGGCAGGTTATGATTTTTCTAAGTTGTTTGGTTCAATTCGGTCCAAAACTCCTTAGATTCAGAATATTGTTTCTCAGGAGTACTGAATAGGATGCGGAGTAAGTTCGCTTGTGAGAAGTCTTTTTCTCCTTCACATATTCCAGCAATCCCAGTAAAGGCTCAGACACTCCTGAAGTGTGTTTCAGACATGGAGTTATCTGGGGTTTTATACCAGTTCCGTTTCAGGAACGGGGTCTGGGGTTTTTATTCAGAACTATTCATTGTCCCAATGAAAGAAAATCTTTTGTTAGAGTACCATCTTTCAGAATGGTGATTATAAGGTCTATTCAGCCTTTGTTCAGCAAGGGCATTATTTGCCCACAATAGACTTACAGGATGCATATCTTCATATTCTGTTTCATTCAGATTATTTTTATTTTCTGATATTCTCTTTTTTAGACAAGCATTACCATTTTGTTGCTGGCCTAGCAACAGCTCTAGGAATCTTTTCAAAGGTTCTCGTTGTTTCCTTTTTTTGGACGATAACTTGGTACTTGTTCAGTCTTTTCATTCTGCAGAATCTCATATGATTCAACTTCTGTTCCTTCAAAGACACGATTGGAGGTTCATTTTATCAAGGAAGTTCCTTGATTCCTCAGACAAGGGTCACTTTTTTTAGGTTTCCAGATAGATTGTGTCAATGTCTTTGTCTCTAATAGACAAGAGACAATTTTTATTGGGTTCAGCTTGTTGGAACCTTCAGCTCTATTATTTCCTTCAGAGGCTATTTGCATGGAAGTTTTAGATCTCATGACTGCAGCATCGGACTCGTTTCTCTTTGCTCGTTTTCATATGAGACCTCTTCAGTTTTTTTGGACTGAATTTATGGTGCAGGGATTGTTCTAGGATATCACATTTATTATCCTTGAATCTCAATATTCAACTATCTCTGACTTGGTGGTTAGATCACCATCGTATAGTTCTACGGGTCTCTTTGGTTCATCCAACCTGGACTGTGATCACAACAGATGTGAGTCTTTTAGGTTGGGAAGCTGTCTGAGGATCTCTGACAGCATAAGGAGTTTGGAAATCTCAAGAGGCGAGATTACCAATCAATATTTTGAAACTCTCTGCACTTCTCAGAGCTTTTCAGTTTTGGCTTCTATTGATGAGAGAGCTGTTTATTGATTTTCAGACAGACAATGTCACAGCTGTGGCGTATGTCAATCATCAGGGTGGGGCTCACAGTCCTCAGGCTATGAAAAAAGTATCTTGGATACTTGCTTGGGCGGAATCTAGCTCCTGTCTAATTTCTGCAGTCCATATTCCAGGTATAGACAGTTGAGAAGCAGATTTTCTCAGTCGTCAGGTTTTACATCCGGGAGAGTGGTCTCTTCACCCAGATGTGTGTTTTTTTTTTCAGATTGTTCAGATGTGGGGCTTCCAGAAATAGATCTGATGGCTTCTCATCTAAACAGGAAACTTCCCAGGTATCTGTTCAGGTCCAGGGATTCTCAGGCGGTAGCAGTGGATGCACTGACACTTCCTTGGAGTTATCAACCTGCTTATATTTTTCCGCCTCTAGTTCTTCTTCCAAGAGTGATTTCCAAGATCATAATGGAACGTTCATTTGTACTGCTGGTGGCTCCAGCATGGCCACACAGGTTTTGGCATGCGGATCTTGTTCGGATCTCCAGTTGCCAACCTTGGCCACTTCCGTTAAGACCAGACCTTCTATCTTAAGGCCCGTTTTTCCATCAGGATCGGGAGATTGAACGCTTAGTGCTTAGTCATAGAGGTTTCTCTGACTCAGTGATTTATACTATGTTGCAGGCTCGTAAATCTGTGTCTAGAAAGATTTATTATCGAGTTTGGAAGACTTACATTTCATGGTGTTCTTCTCATAAATTCTCTTGGCATTCTTTTAGAATTCCTAGAATTTTACAGTTTCTTCAGGATGGTTTAGATAAGGGTTTGTCTGCAAGTTCCTTGAAAGGACAATTCCCTGTTCTTTCTGTTCTGTTCCACAGAAAAATTGCTAATCTTCCTGATATTCATTGTTTTGTACAGGCTTTGGTTCGTATCAAGCCTGTCATTAAATCAATCTCTCCTCCTTGGAGTCTTAATTTGGTTTTGAAGGTTTTACAGGCTCCTCCGTTTGAGCCTATGCATTCTCTGGACATTAAATTACTTTCTTGGAAAGTATTGTTCCTTTTGGCCATCTCTTCTGCATAAGGTAGTTTTGCGGACTTCATTTAAATTTTTACCTAAGTTGTGAATTCCAACAACAATAGTAGAGAAATTGTTGTCCCTTCGTTGTGTCCTAATCCTAAGAATTCTCTGGAGAGATCTTTACATTCTTTGGATGTGGTAACAGCTTTGAAATATTATATTGAAGCTACTAAAGATTTTAGAAAGACTTCTAGTCTATTTGTTATCTTTTCTGGTTCTAGGAAAGGTCAGAAGGCTTCTGCCATTTCTTTGGCATCTTGGTTAAAGCTTTTTGATTCATCATGCTTATTTGGAGTCGGATAATTCCCCGCCTCAGAGGATTACGGCTCATTCTACTAGGTCAGTTTCCACTTCCTGGGCTTTTAAGAATGAAGCTTTTGTTGATCAGATTTGCAAAGCAACAACTTGGTCTTCTTTGCATACTTTTACTACATTCTACCATTTTAATGTTTTCTCTTATTCAGAAGCAGTTTTTGGTAGAAAAGTACTTCAGGCAGCTGTTTCAGTTTTATTCTTCTGCCTATAATTTCAGTTTTTTTCATTATAAAGATTAAAACTTTTTATTTGGGTTGTGGATTAATTTTTCAGCGGAATTGGCTGTCTTTATTTTTATCCCTCCCTCTCTAGTGACTCTTGCTTGGAGTTCCACATCTTGGGTATTTGCTATCCCATACGTCACTAGCTCATGGACTCTTGCCAATTACATGAAAGAAAACATAATTTATGTAAGAATTTACCTGATAAATTAATTTCTTTCATATTGGCAAGAGTCTATGAGGCCCACCCTTTTTATGGTGGTTATGATTTTTTTGTATAAAGCACAATTATTCCAATTCCTTGTTGATGCTTTCGCTCCTTTCTTATCACCCCACTTCTTGGCTATTCCTTAAACTGAATTGTGGGTGTGGTGGGGGTGTATTTATAGGCATTTTGAGGTTTGGGAAACTTTGCCCCTCCTGGTAGGATTGTATATCCCATACGTCACTAGCTCGCTCATGGACTCTTGCCAATATGAAAGAAATGAATTTATCAGGTAAATTCTTACATACATTATGTTTTTTGGCACTTTTCGCAAATCTATGCAAAGACAAATACAGATCAAGCAGAGATTTGTCTGTCAATACAGTTTTGTTCTTATCAGGTCCAATAATGAACACACATCGAGCAGTTACTGGCATCCCTTCCATGTCCTTTTCATCTGGATCAAGCATTCCCAGTTTGATATCCAATTCCTTTTTGGGATCTGCAATAATGGGAAAGGAAAGAGTTTCTGTGGGTTCTTCACAGTTGTATGAATTTATGTCCTTGCTACAGAGTATATGGACAGGGCGATCAGACGGACATTACGTTTCTTGAACTCTAGAGCCAATTTCACTGCCCGACTCAGTTCTTTTGTGCAGACAGGGGTGTAATCCCAGGCATGTGAGAAGAGAACAACCCATTGTCCTCCCAGGAAATCATGGAAGTTGATATTCCCTATGGTGGCATCGGCATTAAAGTTAGGGAAGACCTCGCCGAGAAGAATGCCAGGCATGGGAGGTATCCCTAAGCACAGCTGATCGTATAGCTACAAATACAATTATTAAAAATTACATAGTGCGAAAACAATCAATGAGTCTAATATATACAAGTATGTGCACACAAGAACAGAATGAAATTACAACCTGAATAGATTCAATAGGCCAATTTCGAACACGTGATCGGCAATTATGTGACTTCATTGTGCTATTATTTTGCTTTATTCAAGTGTATCCTTTTCCAACAAAAAGATATACATGACAGAGTCAGAGAAAAATGTATAGGGAAGGGGCTCTCAGAACCAGAGGACGAAGGAAAGAGGAGGAAAATAGTGAAACAGGTTAGATCAATGAATAGGATGAGAAAGAGAGAGCTGATACAGTAAACAGTAGAGTGCCCTTTAAATGGTAAGAAGAAGAAAAAGAAGATTGAGGGCTGAAGATGAAAAAAAAAAACACAGAAAGAAAATTAATTAAAAAAAAAGTTGAAACCAAGAAAAAAATAGTAGAAAAAAATAGAGGAAATAAAAATTACGTTAAGTTAGAAATTAAGAATTTGACGCAAAACGGTCGAAAAAGGAAGAAGAAAAAAGTTATGTAAAGTGTGTAAAGTTATGTAAAGAAGGTAAAGTGTGTAAAGATATGTAGAGTGTGTAAAGATATGTAAAGTGTGTAAAGATATGTAAAGAAGGTAAAGTGTGTAAAGATATGTAGAGTGTGTAAAGTATGTAAAGATATGTAAAGAAGGTAAAGTGTGTAAAGTGTGTAAAGTTATGTAAAGAAGGTAAAGTGTGTAAAGATATGTAGAGTGTGTAAAGACATGTAAAGATATGTAGAGTGTGTAAAGCAGTGGCGGTTCTAGACAAATTTTACTGGGGGGGGCAAGGTGGGGCCAGTGTTTAATCAGGGAGGCACATTATAAAACAGAAACAAATGATATATATATATATATATATATATATGTGTGTGTGTGTGTGTGTGTGTGTGTGTGTGCGCAGCAAGCAGCAGTGAGCACAGACTTTAAAAAAACTAGCTGGCCAGAGGAGCGCTTAGCCCGGGGTTAAAAAAACAAAACAGGTAGGTAGAGTCTGGAGGAGAGGAGAGACAGAGTGTGGGACAGTTGGAGGGTGGAAGAGGCCGGTCGAGGAGCGGAGTCGTCACATCCTGCAGGCTGCAGCTGAGAGCGGCAGAGGAGAGCAGGTGATGGGGCGGTCAGGTGCCAGGTAGGACCGTAGGACTCGGAGGCAGAGTTTGTAAGCCCAAACAGCGGGGTAATGAGGGAATCATATAGTCAGTCTGGGTGTTGAGCTTGTTTAGGACGACAATGCACTTACAATTATTTAGAGGAAGGGTCTGTGTACAGTGAGCACATGAAATTTGACATGTCCTAAAATGGTAATTTTGCTGTGGCAATTATGTGTAAATAATATATAACATGTAATATGTAATATGTAATATATATATATATATATATATATATATATATATAAAAATATATATATATAATATTTAAATTGATTTCATAAAGAATTTAAGGCTGTGAGAAGCCACGCCCCAAGCCACACCCTCTCCACGCCCACTTAAACAGTGTCCAGGAATTTTCTGGGCAAACGGTGGCAACCCTACTTACATCTCTTCTGTTCTGGAAGTGTACAGGCTAGAGAGAACATCTGCAAAACAAACTAGTGACACCTCTGGAACTCTTGTCTGTAGACTGCAGCTGTAAAATGCCCCGCCCCCACAACAACCCGGGAACTGAAGCACATCTCTGAAAGGGGAAGGGGCACAAGCTTGACTTCACTTTGTTAACCCCACGCTTTGACTAGACAGCGTTTCAGGGACAGGGAAGCAGATAAATAGCCTTGATCTTGTCCGGTATTTCTTTCATGTAATTAGCAAGAGTCCATGAGCTAGTGACGTATGGGATATACATTCCTACCAGGAGGGGCAAAGTTTCCCAAACCTCAAAATGCCTATAAATACACCCCTCACCACACCCACAATTCAGTTTTACAAACTTTGCCTCCGATGGAGGTGGTGAAGTAAGTTTGTGCTAGATTCTACGTTGATATGCGCTCCGCAGCAAGTTGGAGCCCGGTTTTCCTCTCAGCGTGCAGTGAATGTCAGAGGGATGTGAGGAGAGTATTGCCTATTTGAATGCAGTGATCTCCTTCTACGGGGTCTATTTCATAGGTTCTCTGTTATCGGTCGTAGAGATTCATCTCTTACCTCCCTTTTCAGATCGACGATATACTCTTATATATACCATTACCTCTGCTGATTCTCGTTTCAGTACTGGTTTGGCTTTCTACAAACATGTAGATGAGTGTCCTGGGGTAAGTAAATCTTATTTTCTGTGACACTCTAAGCTATGGTTGGGCACTTTGTTTATAAAGTTCTAAATATATGTATTCAAACATTTATTTGCCTTGACTCAGAATGTTCAACTTTCCTTATTTTCAGACAGTCAGTTTCATATTTGGGATAATGCATTTGAATCAATCATTTTTCTTACCTTAAAAATTTGACTTTTTTTCCCTGTGGGCTGTTAGGCTCGCGGGGGCTGAAAATGCTTCATTTTATTGCGTCATTCTTGGCGCGGACTCTTTTGGCGCAAAAATTCTATTTCCGTTTCCGGCGTCATACATGTCGCCGGAAGTTGCGTCATTTTTTTGACGTTATTTTGCGCCAAAAATGTCGGCATTCCGGATGTGGCGTCATTTTTGGCGCCAAAAGCATTTAGGCGCCAAATAATGTGGGCATCTTATTTGGCGCGAAAAAATATGGGCGTCGCTTTTGTCTCCACATTATTTTAGTCTCATTTTTCATTGCTTCTGGTTGCTAGAAGCTTGTTCTTTGGCATTTTTTCCCATTCCTGAAACTGTCATTTAAGGAATTTGATCAATTTTGCTTTATATATATGTTGTTTTTTCTCTTACATATTGCAAGATGTCCCACGTTGCATCTGAGTCAGAAGATACTACAGGAAAATAGCTGTCTAGTGCTGAATCTACCAAAGCTAAGTGTATCTGCTGTAAACTTTTGGTAGCTATTCCTCCAGCTGTTGTTTGTATTGATTGTCATGACAAACTTGTTAAAGCAGATAATATTTCCTTTAGTAAAGTACCATTGCCTGTTGCAGTTCCTTCAACATCTAAGGTGCAGAATGTTCCTGATAATATAAGAGATTTTGTTTCTGAATCCATAAAGAAGGCTATGTCTGTTATTTCTCCTTCTAGTAAACGTAAAAAATCTTTTAAAACTTCTCTCCCTACAGATGAATTTTTAAATGAACATCATCATTCTGATTCTGATGACTCCTCTGGTTCAGAGGATTCTGTCTCAGAGGTTGATGCTGATAAATCTTCATATTTATTTAAAATGGAATTTATTCGTTCTTTACTTAAAGAAGTACTAATTGCTTTAGAAATAGAGGATTCTGGTCCTCTTGATACTAATTCTAAACGTTTGGATAAGGTATTTAAAGCCCCTGTGGTTATTCCAGAAGTTTTTCCTGTTCCTAATGCTATTTCTGCAGTAATTTCCAAAGAATGGGATAAATTGGGTAATTCATTTACTCCTTCTAAACGTTTTAAGCATTTATATCCTGTGCCGTCTGACAGATTAGAATTTTGGGACAAGATCCCTAAAGTTGATGGGGCTATTTCTACCCTTGCTAAACGTACTACTATTCCTACGTCAGATGGTACTTCGTTTAAGGATCCTTTAGATAGGAAAATTGAATCCTTTCTAAGAAAAGCTTATCTGTGTTCAGGTAATCTTCTTAGACCTGCTATATCTTTGACTGATGTTGCTGCAGCTTCAACTTTTTGGTTGGAAACTTTAGCGCAACAAGTAACACATCGTGATTCTCATGATATTATTATTCTTCTTCAGCATGCTAATAATTTTATCTGTGATGCCATTTTTGATATTATCAGAGTTGATGTCAGGTTTATGTCTCTAGCTATTTTAGCTAGGAGAGCTTTATGGCTTAAAACTTGGAATGCTGATATGGCTTCTAAATCAACTTTACTTTCCATTTCTTTCCAGGGTAACAAATTATTTGGTTCTCAGTTGGATTCCATTATTTCAACTGTTACTGGTGGGAAAGGAACTTTTTTACCACAGGATAAAAAATCTAAAGGTAAAAACAGGGCTAATAATCGTTTTCGTTCCTTTCGTTTCAACAAAGAACAAAAGCCTGATCCTTCATCCTCAGGAGCAGTTTCAGTTTGGAAACCATCTCCAGTCTGGAATAAATCCAAGCCAGCTAGAAAGGCAAAGCCTGCTTCTAAGTCCACATGAAGGTGCGGCCCTCATTCCAGCTCAGCTGGTAGGGGGCAGGTTACGTTTTTTCAAGGAAATTTGGATCAATTCTGTTCACAATCTTTGGATTCAGAGCATTGTTTCAGAAGGGTACAGAATTGGTTTCAAGATGAGACCTCCTGCAAAGAGATTTTTTCTTTCCCGTGTCCCAGTAAATCCAGTAAAAGCTCAAGCATTTCTGAAATGTGTTTCAGATCTAGAGTTGACTGGAGTAATTATGCCAGTTCCAGTTCCGGAACAGGGGATGGGGTTTTATTCAAATCTCTTCATTGTACCAAAGAAGGAGAATTCCTTCAGACCAGTTCTGGATCTAAAAATATTGAATCGTTATGTAAGGATACCAACGTTCAAGATGGTAACTGTAAGGACTATCTTGCCTTTTGTTCAGCAAGGGAATTATATGTCCACAATAGATTTACAGGATGTATATCTGCATATTCCGATTCATCCAGATCATTATCAGTTCCTGAGATTCTCTTTTCTGGACAAGCATTACCAGTTTGTGGCTCTGCCGTTTGGCCTAGCTACAGCTCCAAGAATTTTTACAAAGGTTCTCGGTGCCCTTCTGTCTGTAATCAGAGAACAGGGTATTGTGGTATTTCCTTATTTGGACGATATCTTGGTACTTGCTCAGTCTTTACATTTAGCAGAATCTCATACAAATCGACTTATGTTGTTTCTTCAAGATCATGGTTGGAGGATCAATTTACCAAAAAGTTCTTTGATTCCTCAGACAAGGGTAACCTTTCTGGGTTTCCAGATGGATTCAGTGTCCATGACTCTGTCTTTAACAGACAAGAGACATCTAAAATTGATTGCAGCTTGTCGAAACCTTCAGTCACAATCATTCCCTTCGGTAGCCTTATGCATGGAAATTCTAGGTCTTATGACTGCTGCATCGGACGCGATCCCCTTTGCTCGTTTTCACATGCGACCTCTTCAGCTCTGTATGCTGAAGCAATGGTGCAAGGATTACACGAAGATATCTCAAACAATATCTTTAAAACCGATTGTTCGACACTCTCTAACATGGTGGACAGATCACCATTGTTTAATTCAGGGGGCTTCTTTTGTGCTTCCGACCTGGACTGTAATTTCAACAGATGCAAGTCTCACAGGTTGGGGAGCTGTGTGGGGATCTCTGACGGCACAAGGAGTTTGGGAATCTCAGGAGGTGAGATTACCGATCAATATTTTGGAACTCCGTGCAATTTTCAGAGCTCTTCAGTTTTGGCCTCTTCTGAAGAGAGAATCGTTCATTTGATTTCAGACAGACAATGTCACAACTGTGGCATACATCAATCATCAAGGAGGGACTCACAGTCCTCTGGCTATGAAAGAAGTATCTCGAATTTTGGTTTGGGCGGAATCCAGCTCCTGTCTAATCTCTGCGGTTCATATCCCAGGTATAGACAATTGGGAAGCGGATTATCTCAGTCGCCAAACGTTGCATCCGGGCGAATGGTCTCTTCACCCAGAGGTATTTCTTCAGATTGTTCAAATGTGGGAACTTCCAGAAATAGATCTGATGGCGTCCCATCTAAACAAGAAACTTCCCAGGTATCTGTCCAGATCCCGGGATCCTCAGGCGGAGGCAGTGGATGCATTATCACTTCCTTGGAAGTATCATCCTGCCTATATCTTTCCGCCTCTAGTTCTTCTTCCAAGAGTAATCTCCAAGATTCTGAAGGAATGCTCGTTTGTTCTGCTGGTAGCTCCGGCATGGCCTCACAGGTTTTGGTATGCGGATCTTGTCCGGATGGCCTCTTGCCAACCGTGGACTCTTCCGTTAAGACCAGACCTTCTGTCACAAGGTCCTTTTTTCCATCAGGATCTGAAATCCTTAAATTTAAAGGTATGGAGATTGAACGCTTGATTCTTGGTCAAAGAGGTTTCTCTGACTCTGTGATTAATACTATGTTACAGGCTCGTAAATCTGTATCTCGAGAGATATATTATAGAGTCTGGAAGACTTATATTTCTTGGTGTCTTTCTCATCATTTTTCTTGGCATTCTTTTAGAATACCGAGAATTTTACAGTTTCTTCAGGATGGTCTAGATAAGGGTTTGTCCGCAAGTTCTTTGAAAGGACAAATCTCTGCTCTTTCTGTTCTTTTTCACAGAAAGATTGCTATTCTTCCTGATATTCATTGTTTTGTACAAGCTTTGGTTCGTATAAAACCTGTCATTAAGTCAATTTCTCCTCCTTGGAGTTTGAATTTGGTTCTGGGAGCTCTTCAAGCTCCTCCGTTTGAACCTATGCATTCATTGGACATTAAATTACTTTCTTGGAAAGTTTTGTTCCTTTTGGCCATCTCTTCTGCCAGAAGAGTTTCTGAATTATCTGCTCTTTCTTGTGAGTCTCCTTTTCTGATTTTTCATCAGGATAAGGCGGTGTTGCGAACTTCTTTTGAATTTTTACCTAAAGTTGTGAATTCCAACAACATTAGTAGAGAAATTGTGGTTCCTTCATTATGTCCTAATCCTAAGAATTCTAAGGAGAAATCGTTGCATTCTTTGGATGTTGTTAGAGCTTTGAAATATTATGTTGAAGCTACGAAATCTTTCCGTAAGACTTCTAGTCTATTTGTTATCTTTTCCGGTTCTAGAAAAGGCCAGAAAGCTTCTGCCATTTCTTTGGCATCTTGGTTTAAATCTTTAATTCATCTTGCCTATGTTGAGTCGGGTAAAACTCCGCCTCAGAGAATTACAGCTCATTCTACTAGGTCAGTTTCTACTTCCTGGGCGTTTAGGAATGAAGCTTCGGTTGACCAGATTTGCAAAGCAGCAACTTGGTCCTCTTTGCATACTTTTACTAAATTCTACCATTTTGATGTATTTTCTTCTTCTGAAGCAGTTTTTGGTAGAAAAGTACTTCAGGCAGCGGTTTCAGTTTGAATCTTCTGCTTATGTTTTTCGTTAAACTTTATTTTGGGTGTGGATTATTTTCAGCAGGAATTGGCTGTCTTTATTTTATCCCTCCCTCTCTAGGGACTCTTGTGTGGAAAGATCCACATCTTGGGTAGTCATTATCCCATACGTCACTAGGTCATGGACTCTTGCTAATTACATGAAAGAAAACATAATTTATGTAAGAACTTACCTGATAAATTCATTTCTTTCATATTAGCAAGAGTCCATGAGGCCCGCCCTTTTTTTGTGGTGGTTATGATTTTGTATAAAGCACAATTATTCCAATTCCTTATTTTATATGCTTTCGCACTTTTTTATCACCCCACTTCTTGGCTATTCGTTAAACTGAATTGTGGGTGTGGTGAGGGGTGTATTTATAGGCATTTTGAGGTTTGGGAAACTTTGCCCCTCCTGGTAGGAATGTATATCCCATACGTCACTAGCTCATGGACTCTTGCTAATATGAAAGAAATGAATTTATCAGGTAAGTTCTTACATAAATTATGTTTTTTCAGTCTGCTCAGTGGCTAGCTCAGGGGGGGCCACAGGGGGGGCCAGGGACATTTTTACAGGGGCACTGGCCCCTGTGGGCCCCTGTGTAGAACCGCCCCTGGTGTAAAGATATGTAAAGTGTGTAAAGATATGTAAAGAAGGTAAAGTGTGTAAAGATATGTAGAGTGTGTAAAGATATGTAAAGTGTGTAAAGTTATGTAAAGTGTGTAAAGATATTTAAAGAAGGTAAAGTGTGTAAAGATATGTAGAGTGTGTAAAGTTAAGTAGAGTGTGTAAAGTTAAGTAGAGTGTGTAAAGTTATGTAAAGTGTGTAAAGTTATGTAAAGTGTGTAAAGATATGTAAAGTGTGTAAAGATATGTAAAGTTATGTAAAGAAGGTAAAGTGTGTAAAGATATGTAGAGTGTGTAAAGATATGTAAAGTAAACACAGATAAAGAAGGAAAGAGGAAATAAAGGACAAGGAGGGGTAAAGAAATTCAAGTAATTGAAGCTCACGTATAGAGAGAGACCATAGTATTGAAAATAATTTCTTTACCCACCATTTTAATTATAGCAAATACGGGCATACCTCGATTTATTGTGCTTTGCAGATATTGCTAATTTTTCAAATTTAAGGAATGTGGCAACCCTGTTGTGTCGAGCAAGTCTATCAGTGACTCATATCTCATATAAATACATAGATACACAAACATATATACACACCTATATATACACAACACCAGCACAAAGATTATGACTTAGATGATGGTTAGCATTTTCTTCTTAAATGGGAAGAGTCTACAGCTGCATTCATTACTTTTGGGAATTCAGAACCTGGCCACCAGGAAGAGGCAAAGACACCCCAACCAAAGACTTTAAATACCTCCCCTTCCCTCATCCCCCAGTCATTCTTTGCCTTTCGTCACAGAGAAGTGTCAGAAGTTTGAGATAGTCTCTTATGTAGGGTAGTAAACTTCGAAATGGGACTGGAGTTTTAAGTAATTCCTGTCAGACTCTCAGTGAGAGCATGAATGAAGGTTAGAGTCCGGAGATGCAGGGAGAGTCTTTCTGCAATACCATCCCGACTCAGATTAACAGCTCCTTGGCAATTAGCGTTGACGAGTTTCTCTGTCTGCCTTTATTCACTCAACTCCATGTCAGAAGCGAGGCTACTATCTGTCACACTTGAAGGACCGTGTTCCTGTTCTACAGCATAGATTCCGGTAAGATTGTTTCATTTTACTTCATTATGAGAATGTGATGTTAACGTGAAGGTAGGGTCCCAGTGGGACTCCTTTTATCTTAAAATAGGAATCATGGGTTAATATCTACTGAGGGGGGTTATTGAACAGGGGGGGGACTTTAATCATGTATTTTTTATATGTGGTTCTATCTGCTGACGTGTAGTAATACTTTACTTCGGCCTTATCATCAATTGGTGCAATCTTTAGATTTGCGCTCTCTTTTTATGACTTGCACGGTGCACCTCATGACCGGGTGTGGTTACATTGTTTTTCACTTCCATATGCTGACTGTGTTGCGACAGTGAGAGTCTGCTAGTTGGTGTCTGGTTCACAGGAGGGGGTGAGTGCCCCAGCCATTGTTGGTGTACAAAGGTGCCTGTTAGTGTTAGTCTTTTTTGTAATCCCAAAATGGAGGATTCTGATTTTTTAGACACCGATGTCTTGTGATGAATATGAAATGGCCCGGGTTATCCATGCCCATCAGTTATTTTCTGATTGTCATTCCAGAGTACTCTCTTTTCCCGATTCAGGGTCCTCAGAGTGCGTTGAGCCATCCACCCCTGAGGATTCTAGGTCCTGTGAGGCGCAGGTCCCAGAAAATTCCTTTGCTACGCAGGCAGGTGTCCCTATGGCCTTTACTCCTTCTCTGGAAGGTGGCTTGTTTCCTCCAGAGGTTACGGCACGGTTCCGCATAGCCATATCTATGGCGCTGGCTCATTTGTATCTCCCAAGTGAAATATATTTAAGATACTGTCAGTGTTCTGTCAACCAGGGCCCATTGGGTGTGGGATTGCCCGATCCAGTTCAGCCTCCTGGGGAAGCGTGGGCCTCTGAGGCTTCAGGGGCCCCAACCTTGGGGCCGGAGTCATTTGTCCATCTGGCGAGGGATAATTTTGCCTTCTGTTATAGGTTGGCACAAGTTTGTGTCCTCCTAGGATCTCAGTCCTAGTGGGCCGAGAGATCAGAGGCCTTAGATGCCGGATGGCAAACTGGGTTAGACGCTTGGGATGAAGTAATCTCCTTGATGTCTCCGTTTTTCTTTCTTTTAGGTATCAGTTCCAGTTCTGAGCTTGGGTGAAGGGGGTCTCTGATCGGCTGATCCAATTGGTGTATCTTTTTTCCTTTGGCGTTCTCCCGAGGGTGCTGCCTTACTTTTATTTTTGATCCAGATAGGATGTATTTGATATGTTTGTATAAGCTCACGTCTGATATAACTTCCATTTTGGGAACGTTCTTTCTCTGGAACTGATACTTGCAATTTTGTGGTTGCATGGGCACTTCCTCGGCAGTTACACACTTTGGTTAAAACCGAGGTTATAGTTCATATTATCGAACCTTCAGGTCCATTTTTCTTGGACCTTAGACAGTTCTGGAGTGTTCCTGTGCCAGGCAGGTACTGGTCGGCACTGTCTGCTGTTTTCTTGAGTTCATGTCACCCTCGTGGTGCTGATTATCCTGTCAAATTTTTTTTTAAAAAAATGGCCTAGTGTTATGGACTCCGGGCTCGGATCCTTCTACGACGTATGGGGCCTGGGGCGTAGATCCAACGCTTCTGGTAGGAAGGTTGTGAGCTCCGATATAAGTTAGTTCTTTCTGGCATTATTACTTGAGATGCGTGACCAAGTTTTTCAGATGTCATTGTGGTTCCTAGGGTCTCTTGGGACTTGAAACCGTAGGTTTCCATTCCTTTGGAGTCTGGAGATGTAATTGACTTCCGGAGTTCTAATATCTGGGGGACGATTTGGGTCTTCTCTTGTGGTATCTCCGAATGACAACTCTGTGGCTTAGTCGCATTCCTTTTGCAGTGGCGATGTTTCCTTCCCTCCCGTCTTGGGTTGGGTCATTTGTTCTGGAAGTGCAGGCTTTCTTCCTTTTCTCAGTGTTTCGTTTGCTCTAGTACGTAGAGTGCAGGGGCCTCCCTGCCTCTTTACCAGGAGCTGCAAGGCTTCCATTGTTATCCTGTTTCAAGGATGTCGGGAGACCGATCCTGCAAGGATCTATGGAGAGTCTTCTCAAGATAAGAACTGCTCCTTGTCATCCCATGGTCTTTAGACTCTCCGGTGCTATCCTTATTGCAGATTTACCCCTTCAGGCTTAAGGATAGGAGGTCTGGGGTCAGTTACAGTCTTTTCACCTGTCTGGGGTCAGGAAATTGACCATTTATCTTCTCCAGTGTGTGGGTCAGGTAGTTAGGCCTATCTACATGGATTACCTTGTGATCCAGGGGTACTGATTGCCCATTTCCTAAGCCGGTCTGGAGTCTTTTTACAGACTTTTGGGTTAGTGGATGTTGCTTGGTTCTTTACATCTAAGGACTTTAGATGGCGGAAGGTACTGTCCGGGGGCCTCCTAACCATAGGAGACGACTTCTGGGCTCCTCAATATCTTTAGATCTTTAGATTGGTTCCGTTTTCAAGGACTCCGGTTTAGGATCATGTCTCTTGCTTGGAACAGGTATGGACGGTCCTACTTAACCTTAGGGTTTGGTTCTCCCGCGTGTCCCTTTGGAGGGGACAGGGTTTTTTGACTCTCATGGGAGATTAATATCAGCCTGAGGCTTCAGTTTTCTGACGGGTCCCTAGTTGCCTGCTGGGGCATCTGATGCTTCCTGGTAGACTCCAGTTGCTGTACCAACTGGACTGACAATATTGGGGTTTTGCCTCTATTGGTAGGGTGGTTACCGTTGCTTAATCCTCTTTTTCTCACCTAGGGTTCTTATAGTTTTCTTCTTGATTTGGAGGTACCTCAGTATCTGTGAAGGGCCCGTGGGTCCTTGTTTTTCTCGCCTCATAGGGTTTTTCCTTCTCTTGCGTTCTCAAGAACTGGCTGTGGCTCAACACACAAGCAGGTTCAAATACCCACACAGCTCTTTCAAGCAGAATGCCTCCCAGACCTTTAAAGTTGAATTCTGGTATCAGAATGCTGTGGGTCAGAGTGCTTTCTTCCCTTGAGAAGTGTTCCTCTTATGGAAGGCTGCAGTGTACTGGTCCTTCCTGTCATGGTTCAGGGTAACATGCCAATTTTTTAGTAGCGGTCAGAGTTCTACTCTGGTGTTTCGATTCCTCGTAGATCCGTGCTTTTTTCTTCCAAAGGTCTGAGACTCTTGTCATCGGTCTTTCAATAGCCTTGGGCTGGGACCGTTATCCTGGAAGGAAGTAGGGCCGGGGATTAGTCTGCTTTTGCAGTATGGACCGTTGTATTGCTTCTATCCTCCCCTTTGATGGGGGGGACTCTTAGTGCCCATCTCTATTCTGGTGGTGGCTGCCGGGACAGATCGCTCCTTGGCTTCCAGAATTTTCTGGTCGGGAGCTGTTGTCGAGATTTTTCGGCACTTCTTGGTGGGATGAGTCCCACGATGGCTTAGGACAGCTTGCTGCCTGTTGATTGGTCATTGTGAGTTTTGCTCACAGGTAGTTCTGTGACCTCTTGGAGAGCTCCTTTTAAGCTACTACGACGGTTTTTCGGTCCTTGCTTGTCTATGCTTGTCTAGCCTGATGGGTTTCCACTGGTCTAGGTTGCAAGGGGGAACTCGCGTTTTCTGAAACACCATAGCTGTTATGGTGCTGTGTCAGGAATATGAGGGTGGCCTTCCGGTCATCCTAGTGATATTTCTCCTGACTATGGACTTATCTTCTGGTCCTTGTCCTCCTAGAGAGTTTGTTTCCCTGGACAGTGGTCCTGTGGCAACCTTGGGTTGCTCTAAGTTTAATTTGGTCATTGGAATATCTCATGGGGTTCTCTATTCTTCCTCTCAGGGGTAGATAGGGATTTTTGACCAGTTTGACTTGAGCCAGTGTTGGATGGTCCTTCGGATCTCTTATGGGTTCCTCTACTCTCCCTCTCAGGGGTTGATAGAGGGTTTCTTTTTGGTTTTAAGTCAGAGACGTTTTTTGTGGGAGTTGAGTGCCACAGGGCTTGACTCCTTGATGGCCTTGTGCTCAGCAGACTCTGGGTCCGAATGGTCTCTAGCACGGCATCCAGGTTGTGTAACTGATGAGTGTTTTCCCGGGTTTCCGGTTTCTTACCTTGTCATATGTCGTTTTTTGTAGGGTGTTGAGTAATTTCAGGCTGTGGTGCCTTTTGAAGGAGCCGCCTTTTTTGTACCCACCCTTTGTTTGCATTCAGTGTCCTCTAGCTTGGGTATTGTTTTCCCAAAAGTAATGAATGCAGCTGTGGACTTTTCCCGTTTAAGACAAAAAACATAAATTATGCTTACCTGATAATTTTATTTTCTTCTCATGGGAAGAGTCCACAGCTCCCGTCTGCGTTTTATCTATGGGGCGGCAGTACATTTTTGTTCTTCTGGCACCTTTTTTCATCTTGATATTTCTCTTACTGTTCCTTGTTCCCTTGGCAGAATGACTGGGGGATGAGGGAAGTGGGGGAGGTATTTAAAGCCTTTGGCTGGGGTGTCTTTGCCTCCTGCTGGTGGCTAGGTTCTGAATTCCCAAAAGTAATGAATGCAGCTGTGGACTCTTCCCGTCAGAAGAAAAGAAAATTATCAGCTAAGCATAATTTATGGGGGTTTTTTAGCAATAAAGTAGTTTTAAATTTAGATATGTACATTGTTTTTCTAGACAGAATGCTATAGCACACTTATTAGACTACGGTGTAGTGTAAATATAACTTTTATATGCACTGGGAAACAAAAAAATTGTGTGACTCACTATTGCTATATTCGCTTTATTGCTGTGGTCTGGAACTGAACCCGCAATATCTCAGAGGTAAATCTTTATTCTAACTCTTTAGAAACAATACATTATGCCACCTTTGGAATTTCTCCGGGTCCTGATGTTTCAGATTGCAGGGATACCACACAACATCCTCATGAAATGTTTAGCACAACATGTTGCCATGGTAGCAGTGAAAGCTTATTAACATTTTCAATATACATTTGATGTGATTAGGCAGCAAAGGGGAAAATGTAATAAACTATATATTATTCAAGCTTTCCTTCCCAATCACTGTTTAATGGGACAATAAAAGTTAAAATTAATCTTCTGTGATTCAGATAAAACGTAATTTTTAGACATTGTTTAATTTCACTTCTATTATCAAAATTACTTTATTGTCTGAGTATCCTTTGTTTATCTATTTGCAGCAGTTAAACACATAGCTATATGCCAGCAATAGTGCAATAACAAAATGTTCTAATATTGATCCTTTAATTTGATATTTTTGGCCATCTCCTTTATAATTTTGGACCACATTGGTCCTATATTGGAGTCCATCCTCAGTGGGGTAATGCTCAGTAGTAGGCAGTGGCGGCTCGTGGGTTATTCAAATGGGGGTTCACGGACCAGTTATGTAAAATTTTATATATATATATATATATATATATATATATAAATACACACATATACATACATACATACATATATATACATACCAGTGGTGTATTTAGGTTTTGTGCTGCCCTAGGCACTAAAAATTCTGCTGCCCCCCCCCAGTTTTAGGCCTTTTGTGGCCATATTTTTTTTATTTTTTTTTTGGTCATTGTGTAATTTTACTTTTTATAGCATTTACAAAGTAACTTTAATTTTGTTTGCAAAATTGTTTGTATATATGTATGTATGTGTGTATATGTATGTATATATATATATATATATATATATATATATATATATATATAATCATCCAGGGAGTCTGGATTATTACTGTATCAAGATTATTTTTATTTAAGGTGATATTTTGAATAGAAATTCAACCCTTCCATACACATCTCTAAACCTAACTTTAAAAAAAAAAGATATGCATAAAGACTTTATGTGAAAAAAGTACATCTACAGACAACCACATGCTTTGAGTTGGAACTTGGAAGCATTATTGGAGCTAAAAGTTTAAAAGGGATCATTATAAGGCAAACATCTGTGATATCATAGAGTCATATGAAGAAAGGGTTAATATATGTTATTAAATAGGAACTCTAAGCCCCCTTCTCCCCAGCAATACTTTTCCTGTGTGATTTATTTTCTAGTGACTCCGGCTGACCTGACATTGTGAGAGATGAAACACAGGCTACCCCTCTGTGTCTGCTAGTTTTAACAAGCAGATTCCCCAGCAGAGATAACATGCAGCACTGAGGTGGAGGGGAGGGGGATAAGAAGGGCAAGTAACACACTATGAATGGACACAGCTTCCCTTCCGTAAATCTAGCTAATGACTGATTTAATTGCTAGCTAGCTGCTATCTGTTATGGCCCCCGGCCCCACAGGAATGTTTTTAAGAAAGTTACTCATGACACAGTTGAATGCACAGTATTCGCTCCAGCTCCACGCACACACTTAATGCAACAGCACACCATGGGCACGCAGTGTTAAACTATTTCCAGCAGCACCAAGTCAGACTTGAGGATTTATTAACTTTTAATTACCTCCCTGCTGCAGCATTTACAGTCAGCTGCACTCGCTAACCAGACTGAGCCATAGAAAACTCAGTGTAGCCGATCACACTAGGTCTTCATTTCAGTGATCTCTGAGGAACAGTGGGCTGGCTCTGGTGCTCCTGGCAGCTTATTCACAGAGCAGACAAGATGGCTTATGTTATGGAATATGGAGTGAACATAATAGCCGTCTTCTCTGCTCTGGGATTAAGCTGCTTTGTGACTGCAAGCAGTATGGTAGTCTCCCATATAAGCCCTTTGTTAGAATTAAACAGTGATTCAATTTTCACCTAGTTAGATCAATCAGCCCGGTCTCCTGCTTCTTCCTGTTCTGCCGCTGCCACTGTGATCCACAATATGGAGGGATAACACACGTTTAAAAAACAGTGCTCCCCCTGCTGCCCGCCCATAGTAATGGCACTAATCGCACATTGAAAATTGTGCGATTAGCAGAGGTATAGGCTCTGTTATGGGCGGAGCAGCAGATACATAGAAAACATGACCAAAAGGATATAGCAGCCTATACCTCCTCTACCGCACGTGCGGTAGAGAGGTATATTAAAGGATTTTTTTAATTTTATTTAAACTGCACAATCTAGACATTTTATTTAAACTGCACAAGCTAGACATTTTATTTAAACTGCACAATCTAGAACATTTTTTGGCTGAATAAATATAATTTTTCCAATAGGGGGAAATTATATTTATTCAGCTAAAAAATTTAATTTCTTTCTTTTTCCCCCTTTTTCACAGGAGGCTCACGTGCGGGAGTGCACATATGGAGGAGCCTCCACTGGTAGTAGGACATCAAATTGGTTCTTCAAAATACATGTATTGTAGACCTTAATTTTGTGGTCTTTCACAATCCTTTAGAAAAGCGTATCTAATTTTTTTCTACATAAATCTAGTATTAAAGTCTATGGGAATTTTTGTAGTTAAGTCATTTGATAAGTGTTTTCAAAGCATTGATTGACCCCTATATAACAGAACTTGATGGTGGCTAAACTTTTTCTTATGCATATTGTACTCATATTTTAATCATATTTTACTCATTACTTATTAAGTGAAAAGCTACTTGAAATGTGTGAAATACAAACCATAAAACCTGCAATAAATATTAAAGCCTCAGTCTGATGGTGATAATGTATATGAAAAAAAATAATAAACAAGAAATAAAAGATAATCACATTAAAGTATGACTCAGGCTGCACTAACTCGTGGGGAATTATTATTTACATTTTATTTTGACATTAAAATAAAAACCTAAAATAAAACATAAAAATATTAATATAATACAGGGAGTGCAGAATTATTAGGCAAGTTGTATTTTTGAGGATTAATTTTATTATTGAACAACAACCATGTTTTCAATGAACCCAAAAAAATCAATATCAAAGCTGAATAGGTTTGGAAGTAGTTTTTAGTTTGTTTTTAGTTATAGCTATTTTAGGGGGATATCTGTGTGTGCAGGTGACTATTACTGTGCATAATTATTAGGCAACTTAACAAAAAACAAATATATACCCATTTCAATTATTTATTTTTACCAGTGAAACCAATATAACATCTCAACATTCACAAATATACATTTCTGACATTCAAAAACAAAACAAAAACAAATCAGTGACCAATATAGCCACCTTTCTTTGCAAGGACACTCAAAAGCCTGCCATCCATGGATTCTGTCAGTGTTTTGATCTGTTCACCTTCAACATTGTGTGCAGCAGCAACCACAGCCTCCCAGACACTGTTCAGAGAGGTGTACTGTTTTCCCTCCTTGTAAATCTCACATTTGATGATGGACCACAGGTTCTCAATGGGGTTCAGATCAGGTGAACAAGGAGGCCATGTCATTAGATTTTCTTCTTTTATACCCTTTCTTGCCAGCCACGCTGTGGAGTACTTGGACGCGTGTGATGGAGCATTGTCCTGCATGAAAATCATGTTTTTCTTGAAGGATGCAGACTTCTTCCTGTAGCACTGCTTGAAGAAGGTGTCTTCCAGAAACTGGCAGTAGGACTGGGAGTTGAGCTTGACTCCATCCTCAACCCGAAAAGGCCCCACAAGCTCATCTTTGATGATACCAGCCCAAACCAGTACTCCACCTCCACCTTGCTGGCATCTGAGTCGGACTGGAGCTCTCTGCCCTTTACCAATCCAGCCACGGGCCCATCCATCTGGCCCATCAAGACTCACTCTCATTTCATCAGTCCATAAAACCTTAGAAAAATCAGTCTTGAGATATTTCTTGGCCCAGTCTTGACGTTTCAGCTTGTGTGTCTTGTTCAGTGGTGGTCGTCTTTCAGCCTTTCTTACCTTGGCCATGTCTCTGAGTATTGCACACCTTGTGCTTTTGGGCACTCCAGTGATGTTGCAGCTCTGAAATATGGCCAAACTGGTGGCAAGTGGCATCTTGGCAGCTGCACGCTTGACTTTTCTCAGTTCATGGGCAGTTATTTTGCGCCTTGGTTTTTCCACACGCTTCTTGCGACCCTGTTGACTATTTTGAATGAAACGCTTGATTGTTCGATGATCACGCTTCAGAAGCTTTGCAATTTTAAGAGTGCTGCATCCCTCTGCAAGATATCTCACTATTTTTTACTTTTCTGAGCCTGTCAAGTCCTTCTTTTGACCCATTTTGCCAAAGGAAAGGAAGTTGCCTAATAATTATGCACACCTGATATAGGGTGTTGATGTCATTAGACCACACCCCTTCTCATTACAGAGATGCACATCACCTAATATGCTTAATTGGTAGTAGGCTTTCGAGCCTATACAGCTTGGAGTAAGACAACATGCATAAAGAGGATGATGTGGTCAAAATACTCATTTGCCTAATAATTCTGCACTCCCTGTATATTAACTCAAGTCATGCTGCAATATCTGCTAGCCCTGGAACTCTGATGGGAGCTCCAGGCAACTTAATTGGGAAGTAAGTCCCCCTCAACGGGAAAAGAAACCCAAAATTTTTCATTCATGATCTATTATCTGTTATCTTCTATTATCAAATGTGCTTCCTTCTCTTGGTATGTTTTGTTGAAGGAGCAGCAATGCACTACTGGTTTCTAACTGAACATATGGGTGAGCCAATTACAATCGGTATGTGTATATATATATATATATATATATATATATATATATATGCAGCCACCAATCAGCAGATAGAACCTAGGAGAAGGAAGCAAATTAAATAATAGAAGTAAATTGGAAAGTTGTTTAAAATTGTATTCTCTAGGAGGTTTCCGGTGGAGGAGGAGAAAGGTTGTGTGCTGTGCTCTCCACTCCAGTCCCACAGCTGCTGGCGGTGGGTTTTTTGCACCTCCCCAATCCTTGGGGTTTGCTACTTGGACAGTTTGTACTACCAACTCCGGGACCTAAATAATGAAACTTCAGACCACTGTGTCGACCAACAAAGTCAGTTGAAAGGAGCAATAAACTTAGCCTCACCCTTATTAAATGGCCTCTACACATCAGCTATACCTTATTTCCCTGTGAAGATTGCATTAAAGGAAATATGTACGGTATCTGATTCATCTGTAAACTTCCCGACTCCCCTTACTCCATACAAGACGAGACACAACTGAGGACTCCAAGTCCCCTTACCCTCCGCTACCGGCTCACCTACTGACTGGACCCGGTGTGGATAACTCAAAATCTGCCCTGATGGAGGAGAGAAGAGGGGCTGCCGATACCTGCTCTTAGGGTCTGCCTTGCTTTTGCTGTGTCCCCTGGTGACTGTGTTGCCTCCTCCCCAGCCGGTGCTGTGCGGGAGGAGGTGCCAGGTCCGGTTGGATGTCGCGGGACCACGTCTGAGGATTTCGTCTTTCTCCAGAGGATTACTGGTGTTGCCCTCATCTCCTCCTCCCCCACTGGTGCTGCGCGGGAGGAGGTACCGGACCCGGTGGGAGTTTGGATTACCGGGCTTGCGTTCTCCACGAAGAGGCTAGTTGACACTGTCCTCCTCCCTCCTCTCCCACTGGTGCTGCGTGAGAAGAGCTGAGAGAAGCTGGGACTGCACATAAAGTCGCTACATACGGTAGCGCTTAGTAGGAGATTCTGCTGACTTCTTCTGCAGCTTAGTGTCGGCTTGGCTATCAGACATCCATCCATGGTGGCCGGACAGCGGAGGAGTAGGTGAGTTCCCCTAAAATTCTTGCTATTCTGTATTGAAAAAGAGACTGGGTCCAGAAGGGAGTAGTTGTATTATGCTGCCCTCTGATTGTTAACTCAAAAAAATATAACAAAAAGAAAGGGGAGAGTTGAAAAAGAAGGGAAAAGGGAGAAGGGAAAAGGAAGGAAAAAAGAAAAGGGCGAACACGACTTGAAATTACCTCTGGGCTACTCGTAAGAACTCGGGGCCAGGATAAATGGCATTATTTCATGAGTAGGGGGAAGTACAGAGGAATCAGGAAAAAAGTATAAAAAAGAAGAAGAAAAAAACAGCTTATTATTCTGTTTCCAAGGTGCTAAGAGACACATTGTCAAGAGTTGACACCTCGGTTTTATAAAAAGTTACAGTTTAATATTTTAGAATATAACTCTGGCAAACATTCAGAAAATCTTGCCATTCAGCTGAATCATGTTGAACTCATTTTTCTTGCTCATTTAGAGGCAGAATAGAGCCCTCTGCCTAACAGCTTAATGTTTAACAAAAATCGATTGTAAATAAGCTTTCAGCCTGTACCCTGAGACATTTACTATCTACTCAAATTTATTATCTGAAAGGGAGCAAATTGATCTTATCATGTTGATTTTCTCCCCCTACCTGTGAACTGAGGTTACTCAAAGAAATTTGGTTCATACACTAGGCAGAGCTGAACAGAAACAACTATATAGCCTAGGCAAAATAGAAGTATGGAATCAGAAGCCTAGTTACACAAAGTTGTGTGGTTAAAGCCTTGATTGAGATTATCTCTCAGGTCCCTCATATAAGGTGGAAAAGGGGAAGAGAAGGGAGAAAAGAAAGAAAATTATAAAAACATTTTCTATGAACATTGCAAATGAACCTTTGGCTGTTTATTTTGTAAAATTCTCAAAGTATAAACACTACTGGCCCTAAGGGAACTAATGTATAAAGCATGAGCTAATAAATACTATTCTAAATTGGGAAAAAAACAGGAAACATTGGTACTCTGATTGCTAGCTTTTCTTCATGTAAAAATATTATTCAAAGTATAAAAAATAATGGTTGCAAAGGAACTAGTTTCAAAAATGTAAATAGATACAGTGTATTTTAATGTCAAGGGGAATAAGAAATAATGTGTCTTGTTTATCATTTGTAACTAATTTTTCTTAAACATAGATTAAAGGGACAGTATACTGTAAAATAGTTTTTCCCTTAATGTGTTTACAATTGCATTTTTTACCAACTGCAGAGTAAAAAATGTATGAAAATTAGCTTTTTAAGGTTTATTTCTGTATATTAAAGCTCTGATTTTGTGTTTTGAAGCCACAGCCTAATAAAATAGGTTGAGCTTGTAGGTATAATCAGATCTCATTACTGTATCACATTGTGCACATATACCTGCTTCTTTATCTTATATCTGTCCTTAAACAATCACCAGTACTTTGAGAGAACAATGGAAAATTAACATTTTATTACCTTATCTCTGCTTTATCACACTGGGAGTGAAATTTATTCTGCTGGCTGTGTTTACAAAGCTTATCTATAGCTGGTACGCGCGGCCACAAACTTTCAGAATAGATGGGGATACCACATGCTAAATTAACAATTTCAAATGCCAATATAAGGGTAAAGGAGCTACTTGTAAACAATTTAATACACTCCAGCAGGTAAAGTGGATCATTGGGAACAAATTAAAGGGGAGAAAATTTTTGAGTAAACTGTCCCTTTAAGCTTGGCTAAGGCAGGTTAAAAAATATCTGAAAATTTCCTTTGTATATAAAGTACTAATTGATTATATATATAGGATGCCCATTGTCAGAATATAAATGATTAGATTTCCACCATTTATTGGAAAAATGTGTGAAGTATTCTCCCATATTTAATAATCACAAGTGCCAGTAACTCACTAAGACATAGATAATTGTTTGTGTGCTGGGTAGCTGATATTTATTCTTACTCCCCTCTGCGGGGAAGAAGGGAAGTGGGAGAAGCTGTTGTTATACACATAAGCCACATAATTACTAATTACATAGGCTAGAAGGGAAGAGGAGAAGAGAAAGAGGGAGGAAGAAAGAAAGAAAAAAGAAAAAAAAAGGCTGTTATTTGTTCCATGTATGTAAACTCTAGGAGGGCAGTGGAACTGATTAAGTATAAATAGTCAATAATCCTTGTTTTGACTCATACATAAAGCTGGGCTTGGGTCAGACCTTAAGTATATTGAATAAAAAAAAAAGTTAAGTATATTGTTGACTTTGCACGCAATACACACTACACCCAATTCAGAGAAATAGAAAGATATCCAAAAAAAAAAAAGGAAGGGAGGGGGAAAAAAGAAAAAGAAAAAATTTAGCAAACTGCTGACCATAGGTTAATACTTTAGGCCCCCCTATGATTAGTTGAACAAAAACATTTTTTACATAAATATCAGATTCTTAAAAGAGACATACATAGTTAACAAAGGTGGCAAATTAATGAGTCAGTATCCCTGACTATGTATGTTGGCAATCTGATTACACATAAAATTTAGGTTCAAAGTATTGACAAATTGGATACAGGTGAAATATAGCCTAACTTCCTAAGAATAAGGAGTTATTCCAGCAGCTAGATACAGGAGAGAAGAATACCTTATCACATAGACTAAGTTTGTCAGCCATAGCTCTTGTCCTCCCTGTTTTTTGCTAGGACCGAGAGTTTTGCTGTGAGTAAATAAAGCAAACACTAAGCTATCGGATAAGTCCTCTACAAGATAAAAAGCACTACCTAGAAAGAAGAAAAAAAAATTGACTAACTTCTTTTTCAAGGTCATAGAGCAACACAACCACCATATTTAAAGAATTATTGGTCACTTTTTTTTTTTTTTCACACCCTCACTGAATACCCTCACACTTCACTTTTCACTTCCTCCCCTTGTCCCCCCCCCCTTTTTTTTTTCTTTTTTTTTCTCCCCCCTCAACACATAACACTTCATCTCACTACCTTGCACCCTCAGGTGGGGGATTTTTCCCCCCCACCCTTCTTTAACACACAATCACTCTATGGATACATTTTTACACTCACACACTAAGACCCACTCACCAGCCATGGCAGCCAGGCATAGAGACAAGAAAAATAAAAACATGATGGAAACACAGGTGGACATTCATTCACTTTCTTCTAATCTCCTATAATAAAGAAGCCCCAGATACTCAAACACTGGTAGCTAGTATAACTGAAGCACTCGCCCCAAGATTTGACTTTCTCAAACTTGAGATCAAACAAGACATTCTATCTCTCACTAACGAAATTCGACAATTCTCAAATAGACTCCTAGAAGTTGAAAAAGAGTGTCAGACTTGGAGGACATTAGTACAATCCATAGCTCCAAACTAGAAGCTACAGATATAACATTATCCAAAATACAAGCTAAAATAGAGGACCTAGAAAATCGCACTAGGAGAAACAACCTAAGAATAATAGGGGTCCCAGAGGGGAAACAATACGAAGACTTGGGAAAATTTATATCTGAAACTTTAGTGCAATTATTTGGATTATCTCCATCCTATCCCCCAATAATGGTTGAAAGGGCCCATAGACTAGGGCGTCAATTTGACGAGGGCAGAGGGAAGACTAGAGCTAGACCAATCATAGCAAAATTATTGAACTTTCAGGATAAGACGGTACTATTTCAATACTATCGGAAGAACCAACCCATCTCTTTAGGGGCAAATAACATACTATTATTTCAGGATTTCTCCGCTGAAACAGCGGGGAAAAGGAAAGAGTTATCTCCTATTTGTACGAAACTTATCAAAGCAGGTTATCGCGCCACCATAATTTACCCAGCTAAACTAAAGGTTACAATTAACAATGAAGTTCATTTTTTTGAATCTGCAAAAGAAGCAGAAAAATTTGCAGAAGAATTGGGAAAACATGATAATAGGTGACAGATTCAATACACTTTTTGATTTTTAGATTTAGAGAATTCTGTCAGACACATGGCACAAGGCTTAAGCTCCACTAGGGGGCTATGCGGGGCCCCCAAGGGAACTCCCGCATCAGGAGGGTACATCATTTTAGGAACCTTTTCCTTCCCTATTGAATTGTTTAGAGCAGCGCGTTTAATATTATTTTTTTTAATTATTTTTTTTCTTCTTCTCCTCTTTGATGACTGCGGGTGGCTGAGAGATGGGCAGGATAGATAAATGTAAAATAACCTCCTGGAATATTGGAGGCCTCACCTCCCCCATTAAGCGAAAATCAATTTTAGCTCATTTACAAAAAATTGACACTGACATAGCAATGCTACAAGAAACTCAGTTAAATTTAGAGGAAGTACTAAAATTTAAAGGGACAGTCTACACCAAAAATTTTCTTATTTAAAAAGATAGATAATCCCTTTATTACCCATTCCCCGTTTTTGCATAACCAACACTATTATATTAATATACTTTTTACCTCTGTGATTACCATGTATCTAAGCCTTTGCAGACAGCCTCCTTATCTAAGTGCCTTTGACAGACATGCAGTGTAGTCAATCAGTGAAGACTCCTAAATAACTTCACAGGAGTGGGCACAATGTTATCTATATGACACATGTGAACTAGCACAGTCTAACTGTGAAAAACTTTCAAAATGCTCTGAGCTAGGAGGCGGTTTTCAACTGTTTAGAAATCAGTTTGAGCCTAGCTAGGTTTAGCTTTTCAAAAATACCACCAAGGGAACAAAGCAAATTTGATGATAAAAGTAAATTGGAAAGTTGTTTAAAATTGCATGCACTATCTGAATCATGAAAGTTTAGTTTTGACTAGACTGTCCCTTTAAGTTTTCATGGGTAAAAGAAGTGTTCGCTTCCACAGGTACTAAAAGGAAGAGAGGTGTGGCAATCCTGATAGGGAAAAAAATTAACTATGAAATTCTGCATAGTGTCTCAGACCCAGAAGGGAGATATATAATTTTAAAATTAAAAATAGAAGGAACCTTATATACACTTTGTAATTTATATGCTCCCAATGTATTTGATCCAACATTTTGGGATACTCTGTAGTCAAAAATAATCTCTGAATCAACAGGATATTTAATTCTAGGCGGAGATTATAATATGGCCCCATATCATCCCTTGGATAGGCTTAGACAGAAGCCTATGTCGGGGAAGAATAAGCGAGATAGTCTAGAAACTAAAATGTTCAAGAAAATTTCCCAAAATTTGTCATTTAGGGACATATGGAGATTGCAGAATCCAGACGTAAGAGATTTCACCTGTTTATCATGAGCCCATAAAACCTTATCCAGAATAGACTTATTCCTTATCGATGAAAGATTGTGTAAAATGAGAATTATAGCCAAAATTCTTCCTATCTGCATATCAGATCACAGCCCTATTACAATAGAAATTCAATATAAGGAGCTCAGACCAAGATCCTCTCGCTTTTTCTTCCCCACATGGCTGATGAATGATTTCAAATTTAAAAACTGGTTAAAAAGCAAATATGAAGAATATGCTAAATTTAATAAAACTTATGCTAATCGCCCAGATATTTTCTGGGAGGCTGCAAAGGCAGTTCTCAGGGGAGAAATTATTTCATATAGCGCTAATAGAATTAAAACATTAAGAACAAGAGAAACAGAAGTGATAAAATCTGTAATAAACTCATATAATCGTTATCTACTTGATAATTCTTCAGAAAATTGGGTTAAGTACATTAGAGCAAAAAATGAAAGAGATTCATTCTTAATTTATAGAGACCCAGAAGGAGCTCAAACTTCAGGCTAGACTCTACCGTTATGGTAATAAGGCTGGAAAGCTATTGGCTAATTTGATGAAAAGAGAGAAAAGATCTCCATTAATAGATAAGCTACTTCACAAGGAGAAAACTCACATAAATACAGAAGATATTTCCAATATTTTCTCAGAATACTTCACAGAGATCTACTCACTAAGGGACTCAGATAGGGTCAAAGCAGATGAATTCTGGAGTAAAATCACACATCCTATACTTAACAATGAAAAAATGTTAGCTGTGAACTCCCCAATTTCTGAAGAAGAAATTTCAAAGACTATTTGGGATCTTCCACTAAATAAGGCACCCGGTCCAGACGCTTTACCCAACGAATTTTATAAAATCCTTACACCACTTATCGCTTCACCTCTGAGTAAGCTTTTTAATCACATGTTTGTTAATGGAAATGCAGTTTCTCCTCAATTCTGTGCATCTTATACCACTTTGGTTCTTAAACCCGGGAAGGATCCGATTAAAAAATAATCCTATAGACCTCCATCATTGCCAAGAGATTACAATTGGTACTCCCGGAAATAATTCATAAAGATCAAGCAGGATTCTTGCAGAAACGAGATTTAACAGCAAAAATTAGGGAAGTATTAGTTACAATAGATTATTTTAAATCTACTGAATTGATGGAGCAGAGGAGAGAGGGGGATCCCCCAGATTTAGCAATTGTCTTAATTGACGCAGAAAAAGCGTTTGATTCAATCCACCACAATCACTTGTTTTCGTCTCTCTATAAATTCAGTTTCAGAGGGAACTTGCTTAAATTTGTGGAGAATTTATACAAAAAGTCATTTACGAGGATAATTGTTAATAATATACTATCTTCGGAGATATTACTGGAAAGGGGAACACGCCAGGGTTGCCCCCTCTCTCCTCTCCTCTTTAACATCTCAAACGAATCACTGGCAATAGCGATAAGAGCGCAAATGGAAGGTATAAAAATAGGTAGAACAGAGCTTAAAATCGCGATATATGCGGATGATATCTTGCTATATATCTCTAACACACGAAATAATATACCTATACTTATTTCAATTATAGAACAATTCGGATCCTTCTCGGGTTATAGGATCAATGCGTTAGAATCGGAATTATTATGGATTAGAAGGAATCCTGATTCTTTATTAGAAATACCTTTTAGAGTTTCAGAATCTTTTAGATATTTGGGGATAATGATCACATCTGACTTAGATAAGTGTTATGAACTCAATATAGTACCAGTACTGAGAGAGATTGGGGCTAGTATGAAATTATGGCAAAACCTCCCACTTTCAATTTCGGGTCGTATTGCCGCATACAAAATGATTTTGCTTCCGAAATTACTATATATTCTGCAGAACACTCCAATAATTCTTAAAAAGAAGGATATTGAAAAAATTAATAGCATGATGAGAACCTTTATATGGCAGAATAAAAAACCCAGAATCTCGTTAATGAAACTTTCACTTCCTAGGAAATATGGGGGACTGGCATTGCCAGATATACAATTGTATAATCTGGTCTCTTTTGCCTGAATAGTAGTCGATTGGATTCTAAATAAAGATTATGTAACAAATAACGAACTAGAAAAAAAATGTAAGTCTACCCTACCTCCACATAGCCTTAATACATTGTAATCCTAAATCAGTTCCTCAGGAAATTAAAATCTTTAAAACATTAATGTATCCTCTGCAGGCATGGAGGAAGATATGTAGGATATTATCCATTGAATGTAGTGTCTCAGACCATATGCCAATTAAAGGAAACCCTAAATTTCAAGCGGGACTACAATCTGCACCTTTTCAGAGATGGCATACCTTAGGCTTGAATAATATTTCTCAGATGATAGAATGGAATAGACATTGTATTAAAACATTTGAAAGTTTGAAAAGAGAATTTAGTATTTGCAACAAAGAATTCTTTGCATACTTACAATTAAGACACTTCATAACTAAGATGACAACTGAATGTGGATGGAACTGGTCCCTGGGGAAATTGGAGAATTGGCTTGTGTTAGCAAAAAATGGGATTATGTCAATCTCCCCATGTTATCAATTTTTAATTTCTAACAAGGGAGAGATGAATTTAGGAGACCTATCAGCTGCATGGAACCTTATGATACCTCAACACTCCACAAATGCAAATAAAATACAGGTTTCTATTGTAAAAGCATCACAAGTTACCTTATCGGCTACATGGAGAGAGTCCCACATTAAGCTATTATATAGGACCTACTATACTCCAAAGAAGGGGCTTAGATGTGGGAATACTAATTTCTGTATATGTCCAAAATGTTCACTACCTTCGGCAGACCTTATTCATATGATCTGGGAATGCCCTAGGATTAAATTTTTTTGGTCTAAGATAGAATACTGGATCAATCAAGTAATCTCTCCCCTGAGGTTAGATGTAGCTTCCATAATTTTTCTATGGGAAGCAACGCAAGATCTTCGGAAGCATAATAAAATAGTTAATATGATTATCTTAGCGGCAAGATATTTAATTTTGAAAAAATGTAAAGGAAGGGCAAGCCCCAGCATAAACGAGCTTAAAACTTGTCTAAAGAAACAATATATGCTAGAGCAGAGAGATACCAATATGGAAGAAGAGAGTGATATTGAAGGCTTTTTTTAAAAATGGTCAGTGTTTATTAAAATATTTCCACTGAATGAGATAGAACACATGATCTATCCATTTAGGAATTCAGAGTTAGTACTTCTGGAGATATGGTAGTCTCCTTTGCTCATCTCCCAGCCTCCTTCTTTTTTTTTTTTTTTGCCCTTGTTTTGGCTCCGCGCTTTAGGTCCTGCTTTGCTCCTTCTTGATTCAGGACATAGGAAGGGGGAAGATGAAGGAAGGAAGGAGAAGGAGGAGAGGGAGAGGAGAAGAAAAGGAAGGAAAAAGACATTCACTTTTAGGTTATTACTTAGAAGATAAGACATAGTACGATAGAATAGTACAAGTCATAGTATTAAGTGGTACAATTTTTCTCTTGGAATATGTATGAACTAAAAATTGCATGAAATATATGATATTGTTTTGTTGAAAAAAAAAAGGAAAGGAAAGGGAAAAGAGGAAGGAAGGGAAGGGAAAGGGAAAAAAAAGAGAAAAAAGCAGAGGTTTATAAAAGCCTACAGTGTATTTTGCAATGTTACATTTCATTTTTGTTTTGTTTATTTTGCAAGTGAAAAATACTGCATTTATTATTGATGTTATAAGGTATTTATTGTTTTTTGTTCATGTTACAAAACCTCAATAAAAATATACATTAAAAAAAATTGTATTCTCTATCTGAATCATGAATGAAAATTGTGTTTTATGTCCCTTTAAACCAGTTGTACGAAACTGTAAGGATTTCGGATACTTTTGTACTGGACGGTACTGTCCTTTTAATTTTTCCCCTAACCTCTTATTTAAGGCCGCCCATACCTAACTTCTTTGCTGGCTCAATGAAGCTCATTAGCTTTTGCTCTCTTACCTAGCAACTCGCTACTTGACTGCACCTGTTTAAACTTCCATCTCATACTACGGAGCTCTACGCTGTGTCTCACAGACTATCAGCTTGCCTTGCTGACATCATCAGCTACGGACCGCGCTCTCTCCCGGCTCACAGCAAAACATCCACACGCTGTCCTCTCCTACCATCCTACTCAGCTGTAACCGGCACTCGCCTCACCCACGGTCCTACACTGGGTACGGACTTAACAGCCTGAGAAGAGCCTCTGCATCTGTTTAACCCTGCTGTTCGCTCCTGGGCAAATCTGAAGCTGCCTGCAAAGTCATACCTTGCACAGGAACCAACGGGTACTCAGGTACACTTGCCTCCTCACTGTCAGAGTGTATGTATGATGTAATGCACTCTGCTTAAGAAAGGCTATATTAAGTCATAGAGGTAACCTTTACTCCTCCAAAGCTAGTTACCTCCATGACACAAATTAACACCTTATTATATAGAGTTGTTACCGTTGTACCTGAAGCTACTAAACTGCATAAGGGCTCTGTTGGATAAATATTGTGCACATTATCTGTGTATAAATTGATCACAACAGGTTGTTAATCCAGGTCGTTACATATTGAGCCAGCAATTTTTAGGACTATTGAATAGCTATTCATAACTATAGTCCTTCTGCGACCCCATTTTGTGATTATGATGGATCCTAATGTTCTATCTGACCAGATACAATGCCTCTCAGATAGGATGGACATATTGACAAACTCCTTCCATGAGCTACAGGTGGAAAACCAGGACCTAAAAGCCTGCCTTAGGTAGGTTCTTTCCACTAAGACAACTCCCACTGATATACACATCCTGAACCTTTGGTTTCACCACCAGAAAAGTTCTCTGGTAATTGCTCCCAATTTAGGGAGTTTAGGAATTCTTGTTTGCTACTCTTTGATCTTAAGCCAAAAACCTATCCGACTGACAGGATAAGAGTTTTAACAGTGATATCGTATCTTAGAGGTGAGCCTAGGGCCTGGGCCGACTCCTTCTATGAACAACAGACTTCTATTCTGAGTTCCTTAGATGGTTTTTTCTCTGAGATGTCTAGTTTGTATGACGACCCTTTCAAGCAGAGTTCAGCTGAAAACACCTTAAGATCCTTAAAGCAGCAGAAAAACCCTGTTGAGACTTATATCACACAATTCAAAATAGCTGCCACAGATTCTATGTGGAATCAGGTTTTGTTAAAGAACCAATTTCGATTAGGGTTATCAGAAGACATCAAAGACGAGCTATCTCACACTGGTATCCCTGATAACCTAGAGGAACTGTATAGCCTATCAATTAACATAGACAGACGCCTCAGGGAGAAACGTTCCGAAAGGGCTAATTCAGCCAAAAAATATCTTCCTTCTCCCTCATGCCTTAGTAAGGATTCACCCCGACCAATGGAAATTGGGTTCATAAAAGGTCCTCTATCTCCCCAAGAAAAAACTAGAAGGAAGAATCAGAATTTATGCTTGTATTGTGCATCCCCGTCGCATGTTGTGAAAGACTGTCCTGTACTGGCTGAACAAAAGATGGGTAAGATTATCAATCTCCATCTTAACTCAGCTCCTACACCCATTACACCCCCATATCTAACAATGTCTCTTTCCCTACAGTGGGAACATAGCAAGATTAAGACGACTGCTATTATTGACATGGGTTCTTATGGGAATTTTGTGGATTTCGGTTTTGTAAAGAGAAATAAAATACCTCTTGTCACTAAGCATAACCCTGTCTCTGTAAAAGTCATTGATGGTAATTTTCTTAATACCGGTCCAATAACACATCAAACTACTACGCTTCATCTCACCACAGATACAGGTTACACTGACAGTCTATCTTTTGATGTATTAACCTCACCCATGTTTGACATAATTCTAGGTATACACTGGTTAAGGGTATAGATTGGACCACTTTAAGTTTAACATTCCTCAACACCATGCATCATGAACCTAGTAACATAAACGCTACTATTTTTCAGGTACCTGACACTAAGATACCAAAACATTACTTGGATTACTCCGATGTTTTTAATAAAATGGAAGCAGAGACCCTGCCTCCCCACAGGGCTTACGATTGCCCAATTGATCTGCTTCAAGGGGTCTCTATCCCTTTTGGGCATATCTACCCCCTATCTAAGCCTGAATTAGAACACCTGAAGAACTACATAGACGAAAACTTAAAGAAAGGGTTCATTAAGCCCAGTACATCCCCAGCTGGTGCTGGAATCTTCTTTGTTACCAACAAGGATGGGTCGCTACGACCTATCATAGATTACAGAGAACTCAATAGACATACAAAGAAAAACAGGTTCCCTCTCCCACTTATCCCAGAGTTGATAGAAAGATTATGTGGTGCCTCGGTTTTCACCAAGTTGGACCTCAGAGGTGCGTACAATCTTATCAGAATGAGAGCTGGAGATGAATGGTTTCCCGTATTTAGGAGCAGATATGGCCTGTTTGAATATACGGTAATGCCATTCGGATTGTGCAATGCTCCAGCAACATTTCATTGCTTGATAAAAGAAGTTCTACGCCTACACGGTATACCTAAATCTGTCCTAAGTGATAGAGGCACGCAATTCACGTCTAAATTTTGGAAGCACCTCTGTCAAGCCTTACACATAGACCAACGGTTTACAACTTCTTTGCACCCCCAGATGAACAGTCAAACCGAATGAGTCAACCAGTGGATTGAACAATACTTACGCTGCTTTTGTTCACAGCAACAATATTCTTGGGCTTCGTTTCTACCCTTAGCTGAGTTCGCATATAATAACCACGTTAACTCTTCTACTGGATACAGTCCTTTCTTCCTTAACTATGGATTCCATCCAGAATTCGATCTTCTACCCAAAATCGAGTCACCTTGTCCACAAGTGAACAATCTCAGACTACATTACCCTTGTAAGAAGCTTGGAAAATTGTTCATAGGACCATACCCCATCCTTTCCATAAAAAATAAACTCACTGTCACCTAGAAGCTACCTCCTCATATCAAAGTCCACCCCACTTTTCATGTTTCTCTGGTCAAACCCTTTGACCCCTCGACTTCTGTACCTGTTGCAACAAACCCAGATGTACCCATCGTTCCAGATGAGCAGTAAGAGGTTCAAAGTATCATGGATTCACGCATTTGCTGCTTTAGCCATGAGAATGACACTTGGGAACCTACCTCTAATATCTCTGCCCCGAGATTGTTGTCTCTTTTCCATAGATTGAACCCAATTCGGCCGCGACCTTAAAACCTCGCAGTGGTTTCCTTGGGGGAGGACTTATGTAAGGATTTTGGATACTTTTTTACTGGACGGTACTGTCCCTTTAATTTTTTTCCCTAACCTCTTGTTTAAGGCCGCCCATACCTAACTTCTTTGCTGGCTCAATGAAGCTCATTAGCTTTTGCTCTCTTACCTAGCAACTCGCTACTTGACTGCACCTGTTGAAACTTCAATCTCATACTACGGAGCTCTACGCTGTGTCTCACAGACTGTCAGCTTGCCTTGCTGACGTTATCAGCTATGGACCGCGCTCTCTCCTGGCTCACAGCGAAACATCCACATGCTGTCCTCTCCTACCATCCTACTCAGCTGTAACTGGCACTCGCCTCACCCACGGTCCTACACTGGGTACGGACTTAACAGCCTGAGAAGAGCCTCCGCATCTGTTTAACCCTGCTCTCCGCTCCTGGGCAAATCTGAAGCTGCCTGCAAAGTCATACCTTGCACAGGAACCAACGGGAACTCCGGTACGCTTGCCTCCTCACTGTCAGAGTGTATGTAAGATGTAATGCACTCTGCTTAAGAAAGGCTATATTAAGTCATAGAGGTAACCTTTACCCCTCCAAAGCTGGTTACCTCCGTGACACAAATTAACACCTTATTATATAGAGTTGTTACCGTTGTACCTGAAGCTACTAAACTGCATAAGGGCTCTGTTGGATAAATATTGTGCACATTCTCTGTACATAAATTGATCACATCAGGTTGTTAATCCAGGTCGTTACAGAAACAGAACCAATTTTGTGATTATATGTGTAGTAAGTTCACAAGCATTCAACTATAACATCGGGCACTTAGTACATAACTGCACGCTGTGATCTTGGACGTTGCTTTGAGTAAAATGTGAGCAAACAGATTATGTCTAACTTTTTATCAGTCCCAGCACGATTTCAAAGTTATATCCACTTAGGGCGCAGCTCGTACCCTGGCTAGCTCAGGTGTATGCGGCAGGTAGATACGAACCTCTTCTGACCGCTACACCACTTGCTAGTGTGCTAAGTTGTGATGTTAATCAGGGGGTTCCTCCACATCGGCAATTTCCGGTATGTGCCTGCCAGTCACTCCGGTGTTCGGACAAAATTATGAACCAGACAAATCAGCGAACCACGTCACTTCCTGTGATGTGGCATCAGCTGTTTGACAAGTTCTTACCTTAATGTGCATGCATGCTGCATCATGGTATTCCTGGCCGCACACGTCAGTGCTTCAGTTTCATGCACAGAGGTGTCGCTTGTATTTGTAAGGCATGATGGGTAATGTAGTTTAATTTCAAGGAACTACGGTACCTTTATTTATATCACTGTAACATACAGTAAATTATTTTTGATAAATTAATAAACTGAACCTTAATAATTAGATGCTGATATTTTTAAAACAACTTTATTGAGAAAGAAAAATACAAAAAAGTATTTTTAAATATATAATGAAGTCTAATACAAATCAGCTGGCAGTATAATAAGAAATGTTGTTTTGCCCTCAGTTAAACAAAAACATCAAAAAGGGTAATAACACAGAATGTACTCTATGGGGCCTATTTATCAAGCCTTCAACCGCAAATATGCTGGAATTCCGCAGCATAATTGTGGCGAGCTTGATTCGCCTTAGTTATCAAAGCCTACAGACCGGCAAAAGTTGAATTTTGTGATGTAACATACGATCCGCCAATCTCAGTCCGACACAGATCAGCCAATCGGAATCTAAGGGACGCCATCTTGGATGACGTCACTTAAAGGAACCTTCATTCGTCAGTAGTCATCGGAAGGAAGAGGATGCTCCTCGTCGGATGTCTTGAAGATGGAGCCGCTCCGCGTCGGATGGATGAAGATAGAAGATGCCGTCTGGATGAAGACTTCTGCCGGTCTGGAGGACCACTTCGCCTGGCTTGGATGAAGACTTCTTCCGGCTTCGTTGAGGACTTCGGCCCGGTTGGATGAAGACTTCTGCCACTTCCTTGAGGATGGGTTTTATTTTTAGGTTAGGGCTTTGGGCTGCAAAAGAGCTAACTGCCCTTTTAAGGGCAATGCCCATCCAAATGCCTTTTTCAGGGTAATGGGGAGCTTAGGTTTTTTTAGTTAGTATTTTATTTGGGGGGTTGGTTGTGTGGGTGGTGGGTTTTACTGTTGGGGGGTTGTTTGTATTTTTTTTTACAGGTAAAAGAGCTGATTACTTTGGGGCAATGCCCCGCAAAAGTCCCTTTTAAGGGCTATTGGTAGTTTTAGTTTAGGCTAGGGGTTTTTATTATTTTTTTGGGGGGGTCTTTTTTATTTTGATAGGGCTATTAGATTAGGTGTAATTAGTTTAAATTTCTGTAATTTTTTTTTTTTTTTAATTTTTTCTTTTTATTAAGATATTGTCAAGGTATACAATGGTAAACATTACAGTGAAACATTCAAAATAACATTGATTGTTACAGTGGTATTGTAGTGATACAGTTGCTACAAACTCGAGGTTAGCAATTACTGGTGGGATATGTTAAAAATACCAAACACATGCCATCTGGGTTTGTGAATTATCAGTTAATACCTTGATTATAAGAGTAGTATACTGATATCCTCCTGACCGTTTAAGATTTCGCCTTGTTACTGGAGTTAATGAGAGCGTCAGGTTTATAGGGAGTGAGCTTTGGGGTGTTAATAATATCCTCAATTGTTGGGAGAATGGGAGGGGGATGGGGAATTGGAGTGTGGCTAGCTATTTATGTATTAATCCCATAGAAAGGATATGTTATGGAATTCTTCTAATCTCTTAGTATGTGTATAATGGTATTTCTCCAGATGAATAAAATGTGTTACTTTCTTTTTCCATATTGCGGGAGATGGTAAATCAATTTTTTTCCAGTTTAATGGGATTAGCCTTTTTGCTGAGTTGATCATAATAGTAAGAAGTGTTTGTTTTAATTTGCATGTCATTTTTGGGAATTTGTTGAAAAGAAAAACCCAAGGGGTGAGCGGGAGTGACGCGCCCACGGCCTTTTCAAGCTCAGGCTTGAGAGAGAGCCAGTAAGATTTGACTATCGGGCAGGTCCACCATCTATGTGCGAAAGTTGCTGTCTCCCCACAACCCCTCCAGCACATAGGAGTTGTGTTGGGAAATAAATGATGTAATCGAACAGGCGTATAATACCATCTACTTAACAGTTTAGTATTAATTTCCAGCATCGAGATAGATGAGGAGGCTTTATTCATTTGGTGGTAAATGATAGTCCATTCGGATGGGTCTAGTGCTATTTCTAGGTCTGCTTCCCATTTGGCCACGAATGTAGGGGGGGTTGAATAGGAAACATTCAATAATATTTTATATGTTAGGGATAAAATTCCCCTGTGGGGTTGAGGTTGAAAACATATTGTTTCAAAATTTGAGAGATGTCTTTTGAATTGGGATTTAAAAGGGTGTGTCAATAGGTAGTGTTTCATTTGTGTATAGGTATACCAATTTTGAAAATTCGTTCCCAGAACATCGCAGGTTGCTTGTTGGGATTTAATTTCATTGTCTTCATATAAAAGACAGTGTGAGATTGAGCTATGTATAAGGGGGTTATGATGAGTTGTATTAGTGATTTGTATCAAGGATGTGAACGGTGTATTTTTGCTAATCGGTGTTAGAGGGGAGTATATGGTAGAAATTGATGAGTGTTTTTTAAGTAGTTTATCCCATTGTTTGAAGGTTTCGTGTACTATCCTGGGGGTTGTGTTTAGTAATTTGCGTTGGGCAATAGGGATTCAACAATTCCTGCATAAATATTGTTTGTCAGAGAGTGATTGTTCTAGTTGGATCCACTCTTTGTTCCTATTTTGTTTGCACCAATCTACAATTCTCATAAGGATAACTGCATGTCTATAGCGCAGTAAGTGTGGGGCTCCGATCCCCCCCTAATTCCTTTGGACGATATAATTTGGAGGTGGCAATGCAAGGTCGTTTGTGTGACCATATAAAGCCGTTAATCTGTTTTTGCAAGGAAAATAATAGGTGCTCTGGAAGGGGGACTGGAAGGGTTTGCAGAAAATATAAGATTTTAGGTAAAATTATCATTTTGACCGCATTGATTTTTCCCAACCAAGAAAGGGGTTTAAGATTCCAAGAGTTAAGGGTAGTTTGAGTTGTCAGATTTAGAGTTTTGTAATTTAGACCAATGACATCCTCCAAACGTGGTGAAATATATACTCCCAGATATTTGATGGCCTTAGGTTGTATATGGAAGTTATATTGCTTTTGAATTATATCTAAAACGTTTGAGTGCAGGTGAATAGCCAGTAATTCAGATTTTGTGACATTAATTTTAAAATTGGAATATATACCATATGTTTGTAATGTTTGCATCAAAGGGGGTAATGATTTTTCGGGTTCTGTTAACGTTAAGAAGATATTGTCCGCGTATAAAGTTATCTTGTAGGTAGAAGATCCTATCCCCAATCCTTGAATGTTGATGTTGTTTCTAATGTGTGTGGCAAGCACTTCCATTGCCATTATAAATAGGAGGGGCGAGAGGGGACAGCCTTGCCTTGTTCCATTTGTAATCTTAAAGGGAGAAGATATTGAGTCATTCAGTTTGATTGTGGCCTGTGGGTTATTATAAAGGGTGAATATTTTTCCTATAATTTCTTGTGGGAAGCCAATGTATGCATTGTTTGTTTTAAAAAGGACCAATCTAATCTATCGAAGGCCTTTTCCGCATGCATGGCTAGGAATATTGACGGGATTTTTTGGTTAGATGCATACTCCATAAGGTCTAATATTTTAGTGGTATTATCTCTGGCTTCCCTTAAAGGTGTGAAGACAGCTTGATTGATGTGGATAATCGAAGGTAGGACTAAATTTATTCTAGTGGCTATGATCTTTGCAAAGAGTTTTACATCAAAATTTAGGAGGGAGATGGGACGGAAATTTGCAGGTGTGTCTGGGGTTTTTTTTCCCCGGTTTTGGAAGCACGACTACCATTGCCTCTAACATTGAAGATGGGAAGGGGTTGAGATCAGTTACTTTGTTAAACATTGTTGTGAGATAGAGTATTAGAGTGGCTTTACTTGGCTGTAAAGCCATCAGGCCCTGGACTTTTCCCAATTTTTAAGGTTTTAATGGCAGTTTGGACTTCCTGGGGAGATATTTGTTTGTTGAGTTGGCTTTTCTGTTTTTCTGACAGCGTTGGTAATGGGTGTTTTTTAATGTATTCCATGATTCTAGTTGAATGGTCCACCGTGGGATCTGCTTTATTAGACCATAATGCTTATAGCATTGTTAAACTTCTTCAACATGCTAATAACTTTATTTGTGATGCCATTTTTGATATCATTAGAATTGATGTCAGGTATATGTCTTTAGCTATTTTAGCTAGAAGAGCTTTATGGCTTAAATCTTGGAATGCAGATATGACTTCTAAGTCAACTTTGCTTTCTTTTTCTTTCCAAGGTAATAAATTATTTGGTTCACAGTTGGATTCTATAATTTCAACTGTTACTGGGGGGAAAGGAATTTTTTTGCCTCAGGACAAAAAATCTAAAGGTAAATATAGGGCTGCTAATCGTTTTCAGTCCTTTCGTCAGAATATGGAACAAAAGCCTGACCCTTCCCCTAAAGGAATGGTTTCCGTTTGGAAACCTTCTCCAGTCTGGAATAAATCCAAGCCTTTTAGAAAGTCAAAACCAGCTCCCAAATCCGCATGAAGGTGCGGCCCTCATTCCAGCACAGCTGGTAGGGGGCAGGTTGCGATTTTTCAAAGATGTTTGGATCAATTCGATTCACAGTCTTTGGATTCAGAACATTGTTTCACAAGGGTACAGAATAGGTTTCAAGGTAAGGCCGCCTGTGAGAAGATTTTTTCTCTCATGCATTCCAGTAAACCCAGTGAAGGCTCAGGCGTTTCTGAAATGTGTTTCAGACCTAGAGTTGGCTGGGGTAATTGTGCCAGTTCCAGTTCTGGAACGGGGTCTGGGGTTTTACTCAAATCTATTCATTGTACCAAAGAAGGAGAATTCCTTCAGACCAGTTCTGGATCTAAAAATATTGAATCGTTATGTAAGGATACCAACATTCAAAATGGTGACTATAAGGACTATTCTGCCTTTTGTTCAACAAGGGAATTATATGTCTACAATAGACTTACAGGATGCATATCTTCATATTCCAATTCATCCAGATCACTATCAGTTCCTGAGATTCTCTTTTCTAGACAAGCATTACCAGTTTGTTGCCCTTCCGTTTGACCTAGCAACAGTTCCAAGGATCTTTTCAAAGGTTCTCGGTGCCCTTATCTCTGTAATCAGAGAACAGGGTATTGTGGTATTTCCTTATTTGGACAATATCTTGGTACTTGCTCAATCTTTACATTCTGCAGAATCTCATACGAATCGACTCATACGAGTCTTCAAAGACATGGTTGGAGGATCAATTTACCAAAGAGTTCATTGATTCCTCAGACAAAGGTAACCTTTTTGGGCTTTCAAATAGATTCAGTGTCCATGACTTTGTCTCTAACAGAAAAGAGACGTCTGAAGTTGGTTTCAGCTTGTCAAAACCTTCAGTCTCAATCATTCCCTTCGGTAGCTTTGTGCATGGAAATTCTAGGTCTCATGACTGCTGCATCGGACGCGATCCCCTTTGCTCGCTTTCACATGAGACCTCTTCAGCTTTGTATGCTGAACCAGTGGTGCAGGGATTATTCAAAGATATCACAATTAATATCCTTAAATCCCAATGTTCGAACTTCTCTGACTTGGTGGTTGAATCACCATCGTCTAATTCAAGGGGCCTCTTTTGTTCATCCAACCTGGACTGTAATCTCAACAGATGCGAGTCTTTCATGTTGGGGAGCTGTATGGGGATCTCTGACAGTGCAGGGGGTTTGGGAGTTTCAGGAGGTGAAATTACCAATCAACATTTTGGAACTCCGTGCGATTTTCAGAGCTCTTCAGTTCTGGCCTCTTCTGAAGAGGGAATCGTTTATTTGTTTTCAGACAGACAATGTCACAACCGTGGCGTATGTCAATCATCAAGGTGGGACTCACAGTCCTCAGGCTGTGAAAGAAGTATCTCGGATACTTGTATGGGCGGAATCCAGCTCCTGTCTAATCTCTGCGGTTCATATCCCAGGTGTAGACAATTGGGAAGTGGATTATCTCAGTCGCCAGACGTTACATCCGGGCGAATGGTCTCTTCACCCAGAGGTATTTCTTCAGATTGCTCAAATCTGGGGACTTCCAGAAATAGATCTGATGGCCTCTCATCTAAACAAGAAACTTCCCAGGTATCTGTCCAGATCCAGGGATCCTCAGGTGGAAGCAGTGGATATGTTGTCGCTTCCTTGGAATTATCAACCTGCTTATATCTTTCCGCCTCTAGTTCTTCTTCCTCCAAAAGTGATTTCCAAAATTCTAATGGAACGTTCGTTTGTATTGCTGGTGGCTCCAGCATGGCCTCACAGGTTTTGGTATGCGGATCTCGTTCGGATGGCAAGTTGCCAACTTTGGACACTTCCGTTAAGGCCAGACCTTCTATCTCAAGGCCCATTTCTCCATCAGGATCTTAAATCATTAAATTTGAAGGTATGGAGATTGAACGCTTGATTCTTAGTCATAGACGTTTCTCTGACTCAGTGATTAATACTATGATACAGGCTCGTAAATCTGTGTCTAGAAAGATTTATTACTGAGTCTGGAAGACTTACATTTCTTGGTGTTCTTCTCATAAATTCTCTTGGCATTCTTTTAGAATTCCTAGAATTTTACAGTTTCTTCAGGATGGTTTGGATAAGGGTTTGTCTGCAAGCTCTTTGAAAGGTCAAATCTCTGCTCTTTCTGTTCTTTTTCACAGAAAGATTGCTAATCATCCTTATATTCATTGTTTTGTACAGGCTTTGGTTCGTATCAAGCCTGTCATTAAGTCAATCTCTCCTCCCTGGAGTCTTAATTTGGTTTTAAGGGCTTTACAGGCTCCTCCGTTTGAACCTATGCATTCTCTGGATATTAAATTACTTTCTTGGAAAGTGTTGTTTCTTTTGGCCATCTCTTCTGCTAGAAGAGTTTCTGAGTTATCTGCTCTTTCTTGTGAATCTCCTTTTCGGATTTTTCATCAGGATAAGGCGGTGTTGCGGACTTCATTTACATTTTTACCTAAGTTTGTGAATTCTAACAACATTAGTAGAGAAATCGTTGTCCCTTCATTATGTCCTAATCCTAAGAATTCTCTGGAGAGATCTTTACATTCTTTGGATGTGGTAAGAGCTTTGAAATATTATGTTGAAGCTACTAAAGGTTTTAGAAAGACTAGTCTATTTGTTATCTTTTCTGGTTCCAGGAAAGGTCAGAAGGCTTCTGCCATTTCTTTGGCATCTTGGTTAAAATCTTTGATTCATCATGCTTATGTAGAGTCGGGTAAGTCCCCGCCTCAAAGGATTACAGCTCATTCTACTAGGTCAGTTTCTACTTCCTGGGCTTTTAGGAATGAAGCTTCTGTTGATCAAATTTGCAAAGCAGCAACTTGGTCTTCTTTGCATACTTTGACTAAATTCTACCATTTTGATGTTTTCTCTTCTTCAGAAGCAGTATTTGGTAGAAAAGTACTTCAGGCAGCTGTTTCAGTTTGATTCTGCTGCCTGTTATTTAATTTTTTTGATTTGGGTTGTGGATTATTTTTTCAGCGGAATTGGCTGTCTTTATTTTATCCCTCCCTCTCTAGTGACTCTTGCGTGGAAGTTCCACATCTTGGGTATCTGCTATCCCATACGTCACTAGCTCATGGACTCTTGCTAATTACATGAAAGAAAACATAATTTATGTAAGAACTTACCTGATAAATTAATTTCTTTCATATTAGCAAGAGTCCATGAGGCCCACCCTCTTTTGTGGTGGTTATGATTTTTTTTTTGTATAAAGCACAATTATTCTGATTCCTTATTTTTTGATGCTTTCGCTCCTTTCTTATCACCCCACTTCTTGGCTTTTCGTTAAACTGAATTGTGGGTGTGGTGAGGGGTGTATTTATATGCATTTTGAGGTTTGGGAAACTTTGCCCCTCCTGGTAGGAATGTATATTCCATACGTCACTAGCTCATGGACTCTTGCTAATATGAAAGAAATGAATTTATCAGGTAAGTTCTTCCATAAATTATGTTTTTTTCTTGCGAAGAAGTGTGGTTAAGGGATTGTACTCTTTTCCTCGTTGTAGTGTCTGGGTAGCCAGGTCCTGATAGAATTGAAGGATATTTCCACGAAATCTGATTGGCTGAAGCTTTCTTGACTGATTCAAAAGCATTTCCTTTTCTAGAAAGTTTTTGAAGTGAATGATGATGTCCCTTGGGGGTGCAGAATCCGGGGTTTTCAGTCTAAGTGACCTATGGGCCCTTACTCATTGGATTTCTGTAGTGCAGGAGGGTTCTTTAATTTGTTGAAATAAAGACTGTAGATAAATTGGGTAGTCTCGGGGGAGGACACTTTCGGGGACCCCCCTGATTCTTATATTTTTACGGCGGCTCCTGTTCTCCAAGTCTTCCAATTTCTCTTGTAGCAGGGAGATGGTTTCTTGGTGTGAAGTTACTTGGTCTGTGAGAGATTGTACATCTTCTTTTATTTTGTCTTGGTTGATTTCAAGAGAATCCACTTGGAGCCCTATGGTGTGAATATCTTGTTTCATGCCTGCTAGTTCCTCCCTGATGCATGTGCGGATTATATCCGCAATGTCCTGTTTTGACGGCAAATCATTGAGGATGGTAGTAGCAAGATTAGTGTTTTCATCTTGTGAGTGGGATCGTTGTTTGGAGCTCTATAGAGAGTCTTTTGTTTCTTATCTCAGGTGTGTCTGGCGTTTGCATATAGGAGGATATATTAACCATCTTGCCCATGGGTGTTTTGAGGGGTTTATCCTGTTTTGGTCTTCTGGATGTCATTGTGTCTGATTGTCAGAGGAAGAGATTATGTAATATCTCTCTAGGTGAAGACACAGGGCCTTGTTGCTTAGCTCTAGTATTTGACACTTTACCTGCAAAGTGGAAAGTCCAGCATGAGTACCTTATCTTATCTCTTAGCCTCTTGCAAGTGGGATATAATAAACTATGAGTCAGGCTTTTAGGTAATAATGAGCCTTTTGTTACAGCAGCCATTATACACAGTTCATATGTAATTATCTTCCTAAATATAGATATATAGTAGACTCTGTTTAGCTTTGGGACCGCTATGTGTGATATGGGCATCAGCGTGTTTAAAGTGCATATATCTCACTCGATTCAATTTGGAGCTCCCTGTGCAATACTACAGGCTTATGCCTGCATTGCCCCTCTTTCGGTCTGGTAGACTGTAGTTGGAGCCTTCCGTGAGTATTTTTACTTATCGCCGTTAGCCCTCATAAGTGTATGGCGCATTGATATTTAGAGGTCGTGATGGCGGCCGGTATACTTCCGGCAGGACCCTTAAGGTTCTAGTAGTGGCGTCGCTGTGGTGCACTCCTCCGGGAGCCTTTCTAGGTAAGTGCCTTTCATTTACCACATTAAGAGGCTTAGCAGGGGATGTTCTGAAGGTATTCTTTGCGATCAGTTTGTGTGCGGAGGGAAAGATGGCGGCTGGTATACTTCCGGTGGGGCTTATAGATAGTGACGACCGCAACTTAGAAGTAAGTCCTTTACTCAGGACATTAGTAGCCAGGTCTTGATGATAATCGACCTCCTGCCACCTTCCACAGGGCTACCAGTGTGATCCGGTCATTTCTCTGGGGAGGTTTGCACCTCATAGCAGGACGTGACATAGGGTGATCTGTAGCTGTTCCAAAGCTGCTGTAGTTGCGTATTAGCCGAAATCATGCTGCAATATTTGGAGTCTCTATGTCTTCAGCATTATCCATATGCATATTGGGTGCTGATCGGATGGAGTTTTCAGGGAATAATTGGGATTTTTAGGGCTGCCAGCTCGGAGCTCCGGAATTACGCTGCACTCATGTCAGCAGCCGGCTCCGTCCTCCAAATTTCTGTAATTTTTTTATTATTTTCTGTAATTTAGTGGGGTTTTTTTTGTACTTTAGCTAATTTAATTTAATTTAGGTAATTGTATTTAATTTAGTTAATTTATTTAATTATAGTGTAGTGTTAGGTGTTAGGTTTCATTTTACAGGTACTTTTGTATTTATTTTAGCTAGGTAGTTATTAAATAGTTAATAACTATTTAATAACTATTCTACCTAGTTAAAATAAATACAAACTTGCCTGTAAAATAAAAATAAACCCTAAGCTAGATACAATGTAACTATAAGTTATTTTGTAGCTAGCTTAGGGTTTATTTTACAAGTAAGTATTTAGTTTTAAATAGGAATTATTTAGTTATTAATAGTAGGTTTTATTTAGATTTATTTTAATTATATTTAGGTTAGGGGTGTTAGGGTTAGACTTAGATTTAGGGGTTAATAAATTTAATATAGTGGCAGCGACGTTGGGGACGGCAGATTAGGGGTTAATAAGTATAATGTAGTGGCGGCGGTGTAGGGGGCAGCAGATTAAGGGTTAATAATATAATTTAGGCAGTGGTGGGATTCCGGGAGCAATAGGATAGGGGTTAATACGTTTATTAGAGTGGCGGTGGGCTCCGGGAGCGGCAGGATAGGGGTTAATACTTTTATTAGAGTGGCGTGGGCTCCAGGAGCGGTGGTTTAGGGGTTAATAACTTTATTTCGTTGCAGCGGGGTCCGTGAGCAGCGGGATAGGGGTAAAACAGTGTAGTATAGTGTGGGTGTTTGGTGACAGTATACCAATAAAGCTGGGAAAAAGCCGAAGAGAAGCGAGATCGATGACTGTCACTTAACAACAGTCCACTGCTCATCGCCCCGTACTTGGTGCGCAGCTTTTTGACAGCTTTTTTGGTAACTTTGGAGAACGTATTCAGGTCCGCGGCAGCAAAGTTATTGGTGCCGTCAAATGCAAGTAAGTTGACGGCTTGATAAATAGGCCCCTATGTCTTTAAGGTTCAGTTTATTAATTTATCAAACATAATTTTAATGTGACTGGTTATAACTGTATATTACAGCGATATAAATAAAGGTACCGTAGTTCTTTGAAATTAAACTACATTACCCATCATGCCTTACATATACAAACTACACCTCTGTGCGCAAAACGGAAGCTCTGACGTGTGCGGCCAGCAATGCTATGACGCAGCACGCATGTACATTAAGGTAAGAACTTGTGGTTCGCTGATTTGCAGCTAGTAAACCACTGGGTGCTACTTTACCAGCATGCAGCCACAGTTTAAGAGTTCCTTACACACCACAAAGAACGTGTTTTGCCCCTCCCTTAATGGGCTTAGGGGCTTTGTACACTCACCCACCTAGGATACTTTGTGATTTGCTGTAACACGGGGAGGTGTTGCTGTTTCAGGCAATTAAACGCCCGGAGGAGGCATTGTGTAGGAAACTTATAATATATGGGATAATTTGACTACCAAAAAAGGTGTAATATCTTCGATTTCATCCCCTTTAACCCCACTTTTCCAAAATGTAGAACTCCCAATTAAACAAAATCCTATGAACAGAGGTACCATTAATATTCATACACAAATACCGTACCATACGGTATTGGATAGTGGTAAACTGAAGAAGAAAATTGAGTTGAGAACAGAAACATTCCAATTTTTGTTAGATGATACTAATATCTACAACTCTCACTTTTCCTTCTTCACAATATTAACAAACATAATCTTACTAAACCACTAAAACCATTTGAGGCTATATGTTATGTAAATCAACCTTTGAAAGGAGATTATATCCTATGTAGATGGTACTTAAAGCCAAGCAGATGGCCTTAAATCTTTTCACACACCGATAACTTCGTTGGTGAGGATTTGAACAAGATGGCACACGTTTTTTTGTTTTTGTTTGATGGGAATGTCCGATACTCATGCCATACTGGTAGGGCATTCGCAATGAAATAGAAAGAGTTTTATCACACAATGTGGGTTTAGATCGCTAAATATTCCTGTTCAATAAACCCCCCAAACTAACATGTAAGTTCTAGCTAACACTATTATATATTATGATAAGTAGTGCTGAACAGTTAATTTCAAGATTGCAGGAAAAAAATTAGTTCCTAGTATCCAGAACTAGCAAAACTAAGTAGCGTTGTTTTTATCAATGGAAAAATACCACACTAACCATATTGATCCCCACTACTCTATGAAGTTTTTCTGGGAGGACTATTTATCTTCTTTGTGAGTTCATAGATTGTAATATCTATTATGACAACACTCCTTTATTACTAATAAGTACCAAAGAATAGTATTTCCTTGTTTTGAACTAAATATATGTCAAATGTAAACTGACTCAACTCTATTGTATTTTACAGGGAGTGCAGAATTATTAGGCAAATTAGTATTTTGACCACATCATCCTCTTTATGCATGTTGTCTTACTCCAAGCTGTATAGGCTCGAAAGCCTACTACCAATTAAGCATATTAGGTGATGTGTATCTCTGTAATGAGAAGGGGTGTGGTCTAATGACATCAACACCCTATATCAGGTGTGCATAATTATTAGGCAACTAACTTTCCTTTGGCAAAATGGGTCAAAAGAAGGACTTGACAGGCTCAGAAAAGTCAAAAATAGTGAGATATCTTGCAGAGGGATGCAGCACTCTTAAAATTGCAAAGCTTCTGAAGTGTGATCATCGAACAATCAAGCGTTTCATTCAAAATAGTCAACAGGGTCGCAAGAAGCGTGTGGAAAAACCAAGGCGCAAAATAACTGCCCATGAACTGAGAAAAGTCAAGCATGCAGCTGCCAAGATGCCACTTGCCACCAGTTTGGCCATATTTCAGAGCTGCAACATCACTGGAGTGCCCAAAAGCACAAGGTGTGCAATACTCAGAGACATGGCCAAGGTAAGAAAGGCTGAAAGACGACCACCACTGAACAAGACACACAAGCTGAAACGTCAAGACTGGGCAAAGAAATATCTCAAGACTGATTTTTCTAAGGTTTTATGGACTGATGAAATGAGAGTGAGTCTTGATGGGCCAGATGGATGGGCACGTGGCTGGATTGGTAAAGGGCAGAGAGCTCCAGTCCGACTCAGACGCCAGCAAGGTGGAGGTGGAGTACTGGTTTGGGCTGGTATCATCAAAGATGAGCTTGTGGGGCCTTTTCGGGTTGAGGATGGAGTCAAGCTCAACTCCCAGTCCTACTGCCAGTTTCTGGAAGACACCTTCTTCAAGCAGTGGTACAGGAAGAAGTCTGCATCCTTCAAGAAAAACATGATTTTCATGCAGGACAATGCTCCATCACACGCGTCCAAGTACTCCACAGCGTGGCTGGCAAGAAAGGGTTTAAAAGAAGAAAATCTAATGACATGGCCTCCTTGTTCACCTGATCTGAACCCCATTGAGAACCTGTGGTCCATCATCAAATGTGAGATTTACAAGGAGGGAAAACAGTACACCTCTCTGAACAATGTCTGGGAGGCTGTGGTTGCTGCTGCACGCAATGTTGATGGTGAACAGATCAAAACACTGACAGAATCCATGGATGGCAGGCTTTTGAGTGTCCTTGCAAAGAAAGGTGGCTATATTGGTCACTGATTTGTTTTTGTTTTGTTTTTGAATGTCAGAAATGTATATTTGTGAATGTTGAGATGTTATATTGGTTTCACTGGTAAAAATAAATAATTGAAATGGGTATATATTTGTTTTTTGTTAAGTTGCCTAATAATTATGCACAGTAATAGTCACCTGCACACACAGATATCCCCCTAAAATAGCTATAACTAAAAACAAACTAAAAACTATTTCCAAAACTATTCAGCTTTGATATTAATGAGTTTTTTGGGTTCATTGAGAACATGGTTGTTGTTCAATAATAAAATTAATCCTCAAAAATACAACTTGCCTAATAATTCTGCACTCCCTGTATAAGTTCTGACCTTATCAGCTATAAATCATAGCTAGGAATTATATACTGTTAGTCAGAATGTATCTAAAATGTACCTGTACCTATTTGTTTCCTTATGTTTTTGTATGTTTAAAAATTTCTAATAAAAATAATAATAATAAAGAAAGTGCAACGATTAAATGTAGTAAAACTTAAAGGACAAAATCTGAAGTCTAAAGTATATAAATTGCAAATCACAAATTGTAAATGTGACAAAACTCTGTCATGCACTGCTAGACTGCACAAGATGTGTCTTTCCTTCACACCCAGAAGTACAGCAAATGCTCTTTAGAGAAATATAGCAAAATTTGCCTCTTTAGAATTTTGTCAGCGGAGAGCTGTAGATCATCGGACCCAGTAAGTGCAAAAAAATTAAATAAAAGTGATAATGTAAAAAGTCACTTAAAAGGGAAATGAAGGTTATACATGCAAAAGAAGAAATAGAGCGCAAAGAGGATTCGAGTGCAACTTTATTAATAACAATGACACGCAAAATAATATCTACTTACACTGAGTGTAAGAATACAAGCCCATATAATGATGCAATACGGCTCATAACAAACTGCTCACATGCCCATATAGACAGCTGTTAAAGGTCTCTCGCAATACGTCTTGACTCAAAGATTTCCAGATCTCTAGTAAAGTTGCGGTTGCGTTTTTTTGCTGGGCCAAAAACATTGTGGCAGACTGTGATAGTATCACTCTGACAATAGTGATACAGCTGGTAACCCCAACGCGTTTCTCCCGGTTGTCGTCTGGCTTTTTCAAGAGGATTTTGTCTACCTAAAAGTGAAATGAAGACCTATTACTCTTAAAGGACCCATTAATCTGAGATTCAGTTCTAAAGGACCTAGTCGAAAATTGGCAGATAAACCTAGATGCTACAGACAACCCCATGATAGCTTGGGCCACACATAAGCCCTACATTAGAAGGCTACTTATAAAACATAAATCACAACATAATAAACAAACATCAACCAAGATACTCCAACTTCAAAAAGAGATAGCACACCTAGAGAAACTCCACCAAATATCAAAGTCAAACACCACTTACAATAATCTTCAAAAACAGCGACAAACTCTAGACTTGATTTTGATCACTAACGCCCTTAGAGCGTGTCACAGACTAAAGAGACTAAAGGCAAAATACTTTTTATATGCAAATAAACCAGACAGATTTCTAGCTCACAAATTAAGAGATCATATGAAAGATATTTCTATACCCCAGTTTAGGGTTAGGTTTAGGGTTAGGGGGTGTTAGGTTTAGGGGTTAATATAGGTAAGTTACTTTGTATTTAGATTTAAATAAGTATTATTAGTTAATAATTGTAACTTTAATTTAGTTATATTTTAATTATGTTAAAGTAAGGGGGTGTTAGGGTTAGGGGGTGTTAGGTTTAGGGGTTAATATAGTTTAAATTAGGTTGTTGCGATGTGGGGGCTGGCAGTTTAGGGGTTAATAGGTTTAGTTAGTATTGGCAATGCTTGTAAATGGCGGTTTAGGGGTTAATAGGTTTAGTTAGTATTGGCGATGTTTGTGAACAGCGGTTTAAGGGTTAATATGTTTAGTTAGTATTGGTGATGTTTGTGAACAGCAATTTAGGGGTTAATAGCTTTAGTTAGTGTTGGCGATGTGGGGGTGCAGTTTAGGGGTTAATAGGTTTAGTTCATTTTGGCAATGTGGGGGGGTGCTGTTTAGGGGTTAATAGATTTAGTTTGTGTCAGCGATGTGGGGGGGGTGCGGTTTAGGGGTTAATAGGTTTAGTTTGTGTTGGCGATGTGGGGGGTGCGCTTTAGGGGTTAATAGGTTTAGTTTATGTAGGCAATGTTTCGGAACGCCGGTTTAGGGGTTAATAGGTTTAGTTAGTGTTGGCAATGTGGGGAGATGTGGCTTAGGGGTTAATAGGTTTAGTTAGTTTCAGCAATGTCGGGGAACGGTGGTTTAGGGGTTATAATTAGTGTCGGGGAACTGCGGTTTAAGAAGAAACATTTAAAAATTCCAAATATGAATAATGGATCTGAAAATTCAGAAACATATTTATTCCTTTTCAGAATTTTTCGGAATGTGCCGATTCGGCAATTCGAATGCATCCAAATCGGCCAAAATTCGGCCGAATTTCAAAATTGTCCGAAATGAAACGCACATGTCTACTTTCAGCAATTAAAGATTTAAAACCAGGAAAAGCATCTGGTCCGGACGGCTTTCCAGGAGAATACTACAAGCTTTTTAAAAATACCTTGATCCCTCATTTAGTAAAATGGTGGAACTATATACTTAAAGGACATGAAGTGCCTCCTGAACTCCTTGCAGCCAAAATTGTAGTTATCCGCAAACCTGGAAAAGATAAAAACTACTGTAAAAACTACAGACCAATTTCTTTAATTAAACAAGACTTAAATATTTTCATGAAAATCCTGGCAAATCGTCTGAAGCAGATCTTACCAAAGTTGATCCACCCAGACCTGGTGGGATATATTAAAAACAGAGAGGCACCAGATAACACTAGACAAATGGTCTCCCTAATTGAAAATCTGCAGGTCACAAAAACGCCTTCTCTGCTTCTGTTGTTGGATGCAGAGAAGGCGTTTGAGAGGGTCGATTGGGAATATATGTATGATGTATTAGTTGGAATGGGATTTAATGGGCAGTTTATCACAACCTTAAGGGGAATATACTCTACACCATCAGCATATATTAGAACACTAGGGCACCAATCTGCTCGCATAGCGATATTAATTGGCACCAGACAGGGCTGCCCACTATTACCCCTACTTTTTGCAATCTGCATTGAACCTCTAGCATTACATATAAGAAATAACACCAATATTCATGGGGTAACGCTACATAATAACAACTATAAAATCATATTATTTGCTGACAATGTGCTGTTATCTTTGACCAAACCACTGATCTCCCTCCCTATTTTATACAAAACTCTTCAAGATTTTTCTCTTATCTCTGAATACTAAGTCAATTTAGAGAAATGTGAAGCAATGTCTCTAGCCCTCCCATCACACACTAAAAAACTTATAGAGATCAACTTTGAGTTTAGATGGGTAAAGAAACATTTACAATACCTAGGAATAAAATTGACAAAATCCTACTCAGAACTTTATAAAGCAAATTATAAACCTCTTTTTAACTCAAAAGAGATATTATGCAATGGAGAAAGTACAACTTCTCCTGGTATGGTCGTCTTTCCGCAGTCAAATTGACTATCATCCCACGCATCCTCTACCTCTTTAGAGTTCTTTCAATAGCAGAAGATGACAAAGATCTTGATGATATATTCAAAGAGAAATCAAAAGTTTAATTAGAGGCTACAGAAAAAGCAATAATTCCCCATATATTATTGACCAGACATAGACAACTGGGGGGGAGGAGCACCCAAGCTCAGAGATTACTACCGGGCAGCAAGATTTGCACAGATAGCACTGATCTATGAATGGAGGAGGAGATCAGATGGACCACTTTAGAATCTGATATGGGTGGTTTCACCAACAAGGGGGATATATTATGGACTCACCATGCTAAAAAGCTCTCAACAGAAATCCAAATACACCATAATAAACCGGACGATAACCGGACATCATACACAAATCCTTCCCCTGAAATATATCTGCCCTTTCTTACTACAAATAGTTTTAGGGAAACGGGAGAACAAAGGGCTTTACAAAGGGGCAGATGTGGTAGAACAGGGGAAAATAATTACCTTTAAGCAACTAAGAGATAAACTAGACCCGTTAGGCTTACACTGGTAATTGTTCCTGCAATTAAACTCGGCTTTTAAAGAATAAGTCTCAGACACAAAACTAGGAATCCCAAATACTCACGAGAAAAATTGTAGCTCCAAAACTAGACTAGAAAAAACTATTGCTCAATTGTATATCGCAATTCAAGCTGTAAACGATAGTGATAAATCTAACTTGCTAGACAGATGGGAGAGACACTTAGGAATAGAACATGACACCAAAAAATTCAATGATATTTTTTTCCATTCACGTAGAGGATTACTCAGTGCTGACATGAGGGAAAACATTATTAAAACAACATTCAGATGTTACCTTACACCAATTATTACCTCTCACACTAAAACCCCCAACTCAAGGCTTTGCTATAGAGGCTGTGGATTAGAAATTACATATCTCCACATGTGGTGGGAATGTCAGGATATAGCTAGGATCTGGAATAGATTGTCAAATTTCTTAGGCAGACATTTAGATGAACCGTTACAATTGACCTATATTAACCCTTTGAGTGCTAAGCACTTTCCCACCTGGGTGCTAAGCTGTTTTAATTTTTTTTAAATATTTTAACTTTTTTTTTCTTTCAGATCCCCAAGACTTACACTGTTGGAAAGGTTAGGCGATGACCTATCCAACGGTGGGTCTTTGGGGTCTGTAGCTGCTTAGATGCCTGAGATACAGGCTTCTAAGCAGCATGCCCCCTTTTCCATTACGTGTGACGTCACCATGCATAACGTGAAGCCCCAGAGATGCCTGTCACTACAGGCCCGATCGCTGGGGTAGGAGCAGGTGGGAGCCCCCAGATCTCCCTCAAGGTGGGAGAGTGCTAGCGACGGCTCTGAGCCGTCGTTAGCACCTGAGTGGGAAACTCTGAGACGGCTCAGAGCCATCGTTAGCACTGATAGGGTTAATCAATTCTTCAGAATCACCTGTACAGCCACAATAATATGCATTGCAAGATTCTGGAAAGAGAGAACCCCCACATGGGCGGAAATACTGGGTAGAATAACAGTTATTTATAAAATGTCAGAACAAGTAGTATGCCTACAAAACACCATAGACAACTTTCAAAAGACATGGTTTTATTAAATGCTACAGGATAATAGCTGACTCAATATAATGCTATACACCCTTAGGTAAGGAAGCTTTCCCACCACCCTAATGGGACCTTTAATATAGCAGACAACATGATTTTTGTACATGCAGATAGCCATGAAACTTAAGCAAACGTATATACAACTATTACTATTCATCTGCCGATTTAGTTAATTCCAACAGTGAGCGCTAAAAAAGCGCTTTGAGTCCCACTGGGAGAAAGGCGCTATATAAATACTAGTTGTTATTATTATATCTCCTGTTGAGATGACCTAATCATCCCGCGTGACGCCATCCTCCCCTTCCCCTCTCTCTTTTCTTCTTCTCTTTGTTTTCTTTTCTCCTTTCTTTACTCTTCTTAAATTTGTGGTGACATACATTACGTTTTAGACATTGTCAACAATTCTAGAATCTATGTTTGTATTATAAGAATTGGAGCTATGTATAACGGATAACCCCTTTCTTTAGGACAAAGAGGTAAGACTGCAATAATAGCCATAAGACTCCTATTGGCAATGGCTCTGTAATATACATGGATATGACTTATATGTTTTGTATTTTATTCACCAGTTATTGTAAAATGACACACTTATAACTTAATAAAAAATATTTAACCATAAAAGGGAAACGCAAGGGATAGTAAACACCAAAAATGTTATTGTTTAGATAAAAGATAGATAATCCCTTTATTTACCATTCCCCAAATTTGCATAACCAACACTGTTATAGAAATCTATTTTTTACCTCTGTAATTACCTTGTATTTAAGCTTCTGCTGACTGCCTCCTTATCTCAGATCTTTTGACAGACTTGCATTTCAAGCAATTAGTGCTGACTATTAAATAACTTCACATGCATGAGCACAGTGTTATCTATATGAAACACATGAACTAATGCCCTCTAGCTGTGAAAAACTGTCAAATACATTCAGATTAGAGATGGCCTTCAAGGGCTTAGAAATTTGCATATGAGCCTACCTAAGTTTAGCTTTCAACAAAGAATAACAAGGCTAATTTGATGATAAAAGTACATTAAAAAGTTGTTTAACATTACATGCCCTATATGAAGCATGAAAGTTTAATTTGGACTTTACTATCCCTTTAAACAATAAATACCTTTTATAAGGATAGTATTGAGGTTATTCCCTGTCTCCAGTGCTGACCAGTTTGCACATGTGCAGTAACTCTCCTTTAGATACATGCAGTGTAACCTACGTTCCATAATGGCAGCACATATGATTAGAGTGAGGGGCATGAAATGTATTTAGTGTTAAATGTCCCTTTAAGATGCTACCTCCCATGGGATTCTGAGAAGTTTCATAACTGGTGCTTTTCATAAGAGTGTTTATTTTAGTGAGTAATTTATTATGATTTATTTGGATATGTAAGTAATTCGACTGGCAGTTATTTTTGTGTAAAATTAAATCTATGGATATTTGACTTTTGTCCTCAGCTACAGATCTTTATGACTCAAGAAACACTTTCTTTAGCGGGTTTGCAGGTGCACCTTTCTTATTCAGGACTTTTTTGCTAAGCATTTAGAGTTAATGACTTAAATGGCAGGTGATTCTTTCAACTGATGATCCCTGTTTCTCATTCATGTGTTGCTTTTATTGAAATTCTGTGCACAGCCTCTGAAAAGAATATCCAGTTGCATCTTAGTGAAAAGGACTTGTTATGTTCTTTTTCCTGTCTTGAAAAGCAAGCACAAAAGACTCAAATTCATGATTTTTATTATATTCTCTTCCACTCCGCTGGAGGTGATTTGTCAGCATCTTTTGGTTCTATGACTAACTAATACTTTTTTTTTTTTTTTTTAAAGAGCTTTATTGAGAAAAGTAAATATACAACTTTCAGAAGGTACACAGGGTTTATGCATCTCAACTAGCTCTATGTTTACAATTTTAATTTTTTTCCGTTTCATATGCCACACCTACAGTGCATGGTATGGTATAACAAGTAAGAAAATTTTAACATAATGGTTCGTCAAAACAGTGACTAACTGAGACTTTTTATGACAAATGAAAAAATATTTTTCAATAAATAAAAATTGAAATTAAAAATGGAGCCCTTAATTGAAATAACTCATTGCAATACTACAGTTTAATCGAAATTCTTATTGGTTTATGTTTCAGTACATTCTAGAGTTACCAACTTTTACAATTTACATTATTTAAAAAAGTAGATAATTCTATACAAACAAAACAGCAATTTTTAAGGAACATGCATTTCATAAACAGAGAAAAGTATCATTCTGTGCGGTTTAGGCTTCGATGATCTAAAGCTTTCTGATCTGAGGAGATTATCTATGAAGACTTTTCAGTACTGAGTGGTTCCTCAAGTAATTTGAGAAAGGCAAATTTTAGCTTGAGAGCTAATTATCTAGGTATGGGAAATGAGGGTGTAGGGACGAAAATGCACTGAAGGGAAATACTGTGATGCTCAGATCATATGAATTCTAAATTATCTGGGTTCCAGGTAAATCAATACAAGCTCTTGTGCACAATGAATTTCATGGGTTTGTGCAGGATATTTCAAGTCCAGATTGTTTCCTCCAAATGGGGTAAATTGTGGGTGGAGTTTGGCTGTTGAAAAACAATTGCCGAAAACAAGATGCTAATTTGTTTAAAACATGTTTAGATTTGGCTATGTTATTCTATAACAAGACAACATAAATGATTTATAATTACAAGCCATTTGGTGTTCTTTTAACTGTTTGGAAGTTTAAAGGGACAGTCTAGCCAAAATTAAACTTTCATAATTCAGATAGGGCATGTTATTTTAAACAACTTTCCAATTTACTTTTATCATCAAATTTACTTTGTACTTTTTATATTCTTAGTTGAAAGCTAAACCTAGGTAGGCTCATAATTTATAAGCACTTGGAGGCAACCTAGGGTTGCCACCGCGGACATGTTTTCGTGGACACTTATGAGTTACACATGCTGCAGGGTAAGCAAGGCGGAACATGTATTGTGCCTCTAGACATTACATAAATAATGCTAACGGACAGCACAATACATGTTCCTCACTGCTTACCCTGCAGCATGTGCAACTCATAAGTGTCCAGGAAAACATGGCCGAGGTGGCAACCCTAAGGCCACCTCTTCTCTAAATGCATTTGACAGTTTTTCATAGATAGAGGGTGTTTGTTCATGTGTGTCATATAGATAATATTGTTCTCATGCCTATGCAGTTAGGTATGAGAGGGCACTGATTGGCTAATGCAAGTCTGTCAAAAGAACTGAAATAAGGGGGAAGACTGCAGAGGCTTAGATACAAGGTAAGCATAGAGGTAAAAATGATATTAATATAACAGTGTTAGTTATGCACAACTGGGGAATGGGTAATAAAAGGATTATCTATCTTTTTAAACAATAAACTTTTGGAGTAGACTGTCCCTTTAAGCTTTTCATGATTCAGATAGGGCATGCAATTTTTAACAACTTTTCAATTTACTTTGATCATCAGATTTGATTTGTTCTCTTTGTATTATTTGTTGAAAGAATATGCTAATTTCTAAGCCCTTAAAGGCCCCCTCTTATCTCAGTGTATTTTGACAGTTTTTCACAGCTAGACAGTGCTAGTTCATGTGTGCCATACCGATAACATTCGGCTCACTCCCGTGGAGTTATTTATGAGTCAGCACTCAGCACTGATTGGCTAAAATACAAATCTGTCAAGATAACTGCAAAAAGGGGGCAGTCTGTAGAGGCTTAGATACAAGATAATCACAGAGGTAAAAATTATATTAATATAACCATGTTGGTTATGCAAAACTGGGAAATAGGTAATAAAGAGATTATCTATCTTTTTAAACAATAACAATTCTGGAGTAGACTGTCCCTTTAAAAATATTGATTATAAAATCAACAAACAAAAATAAAATGATATTTACAATAGCTCACACTTCATGAATCAATATAATTGGTTAAGTGGAGAAATCTGCTTTCAAACACATTAGGCATTTATCATCAATTTTGAATGAATTATCTGTCATGTGTTAGTTTTGCTTTGGCCATGAATCTTTTGCTTCCATGAAGGTTTCTGAAAATTCCTGCAGAAAGCTAATTAAAAAACCTGTGATACTCTTATTTTTTTATGTTTTGATGTGTTTGATGTTTTATCATTTTGTAATTCTGTTTTTTATTAATTAAATCGGCCATCTTACTTATTTGATGGAATAGCTTTAAAAAAAACAAACACCTAAACTGGTTTGCTGTATAATGTTTTCTTTACATAGCCAAGTGGTGCTCTAATGTTAGCAGTGTCAGGGAGCCACGCTAAAATTAGCGAGCAAATTGATATTACAAGTCCATTGCAAAACAGATTTAACAGAGAAGGTTTAGCGCAGCAGACATTTCTCTAGTGTAACTGGTACTTTCAATGGATATTGCAACAGTGCTAAATAGCGCTGATATAATAAAATTATGGGTTGCGCTAGAGCGAAATCCCAAATTGTGTTAGAAGAATTAACTCGACCTAAGACCTGAAGTAAAGGGTAAGAGTTAAAGTAAAAGTTTGAAAAAAACACATCTAAAACATATTAAAATAAAGTTTTAAACTCATATGGTTTAAAAAGGATATGGTATAGGACAATGTGTGCATGTATTTATGTGTATATAGGAGTATTTATGTGTTTATATGTGTAAACATCTATATATATATATATATATATATATATATATATATATATATATATATATATATATATATATATATATATATATATACTGTATATACGCAGGAAAGAGAGAGAGAGACACACACACTTTTGAGCCTTTCCCAGTCAAATACCTTGAAATATAAAATACATTTTTTAATCAATTTTAATGTTTTATGGTGCCTTTAATAGTAAAAAATTTAAATTACTATTAATATATATCTGTATATACAATCTATCTATATCTGTATTTATTCATATACATATATACAGGGAGTGCAGAATTATTAGGCAAATGAGTATTTTGACCACATCATCCTCTTTATGCATGTTGTCTTACTCCAAGCTGTATAGGCTCGAAAGCCTACTACCAATTAAGCATATTAGGTGATGTGCATCTCTGTAATGAGAAGGGGTGTGGTCTAATGACATCAACACCCTATATCAGGTGTGCATAATTATTAGGCAACTTCCTTTCCTTTGGCAAAATGGGTCAAAAGAAGGACTTGACAGGCTCAGAAAAGTCAGAAATAGTGAGATATCTTGCAGAGGGATGCAGCACTCTTAAAATTGCAAAGCTTCTGAAGCGTGATCATCGAACAATCAAGCGTTTCATTCAAAATAGTCAACAGGGTCGCAAGAAGCGTGTGGAAAAACCAAGGCGCAAAATAACTGCCCATGAACTGAGAAAAGTCAAGCGTGCAGCTGCCAAGATGCCACTTGCCACCAGTTTGGCCATATTTCAGAGCTGCAACATCACTGGAGTGCCCAAAAGCACAAGGTGTGCAATACTCAGAGACATGGCCAAGGTAAGAAAGGCTGAAAGACGACCACTACTCAATAAGACACACAAGCTGAAACGTCAAGACTGGGCCAAGAAATATCTCAAGACTGATTTTTCTAAGGTTTTATGGACTGATGAAATGAGAGTGAGTCTTGATGGGCCAGATGGATGGGCCCGTGGCTGGATTGGTAAAGGGCAGAGAGCTCCAGTCCGACTCAGACGCCAGCAAGGTGGAGGTGGAGTACTGGTTTGGGCTGGTATCATCAAAGATGAGCTTGTGGGGCCTTTTCGGGTTGAGGATGGAGTCAAGCTCAACTCCCAGTCCTACTGCCAGTTTCTGGAAGACACCTTCTTCAAGCAGTGGTACAGGAAGAAGTTTGCATCCTTCAAGAAAAACATGATTTTCATGCAGGACAATGCTCCATCACACGCGTCCAAGTACTCCACAGCGTGGCTGGCAAGAAAGGGTATAAAAGAAGAAAATCTAATGACATGGCCTCCTTGTTCACCTGATCTGAACCCCATTGAGAACCTGTGGTCCATCATCAAATGTGAGATTTACAAGGAGGGAAAACAGTACACCTCTCTGAACAGTGTCTGGGAGGCTGTGGTTGCTGCTGCACGCAATGTTGATGGTGAACAGATCAAAACACTGACAGAATCCATGGATGGCAGGCTTTTGAGTGTCCTTGCAAAGAAAGGTGACTATATTGGTCACTGAACTGTTTTTGTTTTGTTTTTGAATGTCAGAAATGTATTTTTGTGAATGTTGAGATGTTATATTGGTTTCACTGGTAAAAATAAATAATTGAAATGGGTATATATTTGTTTTTTGTTAAGTTGCCTAATAATTATGCACAGTAATAGTCACCTGCACACACAGATATCCCCCTAAAATAGCTATAACTAAAAACAAACTAAAAACTACTTCCAAAACTATTCAGCTTTGATATTAATGAGTTTTTTGGGTTCATTGAGAACATGGTTGATGTTCAATAATAAAATTAATCCTCAAAAATACAACTTGTCTAATAATTCTGCACTCTAGCCAACTCCAGATCTTGGGGCCGATTTATCTAGGGCCGAATGGCCCCTGATGCCCCTGTTTCTGCACAGAAAAGGCTCACCGGAAACAGCAGTTATGAAGCAGTGGTCTTAAGACCGCTACTCCTTAACTGGTCTGCTGCCTCTGAGGCTGCGGACATTAATCTGACCGATCCTATACAATCGGGTTGATTGACACCCCCTGCTAGCGGCCGCAAATATGCAGGGGGCGGCATTGCACAAGCAGTTCACCAGAACAGGTCAAATAACGGCTTTAGGATTTTGATGGAGGACAACCATATGCTGGGCAATCAGATATTAATGCGATGAAGCTGCAAGGCATCTCAGTGACTGCAAAGACCCTGCACTCAGAACACAACAGTTAGTGTGTTTGTGTGTATATATATAAAAAAAATGTGCCCCCCTGAAAAAAATTGATCCAAATGAAACACCCCATCAAAGAATCGGAGAAATCACACACAATTCTCAAACAATAGTCAACAATGAAAAAACATTCAATAATTGCCAACAAATATTCTAAAATATTTAAACATGTTTGAAAGCCTTATATCAATAGAAAATTCTTATGTTCCTCACTATATAGATATATAATTTAATAATAATAATAAATATAAAATATTCTTCTACAAAAAAAGAAAAAAAAACAACTATATATGCTGAACTCCGATAACATTTGTACAATAAATGTAATTTATATGTAGTACCAGCTCATGTGCCTATCTAATACAGTCCCCTATGTACAGTTTACACTTTGTGAAATACTAGAATATACAATAAGGTCAGAAAGCTTACAGAAAACTGAAAACAAAAGTAATTTAATTGAGAGTTTACTCATAGGCTCACACTGTGAAGGACTTGCCATGCTCCCTGTGTGATAAGATTGACCGGATGCGCAAGGAGACTGCAGCTGCAACACTTTCAGATGCGATAGCTTCCTGCTCTCTCTGCAGAGCAGAAAGTAAAACGCGTTTTACCCCCTGTGAGATCAGCCTGGGAGTAATTGCCCTGGCCCACTCCTGTGTGTTCTCATAGTAACCCTAGTTCCCTGGGCAGCAGCTCGGTTCGCCTGCCCCTACAAATGGCCCTGCTTGTCTTGCTAATCACTCAAGTGTGATACTTTTCTTTTACAATTCATGAATCAGGCAGAAGTCCACTTGCTGATAAGCACAACTCACCCAGCTCTATTGGTCACATCCCTCACACATATAAAAACAATTTCCGCACAGAAAAAAAATGGAAAATGTAATACTTTTTAAAATTTCCAAATTTTGAGGCAGCAAAGAAATGTAATGGACAAATGGTTAAAGGGGCACTCAAGTCAAAATAAACTTTTATTATTCAGATAGAGTAGCAGTTTTAAGACACTTTCCAATTTACTTCCATTATCAAATTTTGCACAGTCTTTTTATATTTACACTTTTCGGGGACCAAAATCCTACTGAGCATGTGCACAAGCTCACAGGGTCTACGTATACTAGTATATGATTGGGTGATGTCTGTCACATGATACAGGGGTTGGAAAATTGGAGAAAAAATAAATGTGTGAGAAAAAAATCTACTGCTTATTTGAAATTTAGAGTAGGTGTTAATTATGTATTTCTACTGCATTGAGTATTCATTTAAGAAACCAATTAATACTGGTCTATATATGATTATACTAACAAATGGCCATATTGTTAATTAGGTTAAAGCTTAGGGTCCTGTAATAATCAGTCATCGTGCACATTTGTAAGGTCAAAGGAAGCCAATCTGGTCCCCAGAGAAGTGATACCTACAGTAAAGACAAAAGAGTTATAGCCTATAAGACTCAGGGGTTTGATATAAAAACAAAAAAAATACAATGAGATTGACCCTCTACAACCACAAGAGCCCCTAAACTAGTAAGCCATTAAATTGATGGTAAAGTTTCCAATTCGCATAATCAGATCTGGAATGGAATCAATCAATATTTTAGATGTACTATTATTCATCCATGCTAATGAAGATACACTATAACTTACTTTTTAAGATTGCTTTGACTGTTCTCCAATTTGGCGCTCTAGCAAAAAAAAAAATTGTGTGAGAGCTGTATGGCAAGAGCGCCAATTGGAGAACAGTCAAAACCTTTAGGTATGATAACAATTATGGATATGGAAATTATAATAATAACCACTATGGTGGTTTCCATTTGCATAATGGCTACAGACAAAATATTAGAAAGGACTTTAGACTTTAATAAAAGGGGAAGAAACTCCAGCTATAGAAATGAATATAATAATTCCTATGAAAATATGAGGAGGGATAGAGAGGAAGAATTGAAAATACCCACCAGGAATAGTTTTTCAGCTTTAGAGAGGGAAGAAACCACATTTGATGAAAATGTCAATGAGTCTTTTTTAGGGTTGGTCCCCAAACCAGACATTTCAAAGGATTAATAGAAAACAATTAATACATACCAAAAAAAGGTCAGCGGCAAAAAACAAAATCTAGAGGAAGTAGAGATGAAAGAAATAAATCCAAACTACAAGAAACAGAAATAAAAGGAGAGAGAGGAAAGACAGAGACTAATATTTCATCTAAAGGTATCTTTAAAAAAAAGTGATTTAAATCAAAATAAAATTACTTAATTTATTAATTAGTTAATGGTGAGACATTTATAATTAATAACATCATTAAATGCCCAGATATTGTATTGTTTAAAAGATAGATAGTCCCTTTATTATCCATTCCCTAGTTTTGCACAACCAGCACAGTTATATAAATACACTTTTTACCTCTGTGATTACTTTGTATCTAATCCTCTAAAAAAAAAAAAAAAGCCAGGTGATAAACGTAAATTTGAAAATTGTTTAAAATTACATTCTCTATCTGAATCATGAAAGTTTATTTTGGATTAGACTGCCGCTTTAATTGAATGTCCTTGTAAAAACAGTATTTTGGCAAAACTAGTAGACCATTACACAATCAAATTAGAGAACATTTGCTAAATATAAAACATGGGAATTCAGATAACCTTTTATCAAAACATTTTAATGATTGCCATAATAAATATGCAAAAGGTCTAAAATATTTGGGGGGGGGGATAAAATCACTCTCAATTGGAGAGGAGGCAATACTTAAAGAGAGTTACATTTTAGGGAAGCATCACTAATTTATAAATTGAAAACATTGATTCCTTTTGGTCTGAATGCATATTTAAATCTACACCCTTTATTATAATCAATATCACTCTAAGTTTTAGTATTTACACCCATATAGATATTTATTCTCTAACTCTTTCCTTTTCACTCTTTTCCCCTTTTCTCTTCTAATTTCATTTCAATCTTAAAATGATAGGAAAGTCAAAATTAAATGCTTTAAAACAAAGGATATCAAGAGAATGAAGCAAATTAGATAATAGAGCATATCATTTTAAACAACTTTCCAATTTACTTCTATTATTTTAATTTGCTCCATTATTTTGATATCCTTTGTTTAAAAGCATATTTAAATAGGCTCAGGAGCTGCTGGTTGGTGACTGCACATAGATGCCTCGTGTGATTGGCTCACCCATGTCCATTGCTATTTTTTCCAACAAAGGATACCTATAGAATGAAGCAAATTAGATAATAGAAGTACATTTGGAAGTTGTTTAAAATTAAAGGCTCCATCTGAATCATGAAATAAATAATTTGGGTTTCATGTCCCTTTAAACTTGCAAGAATCAGATATAGCATGCAAATTTAAGACACTTTTAAAATCACCTCTATTGTTGAAAATTAATATGCACATATCCTACACTAGTGGGAGCTAGCTGTTGATTGGTGCTTGCACACATTTGTCTCTTGTGATTGGCTAACTAGATGTGTTAAGCAATGATGTTCCTTCAGCAAAGGATAACAAAGGAATGAAGCATATTTCATAATAAAAATAAAAGTTAAAGTTGTTTAAAATTATTTGTTCTATCCGAATCAGGATTAACATTTTTAGGGTTTCCTGTCCCTTTAATGCTAAATTGTCCCTTTAAGATTTTTAATAGAGAACAGATCCTTTAAATATCCAATTTTGATATTATATTATTTTATACACTCTAAATTGTAATGTTGAATTGTCTCTTTAAGATTTTCATTTACACCACAATATACTAACCCACATATATGTATAACATTAAAATCGCCCACACCTTTAATAAACAAAATTAAAGTTACCTATAAGATATATTTATCTCTCCTAGTATTTAGAATTTCTAATACAATCTGTTGCAAAATGTGTTGTGTTATATGCACCTTATTAAATGGTTTCCTGAATGATGTTACGTTAAATATCTGCTATGGTGTCAGGGTTTCACCCTGCTTTCATTTGTTATTTGCTGCTTGTCTGCCATTTTTACTCACCTGTCTCTCTCCTCGCCTGCTGCAGAGTGTGTAACGCTGCTTACTACACCCAGGCTCCCTCTTATGGCTAAACTGGGGAGAGAGGTTGCAGTCCCAGTATTATGATGTAATCATTTACAATTTAAAGTGCCTCAGTTTAGTCTGACTTTGCCCTTGCGTTGTCTCTGACTTCTCTGTAAGTTCCTGTGTTCCTGATTCTGTGTATAACCTGGCTTGTTTGACGTCCCTCTCTGGTTCCTGATCCCGGGCCAGTTCTTGATTCCCCTGATCTTTGTGTTCCTGACCCAGCTCGTCTGATTGCCAGCACTGGCTTTGACTCCTGGCTTGTCATTTGGCTTTTGGATTTTTTAATATCTTTTTCTTATTATTAATAAAGATGTTATTAATTTAGCAATTCCCGTCTCTATCTGATTCCTAGTTCCCTGACATATGGTATATATATATATATATATATATATATATATATATATATATATATATATATATATATATATATATATACTTCTCTCTTTTAGAACAGTTGTCGATTTAAATACAAGCTATTGCTTATAGATATATTTCTTCCTGGTTCTGACCTGTAATATCAGTATATGAAAAGATTCTCTTTCTTATATTTCTTATTTTAGTTATCTTTTATAAAAGTTTAGATTGTTTTTACCATATACCCATATCAATTATAAAATGTGTGAATTTCAAAATGTAGGTAATATGTATTTTCATGAAAAATAACAAACCCACAAAAACGATGTATAGAAAAGTTTTATTTATGTTTTTACATATGGACCCATATAAATTTCCATTTTAAATAAAAACATGAATCGCCACTTTAATTCTAAAATCATTTTAGTTGACTCAAAGATCATTTAATAATGGGGCCTAGACATTTTTTTATCTTAATAAAGGTAAACTGTGCCGAAACGCGTAGATGATAAAGAGTGTTAACCAGAATTTCTATAGCTGTTGAGCCCCTGTGATCAGGGTCACGTGATAAGTTCACATGTTCAGTAATGCGATACATCGAGGAAGACGCCAGCGTAAGCGGCTATAACAACCAAAACATAATTTGTGGATGTCTCAGAACAAAATCTTAAGTAACCGTAATAAGAGGAACAATACCAAACTTGAAAATTGTATTTATTTTCTTGATACAGATGCCATAATTAAGGATATCTAGACAGTAACCCGTGAAGACAATTTTGTGATAAAAAAGTGACATTTTAGTAACGGAACTAATCTTTTTATTTGTGTACATACAGTACACTTCTTTAAAAATAAGGACTTTTTTCAATGTATTTAATTCATTGCTTCTAAGAATTTTAAAAGCTTTTAAAGAAATACATTTTTAATTAAATATATATGTTATCTGTAATGTGGTATTAGATACACACAATTGTACTCTAACTTGTTTTTAGCGCAAACAATTTAATTTTTTATCTTGTTTCTTGTGGACAAGTTTTTAAAGAGTTGTATTTAGAGCATTGGTTTGCAAACCGGTCCTCAGCCCTCCTGAACAGGCCACATTTTGTGGATATCTGTACTAGAGCACAGGTGAAACAATCCGCTGATTAGTAAACCTGGTTATTTGACCTGCTCTCATCCAAGGTTATCCTGAAAACCTGGACTGTTGGGGAGGTCTGAAGATAGGTTTGAAAACCAGTGATTTAGACCATGATACACAGAGGAGAAGATGTATTGCTTATTGTAAAAATGTAAAAGCCACCCATTAGACAGGAAGGCCCTGTTTAGCTCATCTATTGGACAATGAGTTTAAGGAGTCTTGTGTTGGAGGATGATGGTGGTTTAGGAGCTTAATTAGGTGGTCTTGCAATAGGTGTGTTCCAATAGAGGGATAATGGCTGTTTAATAGTTAGTTAGTTTAGGGTCATGCACAGGGGTTGATATAAGTTTTGGGGATTGTTATTTTGGGTTTCCCAAAGTGGGGGAGGGTAATGGTGGTTTAGGGGTCATTAGCTAATAGTATAGCTGTGAAAAGAGGGTAAAATTAGTATTTTAAAGAGACCATAAACACCTTTAATTTCTTATACAAAATTTTAGTTATGCATATATTTTATTATTTAATTTGCCCCTTTTCGTGTAAATTAGCTTGGAAAATAGATTTTCTAATACTTAGAAGTCAAAACGCACTCTGCTGACTTCTCAAGGCTAACTCTGCTACATACAGAACCCTCCACTAATATTGGCACCCTTGGTAAATATGAGAAAAGAAGGCTGTGAGAAATTATCTTTATTGTTTAACCTATTGATAAAAAAAATACAAAAATACCCTGCTCTCATGGATATCAAACTACTGCAAACACAACACAGGTTTATAAAAAATACATAAATAAATTGTTAAATATATGTGTGGCACAATTATTGGCACCCCTATGAATTCATATGATTAAAATATATTTGAAGTTTTGAAGTATATTCCCATTGATATTTTATATTTTTAATACACCTGGGTAACTAGAAATAGGACATTGTTCAACCATGACTTCCTATTTCACAGGGGTATAAATATGAGGTAACACAAAGGCCAAATTTCCTTAGTCATTCATCAAAATGGGTAAGACCAAGAATTTTAGCTGTGATATGCGACAAAAGCTTGTTGAGCTTCACAAAATAGGAAGTGGCTATAAGAAAATAGGAAAAGCATTGAAAATGCCCATTTCCATCATCAGGGCAATAATTAAGAAGTTCCAGGCAACTAGAGATTTTATGAATCAACCTGGAAGAGGGTGTGTGTCTATATTCTCTCAACACACTCTGAAGAGGATTGTTTGAGTGGTCAAAATATCTCTAAGGAAGGATCATAGCTGGAGAATTGTAGAACTTAGATACGTCTTGGGGTCAGAAAGACTCCAAAACTACAATCCGGCGTCACATCATCACAAGTTGTTTGGAAGAGTTTCAAGAAAAAAGCCTCCACTCTTATTCAAAAACAAATTCAAGCGTCTTCAGTTTTCCAGACACCACTGGAACTTCAAATGGGATCGGGTTCTATGGTCAGATGAAACCAAAATAGAGCTTTTTGGCAATAAACACCAGCAGTAGATTGGGTGCACACAGAGAGGAAGCCATATGGAATAATACCTCATGCCCACGGTTAATTATGGTGGTGGCTCTTTAATGTTTTGGGGCTGTTTTTCTAACAAAGAACCTAGACATTTTCTTAGGATACATGGCATCATGGACTCTATAAAATATCAACAGATATTAAATGAACACCTGACTGCTTCTGCCAGAAAGCTTAAAATGGGCCGTGGTTGGATCTTCCAGAAGGACAATGATTCAAAACATACATCAAAATCAGCACAAGGTTGTGCAATGGCAATCCCAGTCCCCTGACTTGAACCCCATAGAAAACCTGTGGGGTGAACTGAAGAGGAGAGTCCACCAGTGTTGACCTCGAAATTTGAAGGAGAGATTCTGTATGGAGGAATGGTCTCAGATCCCTTGCCATGTATTCTCCAACCTCATCAATTCAATTCAGGGCTGTTATCTTGGCAAAGGGAGGTAGCACAAAGTATTGACTAAAAGGGTGCCAATAATTGTGCCACACATATATTTAACAAAGATTTTTTATTGAGGACTTATGCATATACATAATTGAGGACTTAATGCATATACATAATCAAAAAGAACAATACAAAACAAAAATAAGATATATTACAAGTATGTATATCTTTTTTCTACAGTAATGTGCAGTAAATATGGTATGAGTCTCCATTTTTATCTTTTTTTCTGGTTGGCCAGGCCGCTCTTGGGCCTTTTGAGTGTGGTTGATACTCTGGGCAAGGGGTTATAATTTGAACAATAAAGAGGAAACAATAAACATACATAACATGTGATAGCAATAGGGTTTCGCCTTATGATGTATATGATGAAGTTAAAACAATAACCAAAAAGAAAAAAGAAAGGAAAAGTGAGGTCATGTGCTTCAGATATTATAAAGCGCAGATCTTGGAAACCAGGACTGAAATATATATTAATTCTCTAGGATATTTATGGCACCATTCACTAATAGGTCTTAATCTTAACATGTATAAATCTTGTGTTAGAGAGTAAGATATAGAGGGAGGCATGAGTGAGCTGTATGTGGCTTTCTTAATGTTTACTTATATGGTTGTTTGTTCTGGGATGGTGGTGCTGCCATCTGGAGGGCAACTGTGGGAAGAATATATTAGTAGTCATGAAGATGTTGGTATTGCTAATAGAAAAACAAAAGCAAATGAGTGACTATGTTCATATAAAACAATACAGGATACATATTTTCAGAATAATTAAGATCTTTACGTCTCCTTTGGGCTCTGGTCGCTAGCCGCCAAATAGGGAGCAACATATCCTGGAGATATATATATGCCAGTTATTTCACTTATAATTAAAACCAACATCATGCATATTGGTAAATATATGAGTATAACGTTCCCCATTTTCAAGTAAAGTATCTAGTTATATAAATCTAACTAAGTAGTTATATATGGGTATATTAATAATGAATGTTAATTCCAGTATAATACTGCCATTGAGGGTACTTTAAAATAAGATAGAGTTTTTAATGCTCATCATTACAACTCAGAACAGTTTTTTTAAATTATACTGATAATTTTGCGGTTAGATTATAACACATATTTGTTCAGCCATCCGATACCTAGGCTGTTGAAAATACAGGTTCTTAAGTGTCTGTTAGAGGTCCCTTTAGGAGCTGAGTAATCTGCTAGTTATAAAACTAGTGTATGGAACGTATGTGAGGGGAACGTCATAAGGGAGGGGCTGGTGGGGGAGAGCAATAGGAGGGTTAGGTGTGCCAGGTGTGGGGGTTGTAGCAAAGATAAGAGGAAAAGACTGCTGGAGCCAAAAGAACAGGCATTGGTCAAAAGAATGGATAGGGAAGGGGCAGAGAAAGAGGGGATATAAGGAAGGGGACTGCAAGGAGTAGTCACTAACCTTTTTTCTTTGTTTCCCACCCTCCCACCCTAGAAGCAGCAGAACACAATGCAATAATCGGAGAGGTCACGTGAAGAGAACAGTAGCGGCACGGCTAAGGGCAGGACGTTGACTAATTGGTTGAGTCGCAGTAAGGCCGTCCTTGCTCCTCAATAAGGGGAAGAATACAGCGCAACAAAAGGGCAGCAGGTGACCTGGTGGTCTACGCTGGCTGGAGGATAAAAATCGGCAGCTGTTTTTGTATTAGGTGATACAATCACAACAAGCGGTGAAGTTTGGGTCCGGCACGTGGGCGGGGCAGAATGGGGGGTGGGAGGATCCTGCGGCATACTCAGCCCTGTGGGGTGATCCAGTGGTCTATCTAGGGGGAGGGCTATGCCGTGGGTTCTCCCTTCTCCAACTGCCCTGCCAGGGGGGGGGTCCACCCCCCCTCCCCAGGCGTGGTTCCCAAAATTCTGGTTTTTAATGCAGTGGCATTGTTTGGTGTTTATTTATGGCTGAATTTTGCAATACAAAGCTTAAAGGTGGCAAAATTCAATAAATAATAAATCGTGACCTTTCCACATTTCGCCATAAGTCCTGTGTCTGTGTGTTTATTTTAGATAAGGTTTAGATAAGTTGAAGTGGGGAATAGGGGTGAAGGGGTTATCTGTGTAATGGGCAAAGGAATGCAGCCTCCTGACCTTAAATTAGGACAACCCGTCTAAATGCGAAGGCAGTTGAACACACTTATCTACACACTGATGCATATGTCCACATGAGTTATAAAATATAATACTGAACTCTCTTGTTTTAACTACAAATGAACATTGAACTAAACTATACATAAGTAATATGTACATTTATTGAAAGTATAGATAGTGTGCAATAGATGTGGTAAATCAGTTCACAAACACCTAGTTGATTTTTCCCCTCAGAACTGATACATTAAGTGAAACATTTGAACATACTGAATTTTGGTTTAGAGTGTTAAACCTGAAACAGAAAAATGTTAATTTAATAAGCAGTGAACGTCTGTGCTGAATCTTATTCCATCAATTCATTGAGCAGATGGTAAACTGTTTCCCCTTCTGCTTGTCCAGATTTCAGTACAAAATCCAGTTATTGCACCTCTCCCTCAAAATAGTCACTGTCACTGATAGTGAGAAATCATCATTAAAACACAAAGTATTTCCAACCTAAGTAAAATGATTATTTGAATTAAATATGAATAGATGTACTGATGTACAGGGTGCACATACCTTATCTCACTCTAGCTGGCTCTTCCCTTCAGCTGGATGGAGCAAACTGTTCATACAGTAGCTGATTATTTTACTCGTCTATATATATATTTCACTCCGTTACATGCAGCGTGCTAGTTCCACCGCAGAGGTTCAGCACCTTCGGTCTGGATAGCTCCAATTATTTAGCTAAAAAGGAATCGGACGGAATTATTTTGCATGGGACAAACTCAACAGCACTTTACACCAAGTTGTCAATATAAATTACTTCACCTTTGTGGTCTCGCAACCATCCGCATCTGGGGAATCCCGAGAATCTGAACCACTCGTTTTTATCTGGCTCATAGAAAAGGATTTGACAGCTCCAGATATTTATCTAGGTTTTCTGAAGTGTCTGCAATGTTCTTGGATAGGATGGTGCTGAAGGTTCTGGTCAGTGCCATGTTATAGACAAGTTGTGATGGCTTATATGGCTGCAAGTTGTTGACAGATCTGGACTGCTGAATAGTGCTGAAGATTCTGGACAGCTAACTACGTTTTGATGGCCATGGCTTCAAGACTGAAGGGCCTGACTACAGTATAGTGGAGTCAATAAAGACTTCCAATAGAAGTTGAAGGACATGGTTCTGACGCTGTGCCACAGTATACAGCTGCACCAATCGGGCTGACTCCTAGAGTCTATATTGTGCAAGACTGTCTGAAACCATGAGATAACCTGATACTACCCCTGGGATGAATAAGTTCGAGTCGCACCTAAGTTTGGGGGGCACACACCTCTGGAATGTGTCATTATTTAGCTATTTATACCCTGGCAATAACAGCTTCTGGGGATCTGCTTCTTTTTCCAGCAGTGTTTTGTTATCTGCCCATGAACCGAGCACCATCATCTTAGTGGTAATGTATTCTATTTCCTTTCTTACCGGTTTAGTGGGAAATATTTTGGCTTTGAGAGTCTTGGGAACCAAGAAGAGAAGAAGATGTCGCCTTTCTGGGGTTTCAGGTACACGGAATCTTCTGGTGAACTTGGCTGTGTGTGACATGATGGTCATTTGCATTTGTATGCCAATAAACCTTGGTCACCAAGTACACAACGCCTGGGTGTTTGGAGAATTTCTGTGTAGGGCAGTCCCATTTGTCCAAGCAGTCTCTGTTTCTGCCAGCGTTCTGACCTTGGCTTTTATCAGCTTAAACAGATACTACAGTGTCCATAGCCCCCTGCACGCCAGGACCTTCTTTACTAACAGACGAATCTTGCTAATGATCTGCTTTGTGTGGTTCTGTTCCTCTACACTTTGTGCTCCTCTGATATTCATGAATAGAACTCAAAACCTGATGCTCCTGGACGGAAGACTGGCAGTAATAGTCTGTACAGAAAGCTGGCCAAGCATTCACATGAAGCTTAATTACAACTTTCTACTGTTTTGTGCACTCTATGGGTTCCCAGTGTTATTTAACCTCCTGATCTGTTTTCTTACAAGCCGCAAGCTCTGGGGTGCGAACGACTTGGTCAGTAACAGCATGAAAGGCTCCAGGCTGAAGGGCAGAAGAAAAATTGCTAAAATGGTAGTGGCTTTGGTGCTCCTGTTCACCATTTCCTGGCTGCCTTTATATACAGTGGACATCTGGATAGATATTAACATGCCCACCTTCTCATCAACTGAGGTACTGGGAGATCTGCACCATGAATGGATTCTCCAGTTTAGACCCTTTGCTCAATGGCTCGGTCTCACGAATTCTGCATTAAATCCTCTGTGCTATTGTTTTGTTGGAAACCTCTACAGATCTGCTAAACGGTTTAGAAACAGCTATAGAGAAAGGATGGCTTCTGTCTTCAGTCTGTCTGTAACCCAAAGCCAAGTGGAACGCTCTGTCCCCACATTACTGAACTACAGATCTTCTAAAGAGTCTGCTTTGAAGAGAAAGACTTGTGTTTACTCATAATAATAAAACAGCTTCATATTCACCATATTTAAGAGGAATCTGGATCCGTATATAGTTTCTACCTCTATTATATATTGATGTTATAATGTCTGTGGTCGAGTATGCTGAAATCAACATTAAAGGAAAGTGTGCCATATTTAAGTTAGATTAGATGGTGGCAACATAAATAATCGATTTATAATTAAATTCCTAAGCATAGATCATGGGCTGCAGTATTTAAAAAAAAAAAAAAAGCTTTCTTTAAACGATTGTACCTTAGTATATTTAATGATGCAATCAGTAAAGCTATCAAGAGAGTATACATTTATTTTATTACTGCTAGGTTTACACTAAATATATTTTAAATATTTGCATGTTATACAGGGGTGATAAAAGTAGCTTCATATTTATTAATGATCCTGCTATGATGCATAATATGACTATTTTTGAAGATTTGTTTGTTAGATTATAAACCTCTTGCAGTATTGTCTATCAGAACCTTTAACTTTTTAAACCAAATTATGTAATTTTCTGTATTTGAAGATGTTAACCATAATTAAATGCCATATAAAGTGTTTTTGCCTAGCTTCCTGGGTGTAGAAGCTGCAATTCAAATATACCTCGGTGACTGTTGTTAAATGTTTAATATTATAGTATTGTGATAAGCAGCACTTCGTGAGTGATTTATTTATAAATCAATAATCATTTTATCATTACTTTATAGCAACTCAGTTACAGTAAGTGGCAACATGTGTAGCAGAGTTGATTGTCCTATGAATGAGCTGCACAATTCTAAACATGGTAGCTCATTGGTATCAAAAGAGTGACTCAAGTGAGTGCTTATACTTAGATATAAGGAAGGGCTTGAAAAATATTATTTGAAAATCTAGGAGCTCACTCAAAAAGAGATTTCTGGGGCGGCTATAAGATGAGAAAATAATACATTATATACACATACCTCATAAAAGTCTGGCACTCTGCTGCAAGCACACAGCTAGATGAAAAGTAGAATATTAGTGTTTGTTACAATATTTGGCCAAATGTTGATAAACCAGGAGGAAGTCAAAGTCTCTTCCTCCCTGGGTTCTTAACATACAGCCACTTAATGCCTTTTGTAACACGGGCCTTTTGTAATTTACCTAGACACATACAAAACAGGGGAATTGACTTCACCCACAAACAGGACCAAGAGTACGTCCCATTCCACTGCAAAACTCACAGCACTAGGTACTCGCTAGCACTCACAGACAGCTGCACAGCTCTCACTAATTCCAGCCCAGTCAGGGTGCAAAGTCCATAGTGAAAATTACAAAACAAAAATATTAATAAATAGAAAGTTTAGTATTGACTTGTAAGCACACATGTAGATCAAAAGCAAATTAAAGAGTATCTTTTAATCAAGTCCCCCACTTCAGATACCCATGTGCAGGACATTTGTCTTATTCCTGTTCACATCAATGTGTAAAATTGTATCTGAAGACAGGGGTGAAACCCCAAAACGTTAGAAAGTTGCTTAAAATTGAATGCTCTATCTGAATCACAAAAGAAAAAATTTGGGTTCAGTGTCCCTTTTATATATATATATATATATATATATATATATATATATATATATATATATATATATATATATATATATATATATATATATATCCATATTGTATATGTGTGTGTTTCTGTGTCCTCATATTGTGAGCCTGTAGATTCTGTAAATAAAGAATGCAGATCTGCTTAAATTGTTGCATTACTACGCAAACTGCAGGTTTTTTAAACAATATCAATAAATGGTTAAACAATCAATTTGTTACTGAAATTCTGTTAAAGGAGCACTAAATACAGTCGAACTGAATAACTGACACATACATAACATAAAGACAATGCAAAAACAATTACTTTGAGCAGTAGACTATTTTCTGGCAAGTTTCAAAGTTAATCCAATGTTCCCTCCCCCTGAATCATGTGACAGCCATCAGCCAATCACAAAATGCTGATGGCCTCAGAAAGTGTGCATATAAAAAGAATGTGCACATTTTGATATTGGAAGTATATTGGAAGTTTTTTTAAACCATGTGCTTAATCTGAATCATGAAACTTTCATTTTGAGTTTAGTGACCCTTTTAGTTGGTTACCGTTACTACAGCCTTGAATATTTTTAATATATATATATATATATATATATATATATATATATATATATATATATATATATATATATATATATATATATATACTGTATATATAACAGTGGGTGCACATATGAATTTAGATAATGTAAACCACAGTAAAAAATATCTTTAAAGGGGAATGAAAGTCAAAATGTAAGTTTCCTAATTCAGATACAGGATGCAGTTTTAAGAGAGTTTTCAATTTACTTCAATTGTAAAGTTTTATTTCTTTGATATCATTTCTAGAAAATTATACAAGGAAGACTGAGGAGCAGCAGTGCACTATGGGGAGCTAGCAAGTGATTGGTGGCTGCACATATGCTGCTAGTCATTGGCTCAGCTAGGTACCAGTAGTGGATTGCTGCTCTGGATCTGATTTTAAAGGGACAGTAAACTCAACATTAAACTTTTGTTATTCAGATAGCGTATGCATTGTTAAACAACTGTCCAATTTACTTCAGTTATTGAATTTGCTTCATTCTTTTGGTATCCTTTGTGGAAAAGCATACCTAGTAGGCTCAGGAGCAGCAAGGCACTACTGCGAGCTAGCTGATGATTGGTGGCTGCATATATATATATATATATATATATAAATATATATATATATATATATATATGCTTATTTCATTGGCTGACCTGGAGTTTTCAGCTAGTCCCCAGCAGTGCATTGCTGCTCGTTTAATATAAGCTTCCAAGAGAATGAAGCCTCTTTAACTGTTTATATAACTTTAGGGGTTAAACAAAGTTATATGCAATCAATAGTGCAATAATGAAATGTTAGAGAATTTTCCCTTTACATTTCTATGTCCTTTAAATTAAACAAACAAATCAGCATTCAGGTAAATATATAACCACTATTTTAGGAAATACAGAGTTCCAGGTACCACAACAATTTACCAGGTGCAATGTTATTTGATTATATAATCTAATTAACTATTTCATGGTTAGACAGGATATGTTCACAAAGCATTTATGTTTGAAAGCAAATTGGGGGTAATATACTGACCTAGTCTGACTGAATTGATTTCAAATTAAAGGGATAAATACATGCTAGACATAATGATGTGTTCAAAGCAAAGATCAGCCTTAGAATAATATGTAGATGTATTTTTACAATTATATTCGTTGTTTAAATATTGAAAATATAAGTGTAATAGTTTATATAAAGTAATAGGAACTGCCATTTTTGAACTTTTCTATTTATCTGTTTGTGCAAATAAAGCTGTGTGAAAATTCTTTAGATTATTCTATGTTCCCCACATCCTTGTTTGGACAGTCTCTTTTATGGCATATTTAATATCTATCTCTAATTGTCTTCAGCAGAGGAAACAAAAAAGGGGAACTTAAGTACAAAGATGGCGGCACCCGTTATTTAAAAAAAAGTAATTTAGAGTTAAATTACATAAAAAAAGAAGAAATTAATAATGAAAGTATATTGTAAAGTTTTTTTTTAAAATTGAAAATATACAGAAGTACACTGTCTTTTACATAAAGATCTATAAGAACAAGCATGTCACTTAAAAGCATCAAATAGCAGTGTAATGATGTCCAATATTACAATTTAAATTTATACAAAGTCTAGACATATGTCACATTTTTATATAGGTTATGCTTATATTAAATATAACAAAGCTCATCTCTGTGTAGATAACATCCATTCTTGGACCTACTACATCATAATAATGTAAGAGATTTATAAAAAAGAAAGTTAAATTTGGTCTCTCTTGAACCCTGAAAAAGCTATAGATCTAAAGATGTAATTACATCAACACCTAACAAAACTTAAAATATAACGAATAAAAGTGTTAAACGAGAAAAAAAAGAAAACCAAGTCAATTTTATAAATCAGGCTAGCCCAGAAAGAAAACGTTCCTTGTACCTTTCTATAGGGAGTGCAGGTAAGTGCAAGCATTGTTGTATTAGGGACATTATAGCCTGCAAAGTAGTCTAGGATACCATGTTTAGTGCACTCTACGACGTAAGTATGAATATTAATTGTCTATGGATTTTAAAAGAAGATAAAGAACTAATTAAATTACCTTTAACCTTTAACCTTTTCAACCAAATGTAATTTTCTGTATTTGGAGATGTTAACCATAATTAAATGCCATATAAAGTGTTTTTGCCTAGCTTCCAGACTGGGTGTAGAAGCTGCAATTCAAATATACCTCGATGACTGTTGTTACATGTTTAATATTATAGTATTGTGATAAGCAGCACTTCGTGAGTGATTTATTTATAAATCAATAATCATTTTATCATTACTTTATAGCAACTCAGTTACAGTAAGTGGCAACATGTGTAGCAGAGTTGATTGTCCTATGAATGAGCTGCACAATTCTAAACATGGTAGCTCATAGGTATCAAAAGAGTGACTCAAGTGCGTGCTTATACTTAGATATAAGGAAGGGCTTGAAAAATATTATTTGAAAATCTAGGAGCTCACTCAAAAAGAGATTTCTGGGGCGGCTATAAGATGAGAAAATAATACATTATATACACATACCTCATAAAAAGTCTGGCACTCTGCTGCAAGCACACAGCTAGATGAAAAGTAGAATATTAGTGTTTGTTACAATATTTGGCCAAATGTTGATAAACCAGGAGGAAGTCAAAGTCTCTTCCTCCCTGGGTTCTTAACATACAGCCACTTAATGCCTTTTGTAACACGGGCCTTTTGTAATTTACCTAGACACATACAAAACAGGGGAATTGACTTCACCCACAAACAGGACCAAGAGTATGTCCCATTCCACTGCAAAACTCACAGCACTAGGTACTCACAGACAGCTGCACAGCTCTCAGTAATTCCAGCCCAGTCAGGGTGCAAAGTCCATAGTAAAAACTACAAAACAAAAATATTAATAAATAGAAAGTTTAGTATTGACTTGCAAGCACACATGTAGATCAAAAGCAAATTAAAGAGTATCTTTTAATCAAGTCCCCACCTTCAGATACCCATGTGCATGATATTTGGCTAATTCCTGTTCACATCATTGTGAATAATTGTATCTGAAGACAGGGGTGAAACCCCAAAACGTTATACAGTAAATAATCAAAAATTATTCAAGACCAGAGAGTGCCTCCTTCCTTTGTTAAAGGGACACTGAACCCATTTTTTTTTCTTTTGTGATTCAGATAGACCATGAAATTTTAAGCAACTTTCTAATTTACTCCTATTATCAAACTTTCTTCATTCTCTTGGTATCTTTATTTGAAAATGCAACAATGTAAGTTTAGATGCCGGCCCATTTTTGGTGAACAACATGGGTTGTTCTTGCTGATTGGTGGATAAATTAATCTACCAAAAAAACAGCTTAGATGCCTTTTTTTTCAAATAAAGATAGCAAGAGAATGAAGAAAAATTGGTAATAGGAGTAAATTAGAAAGTTGCTTAAAATTGTATGCTCTATCTGAATCACAAAAGAAAAAAATTGGGTTCAGTGTCCCTTATATATATATATATACATACTGTATATGTGTGTGGGTGTGTGTTTCTGTGTCCTCATATTGTGAGCCTGTAGATTCTGTAAATAAAGAATGCAGATCTGCTTAAATTGTTGCATGACTACGCAAACTGCAGGTTTTTAACCCCTTAATGACCACAGCACTTTTCCATTTTCTGTCCGTTTGGGACCAAGGCTATTTTTACATTTTTGCAGTGTTTGTGTTTAGCTGTAATTTTCTTCTTACTCATTTACTGTACCCACACATATTATATACCGTTTTTCTCGCCATTAAATGGACTTTCTAAAGATACCATTATTTTCATCATATCATATAATTTACTATAAAAAAAATGATAAAATATGAGGAAAAATGGAAAAAAACACACTTTTTCTAACTTTGACCCCCAAAATCTGTTACATATCTAAAACCACCAAAAAACACCCATGCTAAATAGTTTCTAAATTTTGTCCTGAGTTTAGAAATACCCAATGTTTACATGTTCTTTTCTTTTTTTGCAAGTTATAGGGCCATAAATACAAGTAGCACTTTGCTATTTCCAAACCATTTTTCTTCCAAAATTAGCGCTAGTTACATTAGAACCAGTGGCGGATCCAGGGGGGGGGCAACGGGGCAATTGCCCCCCCCGAGAATATAGTGAGAGAGGGCTTCCTGCAGTTCTAGTAGGGCGGCAGTTTTGGGGGAACGGCAAAGTGTCACAACTGCATATTTTTATTTTATTTATTTTTTTCCTGTAAATTTAAAAAACTTTTTTTTGTTATGCGGTCACGTGACCCGGTTTTTTGCCGAGGTCACGTGACGTTTCTGTTACTTCCGCCGCCCGCCTTCCTGTCCCAGACTGTTGCCGACTTGCCGCACATTGATGGAGGGAGACACGCACATGCGCACGTGATCTCCCTCCCAGGGCAGTGAGGATCGCACACATGAGGACGCATGATTGCAGCAGAGCAGACAGTGTGAGTGGGATCGTCGCAGATTGCACAGGAGTTGACAGTCACTGACTGGAGGCCGGAGCGGAGAGGACTGGTGAGGAGGGAGGGGGCCAGCAGGGCAGGGGTGGCCAGGCGGGAGGACTGATGAGGAGGGGGTTGATGAGCGTGGTGCCGGTGATATAGTGTAAAAGAGTCTAAGACCGTGGACTTGATAGTAAGACCGTGACGACTCACTGGAAAAGCAATGTTTAGTTCCTACCTGGCTGGTATGCATGACATGCATACCAGCCAGGTAGGAACTAAACATTGCTTTTCCAGTGAGTCGTCACGGTCTTACTATCAAGTCCACGGTCTTAGACTCTTTTACACTATATCACCGGCACCACGCACATCAGCCCCCTCCTCAAATTGCATGATCGATGTTTTGTGTAAAAAAGTGACTAATTTTCTTTTAAGCCTGACTACCTACCCCAGCAGGAAATCTCCTAGTAGCAGCCATGAAATCCGTGCTTGCAAAGCATCTGTTATTTTGGGCAGTAACAGTTGTTTTAAATAGTCTTTGTCTTTTTCACACAATAAATGCATGGCCATTGACTCGGTGCTGATAAATGCATACTAGGCATTCACAGTCCCCCAGATAAACTGTTCATGTGGCACTGTGGCAGTGCTTATTTTATTTCAGTAGAACTGGGTTGGGATTTGGGATTATAGTTTCCTGTTGTCTAACATAACATCTAATTCTGTTGCTGTCATCTTCTGATAGCATGTTTATTGTAGTTATTGTCTATTTCGTTTATAAGATGCCATTTTATATGTAAATATTAAAGAGCACAAGCTTCAGTTTCAGGACTGTTTAAATTGCTCAGTTTTATGGAAAACTTTGAAAACCCAATTGCACCATAAAATGTTCTTTATTTTTATTTTTTTAGGGCAGCTTATCTGTCTGTAAAACAAGTTGATGTCACAATTTTAGTTTACATTTGTTGGAACTGTTTGGATTTCCAGGAAGGGGTGTGTCTTACTATAAAGAATCAAAATCTCTTATTAAATGTGTTTTATATGTAAAAAAAAAAAAAATCTTTGTTGGGTGTAAATTATCTTTAGACCCTAACATGTTTTGTGGAAATTTAAATTTTTTATCTTTTTGAGAGGTGGAATCTGGTTGTGTATATGCAAGTAAGCCCCTTACTCAAAATGATTTAAATCTGTATGTTGGGAACCAAGCCAGTCATGTGGAAGTATTTTTGCAAAATAGCTGTTAGGGGTATTCATGGGGAATTTTGTGTATGAGTGTATATATGTATGTATGTGTGTGTGTGTGTGGGGGGAGAGGGGCTGTGTGTGGGGGGAGAGGGGCTGTGTGTGGGGGGAGAGGGGCTGTGTGTGGGGGGAGAGGGGCTGTGTGTGGGGGGAGAGGGGCTGTGTGTGGGGGGAGAGGGGCTGTGTGTGTGGGAGAGGGGCTGTGTGTGTGTGGGAGAGGGGCTGTGTGTGTGTGGGAGAGGGGCTGTGTGTGTGTGAGGGAGAGGGGCTGTGTGTGTGTGAGGGAGAGGGGTTGTGTGTTTATATATATATATATATATATATATATATATATATATTCAAATTACACCATGACCAAAAAATATTATGGCCGAAAAACAGCCTAAAACTTAGGGTGGGTAGGGGGTGGGGGGACAAAAAAATCTGGAAGTGCCCCTCCCGAGACCAGGCTCTGGATCCGCCACTGATTAGAACACTAATATCTTTCAGGAATCCCTGAATATCCCTTGACATGTATATATTTTGTTTTAGTAGACATCCCAAAGTATTGATCTAGGCCAATTTTGGTATATTTCATACCACCATTTCACAGCCAAATGCGATCAAATACAAAAAATCGTTCACTTTTTCACAAATTTTTTCACAAACTTTCGGTTTCTCACTGAAATTATTTACAAACAACTTGTGCAATTATGGCATAAATGGTTGTAAATTCTTCTCTGGGATCCCCTTTGTTCAGAAATAGCAGACATATATGGCTTTGGCGTTGCTTTTTGGTAATTAGAAGGCCGCTAAATGCCACTGCGCACCACAAGTGTATTATGCCCAGCAGTTAAGGGGTTAATTAGGGAGCTTTTAGGGAGCTTGTAGGGTTAATTTTAGCTTTAGTGTAGTGTAGTAGACAACCCCAAGTATTGATCTAGGCACATTTTGGTATATTTCATGCCACCATTTCACCGCCAAATGCGATCAAATTAAAAAAAAAGTAAAATTTTTCACAATTTTAAGTTTCTCACTGAAATCATTTACAAACAGCTTGTGCAATTATGGCACAAATGGTTGTAAATGCTTGTCTGGGATCCCCTTTGTTCAGAAATAGCAGACATATATGACTTTGGTGTTGCTTTCTGGTAATTAGAAGGCCGCTAAATCCTGCTGCGCCTCACACGTGTATTATGGCTAGCAGTGAAGGGGTTAATTAGGGAGTTTGTAGGGAGCTTGCAGGGTTAATTTTAGCTTTAGTGTAGAGATCAGCCTCCCATCTGACACATCCCACCCCCTGATCCCTCCCAAACGGCTCCCTTCCCTCCCCCACCCCACAATTGTCCCCGCCATCTTAAGTACTGGCAGAAAGTCTGCCAGTACTAAAATAAAAGGGTTTTTAAAAAATAAATACATTTTTTTTAGCATACTTACATATGCTACTGTGTAGGATCCCCCCCTTAGCCCCCAACCTCCCTGATCCCCCCCAAAACCGCTCTCTAACCCTCCCCTCTGCCTTATTGGGGGCCATCTTGGGTACTGGCAGCTGTCTGCCAGTACCCAGTTTGCAATAAAAAGTGTTTTTTTGTTTATTTTTTTTTTCTGTAGTGTAGCTTCCCCAACCCCCCTCCCCCCCCCCCCACAGACAAACCCCCACCACCTTGCTGATCGTATTTTTTTTTTGACATTTTTCACATTTTTTATTTTCAGCATTTTCTGTAGTGTAGCGGTTCCCACCCACTCCCTCCCCGTGCACGCGCCTGCCCCCACCCTCCCGTGCACGCGCGCGCGCCCGTGCATGCCCCCAGCCACCCCCGCCCACGATCCCGCCCCCCTTCACATAACCAGGGCCATTGATGGCCGCCACCCGCCTCCCGGTCCGGCTCCCACCCACCAACGCAGCAAGCCACCGATCTCCGGTGCAGAGAGGGCCACAGAGTGGCTCTCTCTGCACCGGATGGCTTAAAAAGGTTATTGCAGGATGCCTCCATATCGAGGCATCACTGCAATAACCGGAAAGCATCTGGAAGCGAGCAGGATCGCTTCCAGCTGCTTTCCACACTGAGGACGTGCAGGGTACGTTCTCAGGCGTTAACTGCCTTTTTTCTGAGGACGTACCCTGCACGTCCTCAGTCGTTAAGGGGTTAAACATTATCAATAAATGGTTAAACAATCAATTTGTTACTGAAATTCTGTTAAAGGAGCACTAAATACAGTCGAACTGAATAACTGACAAATACATAACATAAAGACAATGCAAAAACAATTACTTTGAGTAGTAGAGTATTTTCTGTCAAGTTTCAAAGTTAATCCAATGTTCCCTCCCCCTGTATCATGTGACAGCCATCAGCCAATCACAAAATGCTGATGGCCTCAGAAAGTGTGCATATAAAAAGAATGTGCACATTTTGATAATGGAAGTATATTGGAAGTTTTTTTAAACCATGTGCTTAATCTGAATCATGAAACTTTCATTTTGAGTTTAGTGGCCCTTTTAGTTGGTTACCGTTACTACAGTCTTGAATATTTTTAATATATATGTATACTGTATATATAACAGTGGGTGCACATATGAATTTAGATAATGTAAACCACAGTAAAAAATATCTTTAAAGGGGAATGAAAGTCAAAATGTAAGTTTCCTAATTCAGATACAGGATGCAGTTTTAAGAGAGTTTTCAATTTACTTCAATTTTAAAGTTTTATTTCTTTGGTATCCTTTCTAGAAAAGTATACTAGGAAGACTGAGGAGCAGCAGTGCACTATGGGGAGCTAGCAAGTGATTGGTGGCTGCACATATGCTGCTAGTCATTGGCTCAGCTAGGTACCAGTAGTGGATTGCTGCTCTGGATCTGATTTTTAAGGGACAGTAAAGTCAAAATTAAACTTTTGTTATTCAGATAGTGCATGCATTGTTAAACAACTGTCCAATTTACTTCAGTTATTTATTTTGCTTCATTCTTTTGGTATCCTTTGTGGAAAAGCATACCTAGTAGGCTCAGGAGCAGCAACCCACTACTGGGAGCTAGCTGATGATTGGTGGCTGCATATATATATATGCTTATTTCATTGGCTGACCTAGAGTTTTCAGCCAGTCCCCAGCAGTGCATTGCTGCTCGTTTAACATAAGCTTCCAAGAGAATGAAGCCTCTTTAACTGTTTATATAACTTTAGGGGTTAAACAAAGTTATATGCAATCAATAGTGCAATAATGAAATGTTAGAGAATTTTCATTTTACATTTCTATGTCCTAAATGAAACAAACAAATCAGCATTCAGGTGAATATATAACCACTATTTTAGGAAATACAGAGTTCCAGGTACCACCACAATTTACCACATGCAATGTTATTTGATTATATAATCTAATTAACTATTTCATGGTTAGACATGATGGGCTCGATGACATATGCAGCGTCGCCCGCAAAAGCCGGCGATGCCAGATTTTACTAGATTTTGGTATTACATATACGCGTAGCATACAAGTTACGCGCGTATATTTCACCCTTCGCCCGTATTTTTTTTAACCATAGACTAACATAGAACAGACGCGCAATTTGGTATCCAATATACAGCATAAGGACTTAGGCTCGCAGAATTCAGAGAATCTACTCCATTCTCATCTCGCCACAAATTGCAAGCGCAGCAACCCTTGCACTGACTAAAAAAGCAACGTAACTCCCTGGAAGCCTTAACAAACACATACATTTAAGCAGCATCTCAAGGTTAAAGGGACAGTATACTATGATATTGGTTTTTAAGGTTTATTTGTGTATTTGAAATAGTTTGAAGCCACAACATAATCAAATGGGTTGAGCTTGTAGGTACTTTATCACATTGTGGACATATACTTGCTTATTTACTTTAAATTTCTTCTCAAAATAATCAACAATACTTGGAGGAGAGAACAATGGGAAATCATAATTGTATTACCTTCATCTCTTTATAGATGGGTTTATATATGAATTTTGAGTAGCATAATTACGTGTCGCATTTATTTGAAATTGCGGTTCATTTTTACGAGTGTTAGCCTAATTTGCATAAAACTACTCTTTTTCTACACTTTCCGTGGACAAAATACTGGCGTAAGTTACTTGCGACGACTAAAATGGGTATTTGCGCACATTTCAGAAGATCGCCAGTTTGTCCTACTTACGCCAGTTTAGCATCTGACGGCGCAGTATATGTAATACCCCGATGTGCGAGGTGAAATTACGGGCGAAGCGGGTTCCCACGCTTGCGCTGAAACCTGCGCCGTATATGTGATCGCGCCCGATATGTTCACAAAGCATTTATGTTTGAAAGCAAATTGGGGGTAATATACTGACCTAGTCCGACTGAATTGATTTCAAATTAAAGGGATAAATACATGCTAGACATAATGATGTATTAAAAACAAAGATCAGCCTTAGAATAATATGTAGATGTATTTTTACAATTATATTCGTTGTTTAAATATTGAAAATATAAGTGTAATAGTTTATATAAAGTAATAGTAACTGCCATTTTTTTTAACTTTTCTATTTATCTGTTTGTGCAAATAAAGCTGTGTGAAATCAATTTTAGATTATTCTATGTTCCCCACAGCCTTGATTGGACAGTCTCTTTTATTGCATATTTAATACCTATCTCTAATTGTCTTCATCAGAGGAAACAAAAAAGGGGAAACTTAAGCACAAAGATGGCGGCACCCGTTAATTTATAAAAAACATTTTTAGAGTTAAATTACAGAAAAAAAAGAAGAAATTAATAATGAAAGTATATTGTAAAGTGTTTTTTTCTAAATTGAAAATATACAGAAGTACACTGTCTTTTACATAAAGATCTATAAGAACAAGCATGTCACTTAAAAGCATCAAATAGCAGTGTAATGATGTCCAATATTACAATATAAATTTATACAAAATTGTAAATCTAGACATACGTCAAATTTTTATGTAGGTTATGCTTATATTAAATATAACAAAGCTCCTCTTTATGTAGATAACATCCGTTCTTGGACCTACTACATCATAATAATGTAAGAGATTTATAAAAAAGAAAGTTACATTTGGTCTCTCTTGAACCCCGAAAAAGCTATAGATCTAAAGATGTAATTACATCAACACCTAACAAAACTTAAAATATAACAACGAATAAAAGTGTTAAACGAGAAAAAAAAAGAAAACCAAGTCAATTTTATAAATCAGGCTAGCCCAGAAAGAAAACGTTCCTTGTACCTTTCTATAGGAAGTGCAGGTAAGTGCAAGCATTGTTGTATTAGGGACATTATAGCCTGCAAAGTAGTCTAGGATACCATGTTTAGTGCACTCTACGACGTAAGTATGAATATTAACTGTCTATGGATTTTCAAAGACGATAAAGAGCTAATTAAATTAATCTATGTGATTGATTTGGTGTCACTTGTTGTGCTCGGAAAACTGTAATCTGATTGATAATCAGTAAAGATAAGACTTGCACCATTCTCTGTCTTGGCCACTGACAGCAGAATGAAAGAAAGCCCAGCTCAAATTTCAATATGTTGTGTAATATAATGGTTGGTATAGCATGTGGTCTTCCTAGTGTGTGAAAAGCAGGGACAGTTACTTAACTGTGCATCAAGGATTAAATAATAATGAGAATCAATAGCCTCAATACACAGCTCATTATCTTGACATCTAGTTCCTTGGTTGTAGGGCAATGTCACATTTTAAGCATCTACATATTATCTCTATATATGATCTATTAAATAGAATATGAGTTGCTCACCAAGGTCATAAATGATATATTCTGAAAATGAAATCCTAGGGTAACCTTAAGAGCACACTTACATGGTTATTGGAAATAAGAAAGTTAAAATAACATTAACAGTACAACAACAAAATGGGAACTAAACAGAAAAAGACAGACAAGCTGTTAATTCCGGAACTAGCTGAGCTGGAATGTTAGAGCTAAACTCCCTGCCATGACACTTGTTTTAGTGTGGGTTAAAACATTGAAAAATAAACCATTAGTACAACACTATTGTAAAGTTTTTAAAATACACATAATTAAACATTTTATATTACAATCTCATATGCTTTAATATCCTTTTAAAAAGCTTGGAATAATCCCTGTCTCATGATGGAAGTGTTTTTTTTTTCTTTAAAGTAATACTAGAATGAAAGACTGAATGATAAATTATTTGGTTTTGCAGGAATATGACTTCATATAAAGACTAATATAGAACAGGTTTTTGGATTAAATGAAGTGACCAATAAGATTCAGTATCTCTAGACATTTAAAGAACCAATAGTAAAATTCTCTAATGTTCCAGAACATTCTTTAATGTACTATTGCTTGAACCAGAACTATATGATTATCCCCCACAAATGGGTTAAATACATAGTTTAAGTCAGCTATAAAGCGGCAATGCACGGCCATTCATAAACTGAACATGGCTGTTTATTTTACATATGTTGCTCCTGATTGGCTCAGCAGCTATGCTCAGCTCTATAGCAGTAGTTCAATGCCAGTCAAGAGTCGAAATTAACTATGTGCATAACCTATTTGTAGGGATTAAACACATAGTTCTGTTTAAGCAGTAGGCATGTGCACATTGTTCTGTTTAAGCAGTAAGCATGTGCACAAAGTTCTGTTTAAGCAGTAAGCATGTGCACATAGTTCTGTTTAAGCAGGAGGCATGTGCATATAGTTCTGTTTAAGCACGTAGGCATGTGCACATAGTTCTGTTTAAGCAGTAGGCATGTGCACATAGTTCTGTTTAAGCAGTAGGCATGTGCACATAGTTCTGTTTAAGCAGTAAGCATGTGCACATAGTTCTGTTTAAGCAGTAGGCATGTGCACATAGTTCTGTTTAAGCAGTAGGTATGTGCACATAGTGCTGTTTAAGCAGTAGGCATGTGCACATAGTTCTGTTTAAGCAGTAGGCATGTGCACATAGTTCTGTTTAAGCAGTAAGCATGTGCACATAGTTCTGTTTAAGCAGTAAGCATGTGCACATAGTTCTGTTTAAGCAGTAGGCATGTGCACATAGTTCTGTTTAAGCAGTGGGCATGTGCACATAGTTCTGACTAAGCAGTAGGCATGTGCACATAGTTCTGATTAAGCAGTAGGCATGTGCACATAGTTCTGTTTAAGCAACAAGCATGTGCACATAGTTCTGATTAAGCAGTAGGCATGTGCACATAGTTCTGATTAAGCAGTAGGCATGTGCACATAGTTCTGTTTAAGCAATAGGCATGTGCACATAGTTTTGTTTAAGAAATAGGCATGTGCACATAATTCTGTTTAAGCAGTAGGCATGTGAAGTTGTGCACATAGTTCTGTTTAAGCACGTAGACATGTGCACATAGTTCTGTTTAAGCAATAGGCATGTGCACATAGTTCTGTTTAGGCAGTAGGCATGTGCACATAGTTCTGTTTAAGCAGTAGGCATGTGAATATAGTTCTGTTTAAACAGTAGGCATGTGCACATAGTTCTGTTTAAGCAATAGGCATGTGCACATATTTTTGTTTAAGAAATAGGCATGTGCACATAATTCTGTTTAAGCAATAGGCATGTGCACATAGTTCTGTTTAAGCAGTAAGCATGTGCACATAGTTCTGTTTAAGCAGTAAGCATGTGCACATAGTTCTGTTTAAGCAGGAGGCATGTGCACATAGTTCTGTTTAAGCAATAGGCATGTGCACATAGTTTTGTTTAAGAAATAGGCATGTGCACATAATTCTGTTTAAGCAGTAGGCATGTGCAGTTGTGCACATAGTTCTGTTTAAGCACGTAGACATGTGCACATAGTTCTGTTTAAGCAGTAGGCATGTGCACATAGTTCTGTTTAAACAGTAGGCATGTGAATATAGTTCTGTTTAAGCAGTGGGCATGTGCACATAGTTCTGACTAAGCAGTAGGCATGTGCACATAGTTCTGATTAAGCAGTAGGCATGTGCACATAGTTCTGTTTAAGCAACAGGCATGTGCACATAGTTCTGATTAAGCAGTAGGCATGTGCACATAGTTCTGATTAAGCAGTAGGCATGTGCATATAGTTCTGTTTAAGCAATAGGCATGTGCACATAGTTCTGTTTAAGCAGTAGGCATGTGCACATAGTTCTGTTTAAGCAGTAGGCATGTGAATATAGTTCTGTTTAAGCAGTAGGCATGTGCACATAATTCTGTTTAAGCAATAGGCATGTGCACATAGTTCTGTTTAAGCAGTAGGCATGTGCACATAGTTCTGTTTAAGCAATAGGCATGTGCACATAGTTCTGTTTAAGCAGTAGGCATGTGCACATAGTTCTGTTTAAGCAGTAGGCATGTGAATATAGTTCTGTTTAAGCAGTGGGCATGTGCACATAGTTCTGACTAAGCAGTAGGCATGTGCACATAGTTCTGTTTAAGCAACAGGCATGTGCACATAGTTCTGATTAAGCAGTAGGCATGTGCAAATAGTTCTGATTAAGCAGTAGGCATGTGCACATAGTTCTGTTTAAGCAATAGGCATGTGCACATAGTTCTGTTTAAGCAGTAAGCATGTGCACATAGTTCTGTTTAAGCAGTAGGCATGTGAATATAGTTCTGTTTAAGCAGTAGGCATATGAATATAGTTCTGTTTAAGCAGTAGGCATGTGCACATAGTTCTGTTTAAGCAGGAGGCATGTGCACATAGTTCTGTTTAAGCAATAGGCATGTGCACATAGTTTTGTTTAAGAAATAGGCATGTGCACATAATTCTGTTTAAGCAGTAGGCATGTGCAGTTGTGCACATAGTTCTGTTTAAGCACGTAGACATGTGCACATAGGTCTGTTTAAGCAATAGGCATGTGCACATAGTTCTGTTTAGGCAGTAGGCATGTGCACATAGTTCTGTTTAAGCAGTAGGCATGTGAATATAGTTCTGTTTAAGCAGTAGGCATGTGCACATAGTTCTGTTTAAGCAATAGACATGTGCACATATTTTTGTTTAAGAAATAGGCATGTGCACATAATTCTGTTTAAGCAATAGGCATGTGCACATAGTTCTGTTTAAGCAGTAGGCATGTGCACATAGTTCTGTTTAAGCAGTAGGCATGTGCACATAGTTCTGTTTAAGCAGTAGGCATGTGAATATAGTTCTGTTTAAGCAGTAGGCATGTGCACATAGTTCTGTTTAAGCAGTAGGCATGTGAATATAGTTCTGTTTAAGCAGTGGGCATGTGCACATAGTTCTGACTAAGCAGTAGGCATGTGCACATAGTTCTGATTAAGCAGTAGGCATGTGCACATAGTTCTGTTTAAGCAACAGGCATGTGCACATAGTTCTGATTAAGCAGTAGGCATGTGCACATAGTTCTGATTAATCAGTAGGCATGTGCACATAGTTCTGTTTAAGCAATAGGCATGTGCACATAGTTCTGTTTAAGCAGTAGGCATGTGCACATAGTTCTGTTTAAGCAGTAGGCATGTGAATATAGTTCTGTTTAAGCAGTAGGCATGTGCACATAGTTCTGTTTAAGCAGTAGGCATATGAATATAGTTCTGTTTAAGCAGTAGGCATGTGCACATAGTTCTGTTTAAGCAGTAGGCATGTGAACATAGTTCTGATTAAGCAGTAGGCATGTGCACATAATTCTGTTTAAGCAACAGGCATGTGCACATAGTTCTGATTAAGCAGTAGGCATGTGCACATAGTTCCGATTAAGCAGTAGGCATGTGCACATAGTTCTGTTTAAGCAGTAGGCATGTGCACATAGTTCTCTTTAAGCAATAGGCATGTGCACATAGTTCTGTTTAAGCAGTAGGCATGTGCACATAGTTTTGTTTAATTAGTAGGCATGTGCACATAGTTCTGTTTAAGCAGTAGGCATGTGCACATAGTTCTGTTTAAGCAGTAGGCATGTGCACATAGTTCTGTTTAATTAGTAGGCATGTGCACATAGTTCTGTTTAAGCAGTAGGCATGTGCACATAGTTCTGTTTAAGCAGTAGGCATGTGAATATAGTTGAGAAAAGAAATGACAGGCACTGCAGACCAGGTGAAGTTGCATGTAAAAAGTCCCAATTTTATTCAAAGATAAAAACGGTAAATACCAATCCAAATAGAAGGGACCAGGGTGAAGGTGACTCACAACAGGTAAGGGTGGTACACAGGAGACTATGACCTAGATTTGGAGTTTGGCGTTAGCCGTGAAAACCAGCGTTAGAGGCTCCTAACGCTGGCTTTAGGCTACCGCCGGTATTTGGAGTCACTCAAAATAGGGTCTAACGCTCACTTTTCATCCGCGACTTTTCCATACCGCAGATCCCCTTACGTCAATTGCGTATCCTATCTTTTCAATGGGATCTTTCTAACTCCGGTATTTAGAGTCGTTTCTGAAGTGAGCGTTAGAAATCTAACGACAAAACTCCAGCCGCAGGAAAAAAGTCAGTAGTTAAGAGCTTTCTGGGCTAACGCCGGTTTATAAAGCTCTTAACTACTGTGCTCTAAAGTACACTAACACCCATAAACTACCTATGTACCCCTAAACCGAGGTCCCCCCACATCGCCGACACTCGATTAATTTTTTTTAACTCCTAATCTGCCGACTGCCACCTACGTTATCCTTATGTACCCCTAATCTGCTGCCCCTAACACCGCCGACCCCTATATTATATTTATTAACCCCTAACCTGCCCCCCACAACGTCGCCTCCACCTACCTACACTTATTAACCCCTAATCTGCCGACCGCAAAGCGCTGCCACCTACGTTATCCTTATGTACCCCTAATCTGCTGCCCATAACACCGCCGACCCCTATATTATATTTATTAACCCCTAATCTGCCCCCTCAACGTCGCCTCCACCTGCCTACACTTATTAACCCCTAATCTGCCGACCGGACCTGAGCGCTACTATAATAAAGTTATTAACCCCTAATCCTCCTCACTAACCCTATAATAAATAGTATTAAACCCTAATCTGCCCTCCCTAACATCGCCGACACCTAACTTCAATTATTAACCCCTAATCTGCCGACCGGAGCTCACCGCTATTCTAATAAATGTATTAACCCCTAAAGCTAAGTCTAACCCTAACACTAACACCCCCCTAAGTTAAATATAATTTAAATCTAACGAAATTAATTAACTCTTATTAATTAAATAAATTATTCCTATTTAAAGCTAAATACTTACCTGTAAAATAAATCCTAATATAGCTACAATATAAATTATAATTATATTATAGCTATTTTAGGATTTATATTTATTTTACAGGCAACTTTGTAATTATTTTAACCAGGTACAATAGCTATTAAATAGTTAAGAACTATTTAATTTTTCCAAACAAAAAGAAATCCAGCGAACTCGGGCTTCAAACAAAGGGTGAGTTTATTGATATCATAGATTCAATAGATTCCAACATAGTGAGAACCAAAAAAAACACACACTTAAATGAGGGTGATAAAAATTAGATGAAAAAAGAGCTTGGTAATTGCGCTGTGACCTTAGGCTACCAGTCGGTCTTACGCGTTTCGGCTGGAAAATGTAGCCTTAATCATAGACCTCAAAGTGTAGCCTGTGTTATGCCTTAAAAACCTATTCTGGTAATAGCTAAGGATAAACAGCTGGGGTCACAGCGCAATTAATCAATTAGTGTTATCAACAGGCTGATTGGAGGACACTTTATTTCATTTGAATGGGTTGTATCTTAGAACATTTTTCTGTTTTATATTATATATACTAATATATTGACTGCAAAATGTACATATAAACATATTGAACTGCAGTACTCTTTCTCTTGTAGAATTTGTCAAACAGAAAAACATATAATTATCAAATATCAGATTTGATCCCTGCAAATGGGCACTCTCCATGGTAGCTTGGAAAACATAATATTTTAAACAGGATATGTATATATACAAACATATAAGCATATTGAACTGCAGTACTCTTTTCCTTGTAGGAATTGTTGAACAAAGAAATATATAATTGATACCTATCAAATTTGTTCATATAAATGAACTTGCCCTGGAATAGTTTAAAAAGGCAGAATGTTATAAACCAGGCAGCATCAATAACATAAATTATATGTAATTCTACATCATTGTGTCTAAGCTTTATTATGAGTTTACTATTTATTTATATATATACATATATGTATCCCAATTATAACTTAAAAACCAAAGAACTATTTAATAGCTAAAATAGTTAAAATAATTACAAATTTACCTGTAAAAGAAATCCTAACCTAAGTTACAATTAAACCTAACACTAGACTATCAATAAATTAGTTAAATAAACTACCTACAATTATCTACAATTAACCTAACACTACACTATCAATAAATTAATTAAATACAATTGCTACAAATAAATACAATTAAATAAACTAGCTAAAGTACAAAAAATAAAAAAGAACTAAGTTACAAAAAATAAAAAAATATTTACAAACATAAGAAAAATATTACAACAATTTTAAACTAATTACACCTACTCTAAGCCCCCTAATAAAATAACAAAGCCCCCCAAAATAAAAAAAATGCCCTACCCTATTCTAAATTACTTTTACCTTACCAGCCCTGAACAGGGCCCTTTGCGGGGCATGCCCCAAGAAATACAGCTCTTTTGCCTGTAAAAAAAACATACAATACCCAAGCCCCCCAACATTACAACCCACCACCCACATACCCCTAATCTAACCCAAACCCCCCTTAAATAAACCTAACACTAAGCCCCTGAAGATCATCCTACCTTGTCTTCACCTCACCGGTTATCACACCGATCCGTCCAGAAGAGCTCCTCCGATGTCCTGATCCAAGCCCAAGCGGGGGGCTGAAGAGGTCCATGATCCGGCTGAAGTCTTCATCCAAGCGGGGCAGAAGAGGTCTTCCATCCGATTGAAGTCTTCATCCAAGCGGCATCCATCCGGAGCGAAGCGGCAGCATCCTGAAGACCTCCACCGCTGAACATCCATCCTGGCCGACGACTGAACGACGAATGACGGTTCCTTTAAATGACGTCATCCAAGATGGCGTCCCTCGAATTCCGATTGGCTGATAGGATTCTATCAGCCAATCGGAATTAAGGTAGGAATATTCTGATTGGCTGATGGAATCAGCCAATCAGAATCAAGTTCAATACGATTGGCTGATCCGATCAGCCAATCAGATTGAGCTCGCATTCTATTGGCTGTTCCGATCAGCCAATCAGAATATTCCTACCTTAATTCAGATTGGCTGATAGAATCCTATCAGCCAATCGGAATTTGAGGGACGACATCTTGGATGACGTCATTTAAAGGAACCGTCATTCGTCGTTCAGTCGTCGGCCAGGATGGATGTTCCGCGGTGGAGGTCTTCAGGATGCTGCCGCTTCGCTCCGGATGGATGCCGCTTGGATGAAGACTTCAATTGGATGGAAGACCTCTTCTGCCCCGCTTGGATGAAGACTTCAGCCGGATCATGGACCTCTTCAGCCCCCCGCTTGGGCTTGGATCAGGACATCGGAGGAGCCCTTCTGGACGGATCGGTGTGATACCCGGTGAGGTGAAGACAAGGTAGGATGATCTTCAGGGGCTTAGTGTTAGGTTTATTTAAGGGAGGTTTGGGTTAGATTAGGGGTATGTGGGTGGTGGGTTGTAATGTTGGGGGGCTTGGGTATTGTATGTTTTTTTTTACAGGCAAAAGAGCTGTATTTCTTGGGGCATGCCCCGCAAAGGGCCCTGTTCAGGGCTGGTAAGGTAAAAGTAATTTAGAATAGGGTAGGGCATTTTTTTATTTTGGGGGGCTTTGTTATTTTATTAGGGGGCTTAGAGTAGGTGTAATTAGTTTAAAATTGTTGTAATATTTTTCTTATGTTTGTAAATATTTTTTTATTTTTTGTAACTTAGTTCTTTTTTATTTTTTGTACTTTAGCTAGTTTATTTAATTGTATTTATATGTAGCAATTGTATTTAATTAATTTATTGATAGTGTAGTGTTAGGTTAATTGTAGATAATTGTAGGTAGTTTATTTAATTAATTTATTGATAGTCTAGTGTTAGGTTTAATTGTAACTTAGGTTAGGATTTCTTTTACAGGTAAATTTGTAATTATTTTAACTATTTTAGCTATTAAATAGTTCTTAACTATTTAATAGCTATTGTACCTGGTTAAAATGAATACAAAGTTACATGTAAAATAAATATAAATCCTAAAATAGCTATAATATAATTATAATTTATATTGTAGCTATATTAGGATTTATTTTACAGGTAAGTATTTAGCTTTAAATAGGAATAATTTATTTAATAAGAGTTAATTAATTTCGTTAGATTTAAATTATATTTAACTTAGGGGGGTGTTAGTGCTAGGGTTAGACTTAGCTTTAGGGGTTAATACATTTATGAGAATAGCGGTGAGCTCCAGTCGGCAGATTAGGGGTTAATGTTTGAAGTTAGGTGTCGGCGATGTTAGGGAGGGCAGATTAGGGGTTAATACTATTTATGATAGGGTTAGTGAGGCGGATTAGGGGTTAATAACTTTATTATAGTAGCGTTCAGGTCCGGTCGGCAGATTAGGGGTTAATAAGTGTAGGCAGGTGGAGGCGACGTTGTGGGGGGCAGATTAGGGGTTAATAAATATAATATAGGGGTCGGCGATGTTAGGGCAGCAGATTAGGGGTACATAGGGATAATGTAAGTAGCGGCGGTTTACGGAGCGGCAGATTAGGGGTTAATAATAATATGCAGGGGTCAGCAATAGCGGGGGCGGCAGATTAGGGGTTAATAAGTGTAAGGTTAGGGGTGTTTAGACTCGGGGTACATGTTAGAGTGTTAAGTGCAGACGTAGGAAGGGTTACCGCATAGCAAACAATAGGGCTGCGTTAGGAGCTGAACGCGGCTTTTTTGCAGGTGTTTGGTTTTTTTTCAGCTCAAACAGCCCCATTGTTTCCTATGGGGGAATCATGCACGAGCACGTTTTTGAGGCTGGCCGCGTCCGTAAGCAACTCTGGTATCGAGAGTTGAAGCTGCGTTAAAAATGCTCTACGCTCCTTTTTTGGAGCCTAACGCAGCCTTTATGTGGTCTCTCAATACCAGAGTTATTTTTATGATGCGGCCAGAAAAAAGCCGGCGTTAGTTTTTCGGGTCGTTACCGACAAAACTCCAAATCTAGCCGTATGTGAATATAGTTCTTTTTAAGTAGTAGGCATGTGCACATAGTTCTGTTTAAGCAATAGGCATGTGCACATAGTTCTGTTTAAGCAGTAGGCATGTGCACATAGTTCTGTTTAAGCAGTAGGCATGTGCACATAGTTCTGTTTAAGCAGTAGGCATGTGAATATAGTTCTGTTTAAGCAGTAGGCATGTGCACATAGTTCTGTTTAAGCAGTAGGCATGTGAATATAGTTCTGTTTAAGCAGTAGGCATGTGCACATAGTTCTGTTTAAGCAGTAGGCATGTGCACATAGTTCTGTTTAAGCAATAGGCATGTGAACATAGTTTTGTTTAAGAAATAGGCATGTGCACATAATTCTGTTCTGTGTTTAAGCAGTTGGCATGTGCACATAGTCATGTTTAAGCAGTAGGCATGTGAATATAGTTCTGTTTAAGCAGTAGGCATGTGTACATAGTTCTGTTTAAGCAGTAGGCATGTGAATATAGTTCTGTTTAAGCAGTAGGCATGTGCACATAGTTCTGTTTAAGCAGTAGGCATGTGCACATAGTTCTGTTTAAGCAGTAGGCATGTGAATATAGTTCTGTTTAAGCAGTAGGCATGTGCACATAGTTCTGTTTAAGCAGTAGGCATGTGCATTTGGACTATTTGTTAGGAAATGAATGACAAATATGGCTGCCAGCATTCAGCTATTTTCAGAGCTGGATTTCTTCTTGTGAAAGTGATACACACTAAGAACTGTGCAGATTTTAGTGTGTTGCATTTTCACAAGAAGAAATCCGGCTCCAAATATAGCTGAATGCTGGCAGCCATATTTGTAATTCATTTCCTAACAAATAGTCCAAATGCACATGCCTACTGCTTAAACAGAACTATGTGCACATGCCTACTGCTTAAACAGAACTATGTGCACATGCCTACTGCTTAAACAGAACAGAGTTCAATGCCAGTCAAGAGTCGAAATTAACTATGTGCATAACCTATTTGTAGGGATTAAACACATAGTTCTGTTTAAGCAGTAGGCATGTGCACATTGTTCTGTTTAAGCAGGAGGCATGTGCACATAACACAATTTATGCTTAGCTGATAAATTTATTTCTCTTGTGGAGTATCCAGTCCATGGATCATCCATTACTTGTGGGATATTCTCATTCCCAACAGGAAGTTGCAAGAGGACACCCACAGCAGAGCTGTTATATAGCTCCTCCCCTAACTGCCATATCCAGTCATTCGACCGAAAACACGCAGAGAAAGGAGAAACCATAGGGTGCAGTGGTGACTGTAGTTTAAATGAAAAAATTACCTGCCTTAAAATGACAGGGCGGGCCGTGGGCTGGATACACCACAAGAGAAATAAATTTATCAGGTAAGCATAAATTGTGTTTTCTCTTGTAAGGTGTATCCAGTCCACGGATCATCCATTACTTGTGGGATACCAATACCAAAGCTAAAGTACACGGATGAAGGGAGGGACAAGGCAGGTACTTAAACGGAAGGTACCACTGCCTGTAAAACCTTTCTCCCAAAAATAGCCTCCGAAGAAGCAAAAGTATCAAATTTGTAGAATTTGGAAAAAGTATGAAGCGAAGACCAAGTCGCCGCCTTGCAAATCTGTTCAACAGAAGCCTCATTTTTAAAGGCCCAAGTGGAAGCCACAGCTCTAGTAGAATGAGCTGTAATCCTTTCAGGAGGCTGCTGTCCAGCAGTCTCATAGGCTAAGCGGATTATGCTTCTTAGCCAAAAAGAAAGAGAGGTTGCCGAAGCCTTTTGACCTCTCCTCTGTCCAGAGTAGACAACAAACAAAGCAGATGTTTGACGAAAATCTTTAGTAGCTTGTAAGTAAAACTTTAAAGCACGAACCACAAACAGATTGTGTAATAGACGTTCCTTTTTTGAAGAAGGATTAGGACACAAGGATGGAACAACAATCTCTTGATTGATATTCTTGTTAGATACCACCTTGGGTAAAATCCCAGGTTTGGTACGCAGGACTACCTTATCCGTATGGAAGATCAGATAAGGAGAATCACATTGTAAAGCAGATAACTCGGAGACTCTACGAACCGAGGAAATAGCTATCCAAAAAAAAAAACTTTCCAAGATAAAAGTTTGATATCTATGGAATGAAGAGGTTCAAACGGAACTCCTTGAAGAACCTTAAGAACCAAATTTAAGCTCCATGGGGGAGCAACAGGTTTAAACACAGGCTTGATTCTAACCAAAGCCTGACAAAATGCCTGAACGTCTGGAACATTTGCCAGACGCTTGTGCAAAAGAATAGACAGAGCAGAAATCTGTCCTTTTAAGAAACTAGCTGACAATCCTTTTTCCAAACCATCTTGAAGAAAGGATAATATTCTGGGAATCCTGCCCTTACTCCATGAGTAACCTTTGGATTCACACCAATAAAGATATTTACGCCATATCTTATGGTAAATTTTCCTGGTAACAGGCTTTCGTGCCTGTATTAAGGTATCAATGACTGACTCGGAGAAGCCACGCTTTGTTAAATCAAACGTTCAATCTCCAGGCAGTCAGTCTCAGAGAAATTAGATTTGGATGGTTGAAAGGACCCTGAAGTAGAAGGTCCTGTCTCAGAGGCAGAGTCCATGGTGGAAAGGATGACATGTCCACCAGATCTGCATACCAGGTCCTGCATGGCCACGCAGGCGCTATCAAAATCACTGATGCTCTCTCCTGCTTGACCTTGGCAATCAGTCGAGGGAGCAGAGGAAACGTTGGAAACACATAAGCCAGGTTGAAAGACCAGGGCGTTGCTAGAGCATCTATCAGCGTCGCCTTGGGATCCCTGGACCTGGATCCGTTCCGGAGGAAAAGTCTGACGACTTAGAAATTCCGCCTCCCAGTTCTCTACACCTGGGATATGGATAGCTGATAGGTGGCAAGAGTGAATCTCTGCCCAGCGAATTATCTTTGAGACTTCTAACATCGCTAGGGAACTTCTTGTTCCCCCTTGATGGTTGATGTAAGCCACAGTCGTGATGTTGTCCGACTGAAATCTGATGTACCTCAGAGTTGCTAACTGAGGCCAAGCCAGAAGAGCATTGAATATCGCTCTTAGTTCCAGAATATTTATTGGAAGGAGTGTCTCCTCCTGAGTCCACGATCCCTGAGCCTTCAGGGAGTTCCAGACTGCACCTCAACCTAGAAGGCTGGCATCTGTTGTTACAATTGTTCAATCTGGCCTGCGAAAGGTCATACCTTTGGACAGATGGACCCGAGATAGCCACCAGAGAAGAGAATCCCTGGTCTCTTGATCCAGATTTAGTAGAGGGGACAAATCTGTGTAATACCCGTTCCACTGACTGAGCATGCATAGTTGCAGCGGTCTGAGATGTAGTCGTGCAAACGGCACTATGTCCATTGCCGCTACCATTAAGCCGATTACTTCCATGCACTGAGCCACCGGAGGGCACGGAATGGAATGAAGAACACGGACAGGAATTTAGAAGCTTTGATAACCTGGACTCCGTCGGGTAAATATTCATTTCTACAGAATCTATCAGAGTCCCTAGGAAGGAAACTCTTGTGAGTGGGGATAGAGAACTCTTTTCCTCGTTCACTTTCCACCCATACGATCTCAGAAATGCCAGTACTACGTCCGTATGAGACTTGGCAATTTGGAAGTTTGACGCCTGAATCAGGATCTAAATAAGGGGCCACTGCTATGCCCCGCGGCCTTAGGACCACCAGAAGCGACCCCAGAACCTTTGTAAAGATTCTTGGGGCTGTAGCTAATCCAAAGGGAAGGGCTACAAACTGGTAATGCCTGTCTAGAAAGGCAAACCTGAGAAACCGATGATGATCTTTGTGTATCGGAATGTGAAGATAAGCATCCTTTAAATCCACTGTAGTCATATATTGACCCTCCTGGATCATAGGTAGGATGGTACGAATAGTCTCCATCTTGAATGATGGAACTCTGAGGAATTTGTTTCAGATCTTTAGATCCAAAATTGGTCTGAAGGTTCCCTCTTTTTTGAGAACCACAAACAGATTTGAGTAAAATCCCTGTCCCTGTTCCTCCTTTGGAATTGGATGGATCACTCCCATAACTAGGAGGTCTCGTACACAGTGTAAGAATGCCTCTCTCTTTATCTGGTTTGCAGATAATTGTGAAAGGTGAAATCTCCCTTTTGGGGGGGAAGCTTTGAAGTCCAGAAGATATCCCTGGGATATAATTTCCAGGGCCCAGGGATCCTAGACATCTCTTGCCCACGCCTGGGCAAAGAGTGAAAGTCTGCCCCCTACTAGATCCGTTACCGGATAGGGGGTCGTTCCTTCATGCTGTCTTAGAGGCAGCAGCAGAACTGAGCAAAAGTTCCCTCTTGTTTTGCATTAGAGGAAGTTGATGCCACACCTGCCTTGAAGTTTCGAAAGACACGAAAATTAGACTGTTTAGCCCTTGATTTGGACCTGTCCTGAGGAAGGGCATGACCTTTTCCTCCAGTGATATCAGCAATAATCTCCTTCAAACCAGGCCCGAATAGGGTCTGCCCCTTGAAGGGAATGTTAAGTAGCTTAGATTTTGAAGTCACGTCAGCTGACCATGATTTAAGCCATAGCGTCCTGCGCGCCTGTATAGCAAAACCAAAATTCTTAGCCGTTAGTTTAGTCAAATGAACAATGGCATCAGAAACAAAAAAATTGGCTAGCTTAAGTGCCCTAAGCTTGCCAAGTATGTCATCCAATGGAGTCGCTACTTGTAAAGCCTCTTCCAGAGACTCAAACCAGAACGCCACAGCAGCAGTGACAGGAGCAATGCATGCAAGGGGCTGTAGGATAAAACCATGTTGAATAAACATTTTCTTAAGGTAACCTTCTAATTTCTTATCCATTGGATCTAAAAAAAGCACAAGTGTCCTCGACAGGGATAGTAGTACGCTTTGCTAGAGTAGAAACTGCTCCCTCCACCTTAGGGACTGTCTGCCATAAGTCCCGTGTGGTGGCGTCTATTGGAAACATTTTTCTAAAAATAGGAGGGGGAGAGAATTGCACACCTGGTCTATCCCATTCCTTAGTAATAATTTCACCACTCTCTTTTACTACCTCCATGCGTGTTGAGAGTTGCAAGAGAATGACTGGGTATGGCAGTTAGGGGAGGAGCTATATAACAGCTCTGCTGTGGGTGTCCTCTTGCAACTTCAATGTTGGGAATGAGAATATCCCACAAGTAATGGATGATCCGTGGACTGGATACACCTTACAAGAGAAAGTTCTGTTTAAGCAGTAGGCATGTGCACATAGTTCTGTTTAAGCAATAGGTATGTGCACATAGTTTTGTTTAAGAAATAGGCATGTGCACATAATTCTGTTCTGTGTTTAAGCAGTTGGCATGTGTACATAGTTCTGTTTAAGCAGTAGGCATGTGAATATAGTTCTGTTTAAGCAGTAGGCATGTGCACATAGTTCTGTTTAAGCAGTAGGCATGTGAATATAGTTCTGTTTAAGCAGTAGGCATGTGCACATAGTTCTGTTTAAGCAGTAGGCATGTGCACATAGTTCTGTTTAAGCAGTAGGCATGTGCACATAGTTCTGTTTAAGCAGTAGGCATGTGCATTTGGACTATTTGTTAGGAAATGAATGACAAATATGGCTGCCAGCATTCAGCTATTTTCAGAGCTGGATTTCTTCTTGTGAAAGTGATACACTCTAAGAACTGTGCAGATTTTAGTGTGTTGCATTTTCACAAGAAGAAATCCGGCTCCAAAAATAGCTGAATGCCGGCAGCCATATTTGTCATTCATGTCCTAACAAATAGTCCAAATGCACATGCCTACTGCTTAAACAGAACTATGTGCACATGCCTACTGCTTAAACAGAACAGAGTTCAATGGCTGAATGCTGGCAGCCATATTTGTCATTCATTTCCTAACAAATAGTTTGAATGCACGTGCCTATTAAGCAGTATTGCAATAACAGAACATTGTAGCACATTACAGCATTTTATTACTTACCTTGTATATCCCTTTAAGGCTGTCCTTCCTACAATTTTGGTACTGCATATATCTATTGCTCTTTCTATCCTTTCATGAATAGTATAATAACTAAATATCATATTATACATTTTATAGTTCCACTTTTACTGTGCATAATTAAACATTTTATAGAGAATTATATTTTGCTCTTTTTCTCATTTGCTCTCTATTTTTAGACAAGTCATATAAATGTTCACCCTTGTTCTCTGCTCACTGATGCCTGACCAGCATTCCTGCCTGCTGATTAATACTGTACGCTGGTCTTACTTTTTTATTAACTATTTAACCATAACACTCTGCTAACAAAGAAATAAATAGTTTCAACGTTCCCACTGGGATTTGTTCCCTGCAGTCTTAGTCATAAATAATGTGACTAAATTTGGAGACTGAATGATTTAGAAATAAACTTAAAAGGGCAGTAAATTTGAACCCCCATAAAGGTGTAATATGTGCACAATTCATATCTACAATAGGTCTTCCACCTTCAGAAAGTACCATTTTATGTTCATTTATTGCCTTAAAAAGTCATCTGCTCTGGATTGCAAAATCCTCCTTCTTAGAGTCATATTTTTTTTGTTTTAAACTTGCAGTGTTGTTCTTTAAGCACAACCTGTTCGATCACGCTGTTCAGATAAATGTAGAACGCTGCCACGGTGGATAAAGCAACTGACAGATTTTATTCAGCCTGGGAGTCCTATTGTAGATATTAATTATGCACATAATGCACAATAATAGGGAGAGAAATGAACGTTTACTGCCTCCAAGAATCAAATGTAAAGGATAATGGACAAATAAAATGGCAATTTTGTGGGTTTAACAATGACATCAAAGGTTGAAGGGTTTGTATGTTAAAGGGATAGTAAAGTCCAAATTAAACTTTCATGATTTAGATAGAGCATGTTATTTTAAACAACTTTCTAATTTATTTTTATCATCAAATTTGCATTGTTCTCTTGTCATTCTTAGGTGAAGGCTAATACTAGGTAGGCTCATACGTTAATTTCTAAGTTCTTGAAGGCCGAATCTAATTTGAATGCATTTGACAGTTTCACTTAGCTAGAGGGCGCTAGTTCATGTGTTTCATATAGATAACATTTTGCTCATTAGAGTCAGCACTAATTGCCTAAAATGCAAGTCTGTCAAAAGATCTGAGATAAGGAGGCAGTCAGCAGAAGCTTAGATACAAGGTAATTACAGAGGTAAAAAGTATATTTCTATAACAGTGTTGGTTATTCAAAACTGGGGAATGTTAAATAAAGGGATTATCTATCTTTTAAAACAATAACATTTTTGGTGTTTACTATCCCTTTAATGGGGATGTATATAATTAGCATGAGCAGGGTCATTATTAGTATAATGGGCATGTGTTTTTGATTTAACTATTTTTATTAATGTAAACGTGCTTATTATTTGTTTAACTTTATTGTTTGAGCAATTAGCATTTGTATCTGTTTGATGACATCTCTTCTATGTCATCCAGTATGGAGGTGTCAATGCCAGTGTGTTTTGCTCATGTGTAGTAACCATTTTACATTTGAAAAATAAAAAATAGAATAAAAAAAAACGGAAAACAGGAAAAAAAATAGAAAAAAAATAAAAGAAAGAGAGCTTTTCATTTCATTGTAGATTTGAATTATGTACAATAATTGCATCTTAAAGGGACAGTCTACACCAGAATTTTTATTGTTTTAAAAGATAGATAATCCCTTTATTACCCATTCCCCAGTTTTGTATAACCAACGTAGTTATAATAATATACTTTTAACCTCTGTGATTATCTTGTATCTAAGCCTCTGCAAACTGCCCCTTTATTTCAGTTCTTTTGACAGACTTGTAGTTTAGCCAATCACTGCCTGCTCCCAGATAACTTCACGTGCACGAGCACAGTGTTATCTATATGAAATACGTGAACTAACACCCTCTAGTAGTGAAAAACTGTTCAAATGCATTCTGAAAAGAGGTGGCCTTCAAGGTCTAAGAAATTAGCATATGAACCTCCTAGATTTCAACTAAGAATACCAGGAGAACAAAGCAAAATTGGTGATAAAAGTAAATTGGAAAATTGTTTAAAATTACATGCTCTATCTGAATCATGAAAGTTTATTTTGACCTAGACTGTCCCTTTAAATGAGTGGGATAACTGTCTATCAGCTGAAGCCACAAAAAATATATTCAAAACATATTTAAAGGGTTATATATAATTTTTTGTTTATTCAAAATGAGAAGTGAACTAATATTATATAATTTAATTTTTAGAAACTGTGTACAATAGGACATTTTACGAGGAATTCACATTATTAGACTCTGTAAAGTTTTCTCCATAAAGGACAACTGTGCTGTTATGGAACAAGTCACAATAGGTCTATTTTATTCCATTGGCATTTGCTGGGTGAAAATGTATTTTAACACCTTTCTTATGGTATTCCGGTTCATTAGAAGCACCATTGGTATACTGTAGTGGAGATAAATGCATATTTCAAGTCCTATATAGTATTTAAACTTCACAATTCTAGGATGAACTTTGCAAAGTTATACAAATGTATGCTTATAAAGGGAAAATGTAGCAGTGAGCTCATACTCCATATAAACTGCCACCCTGATAGCAGAAGCAGAAGGTGTTCATGTTAAAATAAATATTTTGCATGTTTTGTGTAGTATTTACTAAAGGGAACTAATCTTTGTGCTGCCCGTGTCCTTGCTTTAAAGTAGACTGTTGAAGGCTAGTTGTCAAAACGTATGACATCATATATAGGGCTTGACGAACAAAAACTAGCCGGCATGGAGAAAAATATCTTTGAGATATTTTTTAAGACCTTACATTGTAATGTAGGAGTCTCTCTTTTACATAAGGAACACTACATAGCAACATAAACATTTCTCAAGATAACAGTTCTGTATCTATATTTTTCTGAGGGGCCTCGTCGCACTGATAGATCATCGGGCCCACAGTATTCTGAGCATGCACAGGACCAATGACTGTGCTCCTGGCACCTATCCAAATATGCCGTCTATGAATAGCTACGGTATCTGATATCTACTAAACTAGGAATTGAATGTAAATAAGTGTATTTTGAAAAATGTAAACTATATATCTTGAAATCTGCCAACATTTCACAAAACAAATTACTTTCATGTTCATTTTCCCATTTCAGACCATCACCTGGTCACCTATAATATTAATGCAACAGCTAAACCCACTTCTCCATCCCGCCCCCGCACCTGTAGAAATACACATGCTGTGGATCCGCTCCAATTTTCAAAAATCATTCAAAATCTCCTCCCTCACACCTCCACTATAACCTGCCCTGATCTTGCTACAGCCCACTACAACAAAACTCTCTCCTCTGCATTAGACACACTTGCCCCTCCCCAGCTGCGCAAAAAACCACGCCGTCAGTTACAGCCCTGGCATGCTCAGTAAACACGCTATTTGCAAAAATGCTCCCGTACTGCTGAGCGTGTCTGGAGGAAAACTCACTCTGAACCCGATTTCATACACTATAAGTTTATTCTTCGTTCATACACTTCCACCCTTCACTTAGCCAAGCAAACTTACTTCTCTTCTCTCATATCTACTCTTTCCTCAAACCCTAAACGACTCTTCTCCACCTTTAACTCTCTCCTCTACCCACCTGCTCCACCACCCCGCCTGTCTTTAGTTCTCAACACCTGGCAGACAACACCAACCTGCAATATTCCAATAACAGGCCCAATTACTCCCTCTGCCACCCTCTGTATCTTCCATCCAGCCACTGAAAATGAAGTTTCTTCCTTACTATCTTCCTCACGCCTCACTACCTGCCCACTCGACCCTTTCCCTTCCCATCTAATACCCTCCCTGTCTTCCACCCTCACTCCTGCTCTTACCCACATCTTCAACCTATCTCTCTCTACCGGCTCATTCCCATCTTCTTTCAAACACGCAAAAGTCACTCCCATACTCAAAAAACCCTCCCTCGACCCTAATTCTCCTGAAAGCTACCGCCCCATATCACTGCTTCCACTAACATCAAAACTCCTTGAAAAACTAGTTTACAATCGCCTAACCCACTTCCTGTCCGCCAACTCCTTGCTTGACCCACTGCAATCCGGATTCCGCCCAAAACACTCAACTGAGACTGCCCTTACCAAGGTCACAAACGATCTCTCTGCTAAAAATATTGTCCACTACTCTATACTCATCATACTTGACCTCTCAGCTGCCTTCGACACAGTTGACCACCCCCTCCTCCTACAGACCCTTAGCTCTTTTGGCCTCTGTGACACTGCTCTTTCCTGGATTCACTCCTATCTTTCTCACAGGTCTTTTTCTGTGTCATTTGCCGGCGACTCCTCCTCTCCTATGGCTCTGTCTGTTAGAGTACCTCAAGGATCTGTTCTGGGTTCTCTACTCTTCTCCATCTATACTTCTTCGCTGGGTAAACTTATCAACAGTTATGGCTTCAAATATCACCTCTATGCTGATGATCCACCTGTCCTGTCGATCTGTATCTGCTGCACCTCTCTGTGAGTCCCTTCATTGGCTCCCCATTCACAGCAGAATCAAATTCAAAATTCTCACCCTTACATACAAAACTCTCACCAACGCCACTCCCCTCTACCTATCCTCTCTAATACACAAGTATACTCCAGCCCATCCACTAAGATCCAACAATGACCTGCTCCTTGCATCCACAACTATCACCTCCTCTCATGCTAGACTGCAGGACTTCTCTTGTGCAGCACCTACCCTCTGGAACACTCTCCCTCATGCTGTAAGGCTTTGCCCTAATCTTTTTTCCTTTAAATGTTCCCTGGAGACTTTTCTGTTCAGGGAAGCCTACCACCCAACTCAATAATAAATTAATTTCACTTACCTAACATTTTCCTCATCTAACTCTGTATTAACATCCTTCTCAATCTTGCAGTCCTCACCTCTTGTTTCTCAACCTCCTACCCTTCTAGATTGTAAGTTCCCACGGGAATAGGGCCCTCAATCCCTCCTGTATGTGTTTGTAAATTTTGTCCTGTCTCTTACAAGTCTTGTATTGTTTTATTTAAATGCATTGTATCCATGGACAGCGCTGCTGAATATGTTGGCGCTTAATAAATAAAGTATAATAATAATAATAATAATAAAATAATAATTTAAACCTAGAAAATCTGTTTAAACCTCTTTAATAACAAGAAAATGTTGTTTTTTTCTTTTATTGCATTCAGATAAACTATAAGAAAACAACTTTTTGCTGTGGTTTCTAATGTTTCTCAGCTACAGAGAAGTAAAATATGTCAGAGGAAAACATGGTGGTTTATTGATTCAGTATTGATGAAAACTTTAAGGAAGTTATGTAAGATCATACAAAACGCGTTATTCTCTTTTCCTACTTTGCCATATTTTTATGAAGAATGGACTAAAGATTGATGTTTTTACTGCAACATCCTTTTTCATTTGTATCCTGGACTGAGTGTGGGGTTTCATGTTTTCAAGATTTTGTGTTTGCAGATTAAATGACCTTTACAGTAGAAAAAAAATTAAAATGTAGCTCCAAATGTATATTCAACTTGTAGTTACAATTAAGTTAATCAACAACCCTTTTATAGGGAACATTCTATAGTTTCTATTGTCTATGCACTCCAATAGACAATACATTACCAATGGAATGGCTATATGAATGGCATAACTGATTCATTGGATAGAAATTCTTCTGGAAAAATTTTATGAACATGAATAAACTTGAACAGTTCATGACAACAAGGTCAAACTTTTATATCTTTATTTTTAATCTTTAAGAACTTTTTTAAAAATTAAAATTATGTTTTTTTCTCAAAGTGCTAAGACAGGTTCAACAGCAAGCTCTTTATAGGTATTGATAAGTTCTATATTTAAATGGATTTAGACTGTGTGAGAGGTTGACAGATCATGGAATCAGGAGACAGAATAACGGAAGCTCAGCAACGTAACCACAGCAACCAGAGGCGCATCTAAAAATGTACAAAAAACCCAGCATGGGGTTACAGTTTATCTAGAAAGAAGACAGGACCCCCAGAGAGCCTCATTTCTAAAGGAAACATACATAAATGTTATTTTTAATTTTATTGCATGTTTAAGTTGATGTGTAATTAAAGTTATAACAAAAAATATCTGCACCACATCCTGAAAAGGGCAGAAAGGTAAGACCCTGAGAAATACTTCTTATTGTTCTTGTGATGATAGGAAATCTGATTTCAAAAGAAAAGCAGCACTTGATTATTATTATTTTTCAAATTGTGCTACAATACTTCTAACATAAATTTAATGCATTTTGTTTTAAAGGGACATGTTTATGAAAACATTACTTGATCCAAATTGTCAGAGCATGTCATGTTTGCATCAATGATTCAAACTAACAGATACAGATGGGCTGAGTGCTGACTACTTACAATGAGACACATAGCCGGGATTCACTGACGACTTGTGTCAGGCAGTATCTATAAACTCAGAAATCCCTGCAAATAAAAGGGAATGTGAGTGTTGGACCCCAACTGCAGCTTTAAATAATGTGTTGGGAGGTGTAGAAATGATCCTGCAATAATTAAAGGATAGCAGCATGGAGTACAGTCTCATTTAATACACATCACATTAATATAAGGTTCAGGTAGTCAGCAGATGGGACATGTGAGCAGTCAGCTCTACCCAGTACTGTACCACTGTACCGTTAATGGTAAATGCAGTAATAGCAGATATTAAATGTAGTAACGTTACACACAATCAGAATAACATATGCACATTAAGGTAGAAAGCTTTGTGACTAACAGTGTCTAAGCGTATTTAGGTAATTCAGTTTTAAGCAGATTGGATGAATGTGGTTAACCAATATGAGGAACGGTGCTACTGAGTTAATTGGTGGTTCAGCGGAACTTACCGAGTGAAAGCAAAGTTATGTCACAGAGTGAGAAGGTTACGCTGATCTGCAAGAGTAAGTAACCGCTGTGTGTTTGTTTGTGTCGGTTGGAGAGTAGCGATCCGATCTCTAGAGGCGTGAGACTATGCGTATGACGTCACCGCTAGTTCCGTGAGAGGGTGGAGGAACAGTAGTTCAGGAGTGCTGTTTGGTATTCACAGGAGTTCTGCGATTACGTATGAAGCTTGAGTGAGAAATAACCAAGCAATGTAGAGTAGGAGGTTTGTCACTTTATAGGGAATAAAGTGGGAGGTATTCCTGTTAGTAGTTGAAAGACAAAATGAACAAAGGATAGATTGGAGAAGTAGGTGAATGCACTGGATATGACAGGACCCCCTCCTGAATGATCAACTCCGGTGAGCAGGAGCTGGACGATCGGGGAACCGATCATGAAACTGACGGACGAGTCTTGGGGCCGACAGGTTGGCAGCCGGTTCCCAGGAGTCCTCGGAATCTGGATAGCCCTTCCAATGGATGAGATACTGCAGTTGTCCGTGAGAAAATCGGGAATCCAAAATCTTCTGTACTTCATATTGCAATGAAGTATCTGGGATCAACGGAATGACTGGGTCAGAAGGAGAATGGTTCCGAAGTAACCGATATGGTTTCAAAAGAGAAACGTGAAAAGTAGGATGAGATTTCATGGTCGAGGGCAGAGCGAGAGTGACAGCATTGGGATTAACCACTTTGACTATAGGGAATGGTCCAACATAGTTAGAAGACAGTTTCTTGGATGGCACTGAAAGATGTAGGTTACGGGTGGACAACCAGGCGTAGTCACCCACAGCATAAGTAGGAGAGGACACTCGTCTTTTATCGTAATGGTATTTGTAACGAGATTTAGCTTGATCGATGTTGCTTTTCACTAATGAAAAAGTGTCTGAAATGGTGTTGAGCAGTTCGTTTACAATTGGGCAAGAAATAGAGGTAGAGGTCTCCCATTCGAAGTTGGGATGGTAACCGTAGTTAACATAAAAGGGAGTGTACTTAGTGGATGAATGAACAGTATTGTTAAAGGCAAATTCCGCATAAGGAAGGAGTTGAGCCCAATCGTCCTGACGGGCTGAGACGAAGCATCTCAAGTACTGTTCCAACCATTGGTTGGTTCTCTCGGTCTGTCCATTGGTTTGAGGATGGAAAGAAGTGCTGAGGCGTCTATGGGTGTTCAATGTGTCACAAAGTTGTTTCCAAAATTTGCTGGTGAACTGGGTTCCCCTATCTGAGGTGATGGAGTGTGGAAGTCCGTGGAGCTTGAATACATGGTTGAACATTAATGTTACGGTTTCCGATGTGGTTGGAAGCTTATGGAAAGGAATGAAATGAGCCATTTTGCTGAATAAGTCAACCACCACAAGTATAGTGTTGTATTTGTGTGATTCCGGGAGCTCGACAATGAAGTCAATAGCTATGTCAGTCCAGGGTCATTCTGGGGTTGGTAGAGGAATGAGATAACCAACTGGAGAGGTTTTCCCAGTCTTGGTTGTTTCACAAGTCTTGCAGGTTAGGACATAATCTGCAGTGTCCGAGACTAGCGAAGGCCACCAAAAAAATCTTTGTACCAGGTCTTGGGTCTTGTTGATTCCAAGATGTCCAGATAACCGGGAATCGTGTAGAGTATGGAGAACGGTTGATCTGAGTGAAGGTGGTACATAAATTTGTTCTTGGTAGTAATACAATCCATCATCATGCTGGGTTAACTTATCCAGTGGTTTTTGAGAATCCACAGACTGTTCAGTAGCAAAACGGGTTGTTTGTTCTGCTGTTAGAGCTAGAAACCTATCCACGGGGATGAGTGATGACTCCGTCAGGGATGTTAAAGGATCAACTAGTTGTCTGGATAGGGCATCAGCTTTTTTGTTTTTATTTGCAGGTCTATAGGTGATAAGGTAGTTAAATCTTGATAGGAATAAGTTCCAGCGAACTTGACGGGAACTAAGGGTGCGGTTAGCTTTCAGATACTCCAGATTCTTATGGTCAGTATAGATTAGAATCCGGAAACATGTTCCTTCCAGGAGATGTCTCCATTGTTCCAAGGAGCTTTTGATGGCCAATAGTTCCTTGTCACCAATGGGGTAATTAACCTCTGCTGTATTAAGTAAGCGTGAGTAATAGGCTACTGGATGTAGAGGATCGGAGGGAGAGGTCCTTTGGGACAGAATAGCTCCCAGAGCATAGTTGGAGGCGTCCACTTCTAATACATATTGTAAACTAGGTTCGGGGAACCGAAGTATCGGAGCTGTAGTAAATGCATGCTTCAAGAAGTCAAAAACCACCTGCAGTTCATTGGTCCACATGAAGGTACTAGTCGTTTTTGAGAGATTTGTTAGGGGTCTGGTCAATTCAGCGAAGTTCTTGATGAACTTTCTATAGAAATTAGCGAAACCCATGAATCTCTGGATCTCTCTTTTAGTTTTAGGCACTGGCCAATCCTGAATAGCTGAGACCTTGTCGTTTTCCATTTGGATTCCGTTTGGGGTTATTCTGTAACCCAAAAATTTTATTTCCTGGGAATGGAAGGTACACTTCTCTAATTTAACATATAGGGAGTTATGCCTCAATCTTGTCAAAACCAAGGTAACATGTTTGATGTGTTCTTGAAGGGTAGAGGAATAAATGAGAATGTCATCCAGATAGATAACCATGAAGATATCCAAATAGTCTTTGAAGATATCGTTGATGAAGTACTGAAAGGTGGCGGGTGCGTTGCATAGCCCAAAAGGCATAACAGTGTATTCAAACAAGCCGTATCTGGTACGGAAAGCAGTTAGCCATTCATGGCCTTCCTTGATGCGTACCAGATTATAGGCGCCACATAGATCTAACTTGGTGAAAATAGAGGCGCCTCGTAACCTGTCAATTAGCTGGGTGATGAGAGGCAGGGGGTAGCGGTTCTTAATTGTGCGCTTGTTCAGCTCTCTATAATCTATTATGGGTCTCAGACTTTGGTCCTTATTTTTGACAAAGAATATTCCTGCTCCGGCTGGAGAGGTAGAGGGGCGTATGAAACCCTTCTGTAGATTTTCTTTAAGGTATGTCTTGAGATGTTCTAATTCCGATTCAGATAACGGAAATATGTGACCGTAAGGTATATCAACCCCTGGTAACAAATCAATGGGGCAGTCATAAACCCTATGTGGGGGTAGATTAGTTGATTCCTTTTTATCAAATACATCAGTGAATGAGGTGTATGCGTCTGGGAATGTAGGAGCAGTATCCAACAATAATTGCTCCTGATGTAGACAGGTATCTTTAGAATAAGAGGAGTTAAAGGTAACCTGGGAGGATGACCAGATTATTGTTGGATTGTGCTGTTGAAACCAAGTGATCCCTAGAATAACAGGATATATGGGGGAGGGAATTACATCGAATGTGACAAATTCTGTATGTAATCCCTGTGTAGTAACCCTTAAAGGGATAGTATGGTACAAGATAGGACCTGATGTAATTTCTTTCCCATCAACAAAACGTAGGACACTTGGAGTGCTTTTTGTGACAAGTGGTATTTTATTAACAACAGTGAATTGGTGATCAATGTAGTTGTGGCTGGCACCGGAGTCAAGGATTGCCTTGGAGTGAATTCGGTGGTGTTCCCACTGTAACAGAATAGGAAGGGAGCAGTGGTTAGTTTGTATCTGATTAGCTGATAGACAGTGGTCAGTGGTTAAATGCTTACCCTTCCTGCGATGTAGCTGGAGGCAGTTTTTAACAGAGTGGTCAATGCCCCCACAGTACATACAAAGGTCCAGATTTTTCCTCCTCTGTTTTTCTTGGGGGGTTAGCGATCCTCTGATGAATCCCAGTTCCATGGGGGTTTCAGCAGCCCTAGGTGTAGGTCTTTGTGAGTGGGTAATGGGTGAAGGTGCTGCTATTTTGATGTTTGTGTCAGTATGTGCTTTTTCTGAGCATCTCTCTCTTATACGCCTGTCCAAAGTTATACTGATATCAATTAATTTATCCAAGGTGTCAGGGAGTGGCTGCCTAGCTAGCTCATCTTTGAGGGTCTCAGAGAGCCCCAAACGGAATTGATTCCGTAGGGAGAGATCATTCCACTGAGTGTCAGAGGACCATTTTTTGAACTCTGCGATGTAGTCCTCCACCGTTCTTTTGTTCTGGCGGAGAGATCTCATAGCAGTTTCAGCCGATAGCTGTTTGTAGGGATCATCGTAAAGCTGACCCATGGCCTTGAAAATTTGTTCTAATGAGTACAGTATGGGATCGTTAGTCTCAAAAAATAGATTGGCCCATATACGTGGTTCCCCACGAAGGTATGAGATAGTAGTGAGTACCTTAAGGTGCTCATTAACATAGGTTTTAGGTTTTAATTGGAAATACAACAAGAATTCCTAAATTCCCTGAATTCTGATCTTTGTCCACTGAATGGCTGAGGGGGATTGGGTTGTGGCTCAAGTGAAGTGTGAGCTAATCTTATGGCTTCTAACTTGTCATTTATATATTGTTTTAGGGAGGAATTTTCAGCTTGTAAGGCAGTGAACCCCTTAGAGAGATTCTCTACTGTTTGAGTAAGGGCTTCTACATGTGCTACTAGGGCTGCTGGGTCCATAATCAGGCTTGGTTATTACTGTCAGGCAGTATCTATAAACTCAGAAATCCCTGCAAATAAAAGGGAATGTGAGTGTTGGACCGCAACTGCAGCTTTAAATAATGTGTTGGGAGGTGTAGAAATGATCCTGCAATAATTAAAGGATGGCAGCATGGAGTACAGTCTCATTTAATACACATCACATTAATATAAGGTTCAGGTAGTCAGCAGATGGGACATGTGAGCAGTCAGCTTTACCCAGTACTGTACCACTGTACCGTTAATGGTAAATGCAGTAATAGCAGATATTAAATGTAGTAACGTTACACACAATCAGAATAACATATGCACATTAAGGTAGAAAGCTTTGTGACTAACAGTGTCTAAGCGTATTTAGGTAATTCAGTTTTAAGCAGATTGGATGAATGTGGTTAACCAATATGAGGAACGTTGCGACTGAGTTAATTGGTGGTTCAGCGGAACTTACCGAGTGAAAGCAAAGTTATGTCACAGAGTGAGAAGGTTACGCTGATCTGCAAGAGTAAGTAACCGCTGTGTGTTTGTTTGTGTCGGTTGGAGAGGAGCGATCCGATCTCTAGAGGCGTGAGACTATGCGTATGACGTCACCGCTAGTTCTGTGAGAGGGTGGAGGAACAGTAGTTCAGGAGTGCTGTTTGGTATTCACAGGAGTTCTGCGATTACGTATGAAGCTTGAGTGAGAAATAACCAAGCAATGTAGAGTAGGAGGTTTGTCACTTTATAGGAAATAAAGTGGGAGGTATTCCTGTTAGTAGTTGAAAGACAAAATGAACAAAGGATAGATTGGAGAAGTAGGTGAATGCACTGGATATGACAACTTGTGACACTGAGAGCGTTGTCCATTGGGACAATGCTGGACCTAGGCTCACTGGGTATCTGATGCCTGATGGTTTCCTGCTAACCAGATGCGGTTCCTGGATGTATGAGAGATGGTACTATGCACTGGCGCACTTTCATAACGAACAAGCATCAGGAATGCAGAGAACAGGTATAGGTTAAAACATACTATGTATTTTTCCATGCCCCACTCCTTGGCTGCACCTCTCTGCTAGGTGAACGTTGGCAATGGAGAGCGGGGTACAGGGGGGAAAACCGGCGTGTTTTCAATATTAATAATATGCTTAAAACAAATCAAATTACGCTGTTTTCAGTGCACTGTACCTTAAATTCGCTGTAATATTTGTATGCAAAGATTTACCTTTCAGAATTATTAGTTTTGAGTATGTTGGGGAAAACTTGCTTTCTAACTAGCTAATTTCCATAAAAAAGCAGTGAGGCAGGCTCAGGAGTGTGAGCTGTAACGTTACATTTTAACAAAGCATACCAAATAAATTGGATTATATATTTAACTATATATATATTGTGATGAACCAAGGTTATCCAACCCTGCGCCAGTCACTTATTTGGCACAGAAAGGGTTTTCAGACCCCTTTTCTGTCACCTATAGGTCACAATCTAGCCACACCAGGCAAGCTTGTGATTCAGTTTAGTGGGTGCAAGAGTTAATTCGCACTCCCTTAATCTGTACTAGACGTAAGAGAAATGCCCAACACTCCCTTTCCAATGCCACCCACAATAAACTATAAATCCTATAGCTCAGATGCTGCGCTATAGCTCAGATGCTGCCACCACTTAAAATTTATTAAAGGGAAAATCTTAAGGAAAACCCAGACTTTACACATTAACTCTAGAAATACAATTTAGCAGAAAATAACCTAAAATTATACAGTTCTAATATTCCAGTCTCTTTCAGTAACATGGTTCAATTATTAGACAAAGGCCAAACTTAATAAAGGAATTATTTATTATGCCAAAAATATTATGCACAATGCATTATTAATAAAAAGTTGTTACAAATAAAATTACACACGCAAACAGTATTTTAAAATAAAAAGGAGAAAAACAGAATTGAATACTTTCCTAGTCTTCAAGATATGCGCCAGGGGCTGGCATGAAAATGATGGCTCCTTACTTCTGTACAGCAGCTCCCCTTGTAAGAATGACAATCTTATTGTTAAAAAATAAGATTCTTAAACCCTACTTTTCAGAGATCAGGTTGCTTAACCACACCCTCCTGGGCGGGCTAAGAAACCCCCCCTGTCTTTACAACCTTCGATAGACTAATTTCTTGCCTGAAATTATACAATCCAGTATCATTTCTGCTAGGTAAGAAATTTCTATATTTACATGTCTAGAACCTTTTAGGTGTATTGAGAGACTCGGTTTGATACCAAATATGCCATAGGTTGTCATTTTTACCTGCCATTAAGCTTATAACACTTTTAATCCACATATGTACATAATATACCAATGTCCTGCCAGTGACCTGGTCAGTTTTTGTAATGAAGGGCCTGTTTTGCATCAGGCATTCTATTGACAGCTTAAGCCATAAACTTTATCCTGTGTATCTCTGTGACTAAGAGTTTCAGTGACTTTATGACCCAATGCATACACACTAACATTTGGTGGCTATTTAGGGGGTTCTGGCACTTCAAAGAAAATACAAACACAATTCTTCTTGAAAACAAATAACTGTTTTGAGTGCAAGCTACACAAAGTTAACTCCTTAGCAGCTGAATCCTGAGATATTTGTGACACCTCCCCCAATAAGAGACGCAAAAGGGGGTGGCTACGAGCCACTCCCGATGCGTATCAAAAGGAGCTTCCCCTTGTGGTGAGAACACCGTTGCCAGACAGATGGCACCTAGCACTTTTGGCAGCAGGATGCCCTCCTTTTAAAAGTGACACACTAGTTGCTCTACCCAACCGATGGAATATATTGCAGGGCCCCTCCCATGCAGCCTCTAGTTTGTTCTGTCTCATGGGCGTGAGTACAAGAACATTATGGACCATCTCACACACTCCCTCTCTGGCAGTAAACTCCTGCAACTGTTTTTGTGCGAATATGGCATCTCTGGGTTTTGCAGGTACCTCCCCCAATAAGGTTTGCATCTTATCCAGGAATAACACATCATCCCCTGTTACAGAGGTGCCTGTGAAACCTAGTGTCTGGCTACCTATGGTGTGCTCTCTAAACATATTGTGTGCTGTCAGTTGCTGCTTAACTACCTTAGGCTCTTGCCCTCCCACTGGAGTAGAATTCCTGTACTCCTGCACTCTGTTATGGTTGGTAGGGGGTTGACTAACTGGCCCCCTCCTCCTGACTGTGGGTTCTAACTGCTGGGGACACTGATGCTGCACATCTATCAGTGTATTTGCTGAATGGCACTGTGGGGCTGTGTAAATACACTTCTCTGTACTCCTCCCCCCTGTGCCTGCAGTCTGTGTCAGTCTCTATCCCCTAGCCTGTGCAGTCTGTTTATAGGTCACAGCTGAGGTTACTGGGGTCTCTGTCACCCACAATCTTTCACACTCACTCTGGGGGTCCCTCAAAGAGTATCCTGTACCCTCCTCCCCCACACAGTCTGAAATCTGTGGCTTTGCTGCTTCTGTCATAGAGTGGGCTAGTTTGCCCCCCTGCTCTCTCTCACAGTCAGTCTGCCACTTTGCATAATCACACAGAATCTGGTATCCTTTTGACACTGGTGCAGACAAGCACACATCTTCCTTCTGCCATTTATCCCGATTGTGTCTTTTCACAGGGTACGGAATTGTCCCTGGCAGAGACTGGCACACATCATCCAGCGGCCCAGTCACCCAGTCATTCTCTCCCCGTCAATCTCACCTCCTTCTATAGAATCCACTGATTCAATCACAGGCAGACACGCACCCCTCATCTGCCTTCTCTCACAAACAGCTTCTCCCTGTACAGGTAAACTCAGTTCAGGCACAGACAGACCCACACAGTCTATCTGCCTTTCTCCCCCATCAGTCTCACCCTGAACAGCTAATGGTAATTCTGCTGATACTGCTGGTTTAAGTACAGGAAGACTGTCGTTCTCCCCAGTCAGCATCTCCTCGTACAGCTTCACCTCTCAGCACAGACACCCCCAGTTCAGGCACAGCCCTGCACACACATGCACTCTGTCCTCCCTCCTGGTCATAATGTCTCTGAGCATTTTTACGCACAGCCCTTTCCACATAAGGGTCCGCAACTAATGTCACTAAGTCACATGTAGCATTGTCAGGCACATAAAGAGATAACAATCTACCCAAATCAGTACCCAGTAAAACATCATTAGGAATATTTTCAGATACCCCCACATTTCTTAAACCTCTCCCCACTCCCCAATTAAGATATACACATGCCATAGGCACTGCAAGTTTCATTCCCCCAATCCCTTTAACTGCTAGAGTCTTTCCAGGGATAATGTTCTCAGAGTTCACTAGCTTTGGATGCACCATAGTCACTTCTGCACCTGTGTCCCTTAGCCCTAGGGTTACCTTATCTCCAACAGTCACAGGTTGCAAGTTCTCATGGTTGTTTTCCTCTGGACAGGTAACAAACAAAATAGATGCTGGTACTTCTGAGGGATTACTTCCTCCAGCTGATTGCCCCAAGTTAATCCTCTCTGGGCAAGTGGAGCTGATGTGGCCCACTTTGTTGCAAACAAAACATCTGCGGGTATCCCCCTGCCCAGATGCAGCACTCGCCCCTCCTTTCCCAGAGGGAGCAGACACACTGGATAAAGGCACAGCAGGTTTTGTGAAGGGGGGTCGTGCAGCAGCTCCTTTACAGGTGGATCCCCCCTTAGAAAAGGATTTCCTCCCATTCTCTGGAGACCTGTTAGCTGTGTAAAAATCAGCCAGCTCGCCAGCTTCCAATGCTGTTATGGGCTTCCGATCTAAAACCCATTCTTGAACTCCGGCTGGGCACAGCTGCATAAACTGCTCCTTGACAATCAAATCCTCCAGCTCCTCCATAGTGGCAACTTTTAATCCTCTGACCCACTGTTTAAAGGCTGTCCTCAAGTTCCCAACAGCTGTAATATAGCTCTCTGACAAACCTTTCTGCAGAGAACGGAATTTCTTTCGGTAAACTTCAGGAGTAAGATTGTATCTCCTCTGCAGTGCAGCTTTAATGGAATCATAGTCCTGATCAAACTCTGGGGGTAGTTCAGTAAACGCCTCCAGTGCAGGACCTTTCAGGCCAGGGGTAAGGTACTTGGCCCACTGCTCCCTTGGCAACTGGAACTGTCTGCAAACTTTCTCAAAGCTACGCAGGAATACATCCACATCTCCATCTTTCTCCCGGGTGGGAAAATTCTCTGCACGCACTCTGGGAGCAGGGGGGTCTCTAGGTTCACTAACAACAGGTGAGACCATCCCTCTCTCCAACCGTGCAAGCTGTAGCTGATACTCTCTCTCCGCCTGTTGTTCATCAGCCTGTCTTTCAGCAGCCTGTCTCTCAGCTGCCAGAGACGCCTGTCGTTCGGCAGCCTGTCTTTCATAAAACTTTGTAATCAGTTCCATGCGCAAACTTGCATCCACTGAGCCCATATGTTTAAGAACAGTTTGCAAATAACAGTCCAATGGATCCCCAGATCCTGATGAATCACCGCCCACAGCTGCAGACATCTCTCCTGGGACTTCAACTGGTGTGATTTGGCTGTTATCATATTCAACAAGAGCTTGTATTAGTAAATCTTTGTTCTTTGAACGTATTGGAATATCCCGCTCCTGGCATAGGAGTATAAGTGCCTCTCTAGATCGCTGCTCGTATGCCTCCATAGCAAAAATAAAAAAGAAAAGAAAAACAGAGAAAAGGGAAGGGGACTGTTTGCAATGTGTGACTATATAATGCACTGAGTTTTAGCCTTTGGAAATTGTAAGAAACAATTTCTTTTAGTACCGGGATTTTCACACTAGCAAATCCACAAGCACTAAAATCTAATAATAAAAAAAATGATCTACATCGCTGCCCACCAATTTGTGACGAACCAAGGTTATCCAACCCTGCGCCAGTCACTTATTTGGCACAAAAAGGGTTTTCAGACCCCTTTTCTGTCACCTATAGGTCACAATCTAGCCACACCAGGCAAGCTTGTGATTCAGTTTAGTGGGTGCAAGAGTTAATTCGCACTCCCTTAATCTGTACTAGACGTAAGAGAAATGCCCAACACTCCCTTTCTAATGCCACCGACAATAAACTATAAATCCTATAGCTCAGATGCTGCCACCACTTAAAATTTATTAAAGGGAAAATCTTAAGGAAAACCCCAGACTTTACACATTAACTCTAGAAATACAATTTAGCAGAAAATAACCTAAAATTATACAGTTCTAATATTCCAGTCTCTTTCAGTAACGTGGTTCAATTATTAGACAAAGGCCAAACTTAATAAAGGAATTATTTATTATGCCAAAAATATTATGCACAATGCATTATTAATAAAAAGTTGTTAAAATTAAAATTACACATGCAAACAGTATTTTAAAATAAAAAGGAGAAAAACAGAATTGAATACTTTCCTAGTCTTCAAGATATGCGCCAGGGGCTGGCATGAAAATGATGGCTCCTTACTTCTGTACAGCAGCTCCCCTTGTAAGAATGACAATCTTATTGTTAAAAAATAAGATTCTTAAACCCTACTTTTCAGAGATCAGGTTGCTTAACCACACCCTCCTGGGCGGGCTAAGAAACCCCCCCTGTCTTTACAACCTTCAATAGACCAATTTCTTGCCTGAAATTATACAATCCAGTATCATTTCTGCTAGGTAAGAAATTTCTATATTTACATGTCTAGAACCTTTTAGGTTTATTGAGAGACTCGGTTTGATACCAAATATGCCATAGGTTGTCATTTTTACCTGCCATTAAGCTTATAACACTTTTAACCCACATATGTACATAATATACCAATGTCCTGCCAGTGACATGGTCAGTTTTTATAATGAAGGGCCTGTTTTGCATCAGGCATTCTATTGACAGCTTAAGCCATAAACTTTATCCTGTGTATCTCTGTGACTAAGAGTTTCAGTGACTTTATGACCCAATGCATACACACTAACATTTGGTGGCTATTTAGGGGGTTCTGGCACTTCAAAGAAAATACAAACACAATTCTTCTTGAAAACAAATAACTGTTTTGAGTGCAAGCTACACAAAGTTAACTCCTTAGCAGCTGAATCCTGAGATATTTGTGACACCTCCCCCAATAAGAGACGCAAAAGGGGGTGGCTACGAGCCACTCCCGATGCGTATCAAAAGGAGCTTCCCCTTGTGGTGAGAACACCGTTGCCAGACAGATGGCACCTAGCACTTTTGGCAGCAGGATGCCCTCCTTTTAAAAGTGACACACTAGTTGCTCTACCCAACCGATGGAATATATTGCAGGGCCCCTCCCATGCAGCCTCTAGTTTGTTCTGTCTCATGGGCGTGAGTACAAGAACATTATGGACCATCTCACACACTCCCTCTCTGGCAGTAAACTCCTGCAACTGTTTTTGTGCGAATATGGCATCTCTGGGTTTTGCAGGTACCTCCCCCAATAAGGTTTGCATCTTATCCAGGAATAACACATCATCCCCTGTTACAGAGGTGCCTGTGAAACCTAGTGTCTGGCTACCTATGGTGTGCTCTCTAAACATATTGTGTGCTGTCAGTTGCTGCTTAACTACCTTAGGCTCTTGCCCTCCCACTGGAGTAGAATTCCTGTACTCCTGCACTCTGTTATGGTTGGTAGGGGGTTGACTAACTGGCCCCCTCCTCCTGACTGTGGGTTCTAACTGCTGGGGACACTGATGCTGCACATCTATCAGTGTATTTGCTGAATGGCACTGTGGGGCTGTGTAAATACACTTCTCTGTACTCCTCCCCCCTGTGCCTGCAGTCTGTGTCAGTCTCTATCCCCTAGCCTGTGCAGTCTGTTTATAGGTCACAGCTGAGGTTACTGGGGTCTCTGTCACCCACAATCTTTCACACTCACTCTGGGGGTCCCTCAAAGAGTATCCTGTACCCTCCTCCCCCACACAGTCTGAAATCTGTGGCTTTGCTGCTTCTGTCATAGAGTGGGCTAGTTTGCCCCCCTGCTCTCTCTCACAGTCAGTCTGCCACTTTGCATAATCACACAGAATCTGGTATCCTTTTGACACTGGTGCAGACAAGCACACATCTTCCTTCTGCCATTTATCCCGATTGTGTCTTTTCACAGGGTACGGAATTGTCCCTGGCAGAGACTGGCACACATCATCCAGCGGCCCAGTCACCCAGTCATTCTCTCCCCGTCAATCTCACCTCCTTCTATAGAATCCACTGATTCAATCACAGGCAGACACGCACCCCTCATCTGCCTTCTCTCACAAACAGCTTCTCCCTGTACAGGTAAACTCAGTTCAGGCACAGACAGACCCACACAGTCTATCTGCCTTTCTCCCCCATCAGTCTCACCCTGAACAGCTAATGGTAATTCTGCTGATACTGCTGGTTTAAGTACAGGAAGACTGTCGTTCTCCCCAGTCAGCATCTCCTCGTACAGCTTCACCTCTCAGCACAGACACCCCCAGTTCAGGCACAGCCCTGCACACACATGCACTCTGTCCTCCCTCCTGGTCATAATGTCTCTGAGCATTTTTACGCACAGCCCTTTCCACATAAGGGTCCGCAACTAATGTCACTAAGTCACATGTAGCATTGTCAGGCACATAAAGAGATAACAATCTACCCAAATCAGTACCCAGTAAAACATCATTAGGAATATTTTCAGATACCCCCACATTTCTTAAACCTCTCCCCACTCCCCAATTAAGATATACACATGCCATAGGCACTGCAAGTTTCATTCCCCCAATCCCTTTAACTGCTAGAGTCTTTCCAGGGATAATGTTCTCAGAGTTCACTAGCTTTGGATGCACCATAGTCACTTCTGCACCTGTGTCCCTTAGCCCTAGGGTTACCTTATCTCCAACAGTCACAGGTTGCAAGTTCTCATGGTTGTTTTCCTCTGGACAGGTAACAAACAAAATAGATGCTGGTACTTCTGAGGGATTACTTCCTCCAGCTGATTGCCCCAAGTTAATCCTCTCTGGGCAAGTGGAGCTGATGTGGCCCACTTTGTTGCAAACAAAACATCTGCGGGTATCCCCCTGCCCAGATGCAGCACTCGCCCCTCCTTTCCCAGAGGGAGCAGACACACTGGATAAAGGCACAGCAGGTTTTGTGAAGGGGGGTCGTGCAGCAGCTCCTTTACAGGTGGATCCCCCCTTAGAAAAGGATTTCCTCCCATTCTCTGGAGACCTGTTAGCTGTGTAAAAATCAGCCAGCTCGCCAGCTTCCAATGCTGTTATGGGCTTCCGATCTAAAACCCATTCTTGAACTCCGGCTGGGCACAGCTGCATAAACTGCTCCTTGACAATCAAATCCTCCAGCTCCTCCATAGTGGCAACTTTTAATCCTCTGACCCACTGTTTAAAGGCTGTCCTCAATTTCCCAACAGCTGTAATATAGCTCTCTGACAAACCTTTCTGCAGAGAACGGAATTTCTTTCGGTAAACTTCAGGAGTAAGATTGTATCTCCTCTGCAGTGCAGCTTTAATGGAATCATAGTCCTGATCAAACTCTGGGGGTAGTTCAGTAAACGCCTCCAGTGCAGGACCTTTCAGGCCAGGGGTAAGGTACTTGGCCCACTGCTCCCTTGGCAACTGGAACTGTCTGCAAACTTTCTCAAAGCTACGCAGGAATACATCCACATCTCCATCTTTCTCCCGGGTGGGAAAATTCTCTGCACGCACTCTGGGAGCAGGGGGGTCTCTAGGTTCACTAACAACAGGTGAGACCATCCCTCTCTCCAACCGTGCAAGCTGTAGCTGATACTCTCTCTCCGCCTGTTGTTCATCAGCCTGTCTTTCAGCAGCCTGTCTCTCAGCTGCCAGAGACGCCTGTCGTTCGGCAGCCTGTCTTTCATAAAACTTTGTAATCAGTTCCATGCGCAAACTTGCATCCACTGAGCCCATATGTTTAAGAACAGTTTGCAAATAACAGTCCAATGGATCCCCAGATCCTGATGAATCACCGCCCACAGCTGCAGACATCTCTCCTGGGACTTCAACTGGTGTGATTTGGCTGTTATCATATTCAACAAGAGCTTGTATTAGTAAATCTTTGTTCTTTGAACGTATTGGAATATCCCGCTCCTGGCATAGGAGTATAAGTGCCTCTCTAGATCGCTGCTCGTATGCCTCCATAGCAAAAATAAAAAAGAAAAGAAAAACAGAGAAAAGGGAAGGGGACTGTTTGCAATGTGTGACTATATAATGCACTGAGTTTTAGCCTTTGGAAATTGTAAGAAACAATTTCTTTTAGTACCGGGATTTTCACACTAGCAAATCCACAAGCACTAAAATCTAATAATAAAAAAAATGATCTACATCGCTGCCCACCAATTTGTGACGAACCAAGGTTATCCAACCCTGCGCCAGTCACTTATTTGGCACAAAAAGGGTTTTCAGACCCCTTTTCTGTCACCTATAGGTCACAATCTAGCCACACCAGGCAAGCTTGTGATTCAGTTTAGTGGGTGCAAGAGTTAATTCGCACTCCCTTAATCTGTACTAGACGTAAGAGAAATGCCCAACACTCCCTTTCTAATGCCACCGACAATAAACTATAAATCCTATAGCTCAGATGCTGCCACCACTTAAAATTTATTAAAGGGAAAATCTTAAGGAAAACCCCAGACTTTACACATTAACTCTAGAAATACAATTTAGCAGAAAATAACCTAAAATTATACAGTTCTAATATTCCAGTCTCTTTCAGTAACGTGGTTCAATTATTAGACAAAGGCCAAACTTAATAAAGGAATTATTTATTATGCCAAAAATATTATGCACAATGCATTATTAATAAAAAGTTGTTACAATTAAAATTACACATGCAAACAGTATTTTAAAATAAAAAGGAGAAAAACAGAATTGAATACTTTCCTAGTCTTCAAGATATGCGCCAGGGGCTGGCATGAAAATGATGGCTCCTTACTTCTGTACAGCAGCTCCCCTTGTAAGAATGACAATCTTATTGTTAAAAAATAAGATTCTTAAACCCTACTTTTCAGAGATCAGGTTGCTTAACCACACCCTCCTGGGCGGGCTAAGAAACCCCCCCTGTCTTTACAACCTTCAATAGACTAATTTCTTGCCTGAAATTATACAATCCAGTATCATTTCTGCTAGGTAAGAAATTTCTATATTTACATGTCTAGAACCTTTTAGGTTTATTGAGAGACTCGGTTTGATACCAAATATGCCATAGGTTGTCATTTTTACCTGCCATTAAGCTTATAACACTTTTAACCCACATATGTACATAATATACCAATGTCCTGCCAGTGACATGGTCAGTTTTTATAATGAAGGGCCTGTTTTGCATCAGGCATTCTATTGACAGCTTAAGCCATAAACTTTATCCTGTGTATCTCTGTGACTAAGAGTTTCAGTGACTTTATGACCCAATGCATACACACTAACATTTAGTGGCTATTTAGGGGGTTCTGGCACTTCAAAGAAAATACAAACACAATTCTTCTTGAAAACAAATAACTGTTTTGAGTGCAAGCTACACAAAGTTAACTCCTTAGCAGCTGAATCCTGAGATATTTGTGACATATATTTATATATATATATATGCCTATCTAGGTTTAGCTTTCAACAAAGAATACCAAGAGAACAAAGCAAATTTTTGCCGTGTAAGTCCTTGCGCTGAATATATGATACCGACTTTTTGATGCAGTTCTATGTTAGTTTATGGGAGTAAAATTAGTGGGCAACGGCTGAAATACACGTGCCGCATTTATAAGTGGCATGATATATGTGATAGCAATACCGGACTAAAAACTGGCGTCGCCGGCTTTTGCGGCCGATGCCGCATATGTAATCTCGCTACCCGATCTAGAACATGAAAGTTTAATTTTGACTTGACTGTCCATTTCTTAACTTCTCTAAATGGTTAAATACTTATAGAAACACCCGTTCTCCTCTAGATGAACATATAGCCAGTGATTAGAGAATACACATGTATGCTTGATTTTCATTTGCTCACTAGATGCAACCTCATAGTAGTACAGGAACACAAGATTTGTTACATGTTTAGCCTCTTTGCAGGGATTAAACACATTGTATAAGAAAAGATAGATATTTTTTAAATAAATAAAATGTATACTATTTTGAGTTTTACACTACAAATGTTTTTTTTAATTGATGTTTATTGACTGTAAATACTTCAAAAGGTACAAAAGATACACTTCTGTCTTTTACAAAACTGATTTTTTTTCTTCCCAAAACTGTTTTTATTAAGTGAGACTTGGAGCATTACAATAAACATTATACAGTCAGTGGTGTCTTACAGAGTCCAGCAACTAAATAAACCATGTTACATGCACATATTTGTCAAACGTAATTAAGAAGCGTTACCGTACAATAACAAGACAGTCTGAGTTCTGTGCATCTATCTATTGCACTCTTTTTCCCCCGGAATCGTCGGCCTATCAAACTCCAAGTTCCCTTGCAAAACTGATTTAAAGGGATAGAAAAGTCAAAAATAAACTTTCATGATTAAGACAGAGCATACAATTTTAAACATTTTTCCAATCTACTTCTATAATATAATTTGCATCATTTTCTTGGTATCCTTGGTTAAAGTGCATATCTAGACTCGGGGCAGCAATACACTACTGGTACAAGTGATTGGTGGTTGCCTCTTGCCATTGGCTCACCTAATATGTTCAGCTAGCTCCCACTAGTACATTGCTGCTCTTCCATCAAAGGATAGAAAGAGAATTAAGCAAATTTGATACTAGAGATAAACTGGAAAGTTGTGTAAAATGGTAGGCTCCATCTGAATGCTGAAAGAAAATATTTGAGTTGCATGTCCCTTTAAGCCTGCATTTGACCTTCTTTTACTTGCATTAAAGGGATAGCAAAGTGAACATTAAACTTACATGGACTGTATAAAGCATGACATTTTAAAAAAACCTTTCCAATTTACTTCTATTATATTATCAATTTTGCTTAGTTCTCGTTATCCTTTGTAAAGAGTATTACTAGAAGAACTCAGGAGCGGGCACGTGTCTTTAGTCATCTGGCAGCAGTGTTTGCAACATTGTTTAAAGCAATGTTATACGTAGATACAAACACTGCTGCAATAGACTACTAAAAGACACGTGCACGCTCCTGAGCTCCTATCAGCCTAACTAGCTTTACTCATCAACCAAAGATACCAAGGGCCCGATTTTTAGTCGGATCTAGCGATCACATATACGGTGCCGCATACAAGTTACGCGTGTATATTTTAGCCGTTGGCTGCTGTTTTTACTCCCATAAACTAACATAGAACCGGCGTTGCAAGTCGATATCACATATTCAGCGCAAGGACTTACACGCCGAGAATGAAGACATTTTACTCCATTTTTACCTCGCCACACATAGGCAGGTGCAGCAAGCATTGTGCTGAGTATATAAGTACCGTAACTCCCTAGAAGCCTTAACAAACACCTAACGTATGCAATATCCACCCCTAATCCGCCACCCCCACCTAAATAACTAATAAAATATATTAACCTCTAAACAGCCAATCCCCCACAATGCAATCTACCTATTAAAACTATTAACCCGTAATCCGCCAAACCTCTCACAACGCAAAGTGCTTAATTACGTTATTAACCCCTAAACCGCCATCCCCCTACCTATTAATCTAATAACTAAGCTCCCTAAACTAACACCCCCAATTACAATATACTAACATAAAAAATACTACCTACATTAAAAATTTATTACAAATTAAAAAAATTTAAAAAAAAAATATTTAATAAAAAACCCTATCATTATCCAAAAAAATAAAAAATAAGATTAAATTAAGATTTAAAAAAATCTAAGATTACAAAAAAACTAAAAATCTAAGATTACAGAAAAAAAAACATTCTACATTTTCCAAAATAAAAAAAGTTATTCCTAATCTAATACCGCATTAAAAATAAAAAAGCCACCCCAAAATAAAAACAATAAACTACCTATAGCTCTTTTACCCAAAAAAATACAAAGTCCCCCCTAACAGTACAACCCCCCACCCACCGAACCCCACAAAATAAAAAAGACCTAACTAAAAAAAGGGGAATTTGTATGGGCATGGCCTTTAACCCCTTAACGACACGAGTCTTACAGGGTACGTCGCACACAACCTGGTCTTTAAAGACCAGCGACGTACCCTGTACGACTTTGGGGATTAAAACTGCTGGAAGCGATCCTGATCGCTTCCAGACGCTTTACAGTTATTGCAGTGATGCCTCGATGTGGAGGCATCCTGCAATAACATTTTTCCCCCATCTGATGCAGAGAGGGCCACTCTGTGGCCCTCTCTGCACCGGCATCGATGGCCGCAATCGTTGGTGGGTGGGAGCCGACGTGGGAGGCGTGTGGGCAGCCATCGATGGAGCATTGAAGAGAGAGGGGGGCGGGATCGGGGGCGGGGATGTCGGGAGGGAGCGACGGGCGGGCGTGTGCATGGGGAGGGAGCGGGTGGGAACCGCTATACTACAGAAAAAGGTGATGAGTGGGAGACAGGGGGATCAGCAGAAAAATTTTATTGTAAGGGATCTGGGAGGGGGTGGTGGTTTGTCTATGGGGGGTCAAGCTACACTACAGTAAAAAAAAAATATATAAAAAAAAAAGGCATTTTTTTCTAAACTGGGTACTGGCAGACAGCTGCCAGTACCCAAGATGGCTCCCAGTAAGGTAGAGGGGGAGGAGGGTTAGAGAGCTGTTTGGGGGAGATCAGGGAGGTTGGGGGCTAAGGGGGGATCCTACACAGCAGCATATGTAAATATGCTATACAATTTTTTTATTTTTTTTTAAATATACCTTTTATTTTAGTACTGGCAGACTTTCTGACAGTACTTAAGATGGTGGGGACAATTGTGGGATGGGGGAGGGAAGAGAGTTGTTTGGGGTGTGATGTGTCAGGTGGGAGGCTGATCTCTATGCTAAAGCTAAAATTAACCTTGCAAGCTCCCTACAAGCTACCTAATTAACCCCTGCACTGCTGGGCAAAATACAAGTGTGGTGCGCAGCAGCATTTAGCGGCCTTATAATTACCAAAAAGCAACGCCAAAGCCATATATGTCTGCTATTTCTAAACAAAGGGGATCCCAGAGAAGCATTTACAACCATTTATGCCATAATTGCACAAGTTATTTGTAAATAAGTTCAGTGAGAAACCTAAAATTGTGAAATATTTTACGTTTTTTTTAATTTGATCGCATTTAGCGGTGAAATGGTAGCATGAAATATACCAAGATGGGCCTAGATCAATACTTGGGGTTGTCTACTACACTACACTAAAGCTAAAATTAACCCTAGACGCTCCCTACATCCTCCCTAATTAACCCCTTCACTGCTGGGCATAATACACGTGTGATGCGCAGTGGCATTTAGCAGCCTTCTAATTATCAAAAAGCAACGCCAAAGCCATATAAGTCTGCTATTTCTGAACAAAGGGGATCCCAGAGAAGCATTTACAACCATTTATGCAATAATTGCACAAGTTGTTTGTAAATAATTTCTGTGAGAAACCTAAAGTTTGTGAAAAAATTTGTGAAAAAGTTAACTTTTTTTTTATTTGATCGCATTTGGCGGTGAAATGGTGGCATTAAATATACCAAAATGGGCCTAGATCAATACTTTGGGATGTCTTCTAAAAAAGAATATATACATGTCAAGGGATATTCAGGTATTCCTGACAGATATCAGGGTTCCAATGTAGCTAGTGCTCATTTTTAAAAAAAGTGGTTTTGAAATAGCAAAGTGCTACTTGTATTTATTGCTCTATAACTTGCAAAAAAAGCAAAGAACATGTAAACATTGGGTATTTCTAAACTCAGGACAAAATTTAGAAACTATTTAGCATGGTTGTTTTTTGGTGGTTGTAGATGTGTAACAGATTTTGGGGGTCAAAGTTAGAAAAAGTATGTTTTTTTCCATTTTTTCCTCATATTTTATAATATTTTTAATAGTAAATTATAAGATATAATGAAAATAATGGTATCTTTAGAAAGTCCATTTAGTAGCGAGAAAAACGGTATATAATATGTGTGGGTACAGTAAATGAGTAAGAGGAAAATTAAAGCTAAACACAAACACCGCAGAAATGTAAAAATAGCCCTGGTCTTTAAGGGAAAGAAATTGAAAAATGGCCTTGGTCCTTAAGGGATTAAAAGGGCAAACAGCTCCTTTAAGTGCCCATGAAAATAAAAAAGCCCTAATCTAAAAAAAAAAAAAAACACCCCAAAAATTTAAAAATAAAATAATCCTAACCCCAAAATAGGTACTCACTATTCCTGAAGTCCGGCGGTCGAAGGTCTCCTTCCAGACGGCTCCATCTACATCCAGTGTGGGATCATCTTCAATCTTCATCCCGATGGCGTGGAGGCGGTGCGAAGGCGGATCGGCGGCAGCGGGGTCATCTGATGTGGAGAGTCCTCTTCATGCGATCATCTGCCGCACACTGAAGATGTGAAGATTGTTGTTTTTTTTAATCTTAGCTTTTTTTTTTATTTTTTTTTTTTAGTTTGTAGTTTTTTTAAGTGTACTGTTAGGTTTTTTATTTTAAAATTGGGTATGTTTTTTTTATTTTCAGTAATGTTAGGGTTTTTTAAAGTAATTTTCTTTTTCTGCAAATGTTTATTATTTTTTTTATGTAGTTAGTATTTTTTTATTTTATGTTAGTGTATTGTAATTAGGGTTAACTTAGGGGTCTTGGTTATTAGTTAGATTTTTACGTGCGATTTCATGTTTTTTTGTTTTCTACTTAGGCGCCGGCAGATCATATACTGCTGTAAGTCACTGGCGATGACAGATTTGTGTATTTCCACACATTTCTGAATGTTGCCGGTTTGTTCGACTTGCAGCAGTATATGACCTGCCGGCCCGTATATGTGATTCACCCGATGTGCAAGGTGAACTAACGGGCGACTGGGGTTTTAGCAGTTCAGCTGAAACGTACGTTGTATATGTAATCTCGCCCCAAGAGATCAAAGCAAATTTGATAATAGAAGTAAAATGAAAGGTTGTTTAAAATAACATAATCTATCTAAATCATGAGTGTTTAATTTTGACTTTTCTGTCCCTTTAATGCCTTTTCTCTGAAGCCTAGAAATATAACCATCGCCTGCCCTGCTGTACCAGTACTGGTGAATCAGTGATTATTCTTTGGTGCAATCCTGTGTATAACCAGACCTATATACTACACCACCAACCTGTGCTCATATATGTTACCTACCTCATCAGCTGCACTCAATCTCTAACAATCAAAACAGTACGACACCAGTATCACCTTCTTTATTGTTGCAAGAGCTGGTCATAACTATGGTTACACTTAATGGGACACTGAACCCAAATTTTTTCTTTTGGGATTCAGATAGAGCATGAAATTTTAAGCAACTTTCTAAATTACTCCTATTATCAAATTTTCTTCATTCTCTTGCTATCTTTATTTGAAATGCAAGAATGTAAGTTTAGATGCCGGCCCATTTTTGGTGAACAACCTGGGTTGATCTTGCTGATTGGTGGAAAAATGTATCCACCAATAAAAAAGTGCTGTCCAGAGTTCTAAACGAAAAAAAAGCTTAGATGCCTTCTTTTTCAAATAAAGATAGCAAGAGAACAAAGAAAAATTGATAATAGGAGTAAATCAGAAAGTTGTTTAAAATTGCATGTTCTAACTAAATCACAATAGAAAAAAAATGGGTTCAGTGTCCCTTTAAACATCCCCTTAGTACTCACACAGCATTACAACTTGTTGATTTCAAATAATATTTCCTTATTTGACAGTTAGAAGCTAATATGCATAAAATATGCCCTTAAAAATATGAAAGCAAACATTATCAGTATATTATTTTAAAAAGCAGAAAGAATGTATAATTGTCATATGTGACCTTTTTCAGTCTAGAATAATCAACGCTGTGAGGATTCATTAAAACGCAATATGGTAATGTCTCAATTTTTCCATTTGCCGTATTAGTAACTCAGCTGCTAGCCAGGGCTTCAATGCATTGCAATTATTTATTTATACATTCACTGTTTGCAGTAAGGAACATGTATGACATCCAGAAACAACATTTCCACAAGTAAAGTTGCTTGATCTGGACGACAATCTGAGTCATAATAAATGGCTCCAAATATTTAGCTTTCTTTGAACACTATTTTGTTAAAGGGATATGCAGCCCAATTTTTTTTCTTTCATTATTCAGATAGAGCATGCAATTTTTAACCACTTTCTAATTGACTTCTATTATCTTTTGCTGAAAAGCAGGGAGAATGCTTAGGAGCCTGCTGATTCTGGAGCACTATATTGCAGCAGTTTTGCAAGATTGTTATCCATTCGCAGGAACACTAGAGGGCAGCACTATTTCCTGTCATATAGTGCTCCAGATGCCTACCTAGGTGTCTCTTCAACAAAAAATATCATGGGAATGAAGCAAATTTGATAATAGAAGCAAATGGGTAACATTTTTAAAATTGTATGCTCTGTCTGAATCACAAAATAAAATGTTTGGGTTTTTATGTCCCTTTAATAAATCAATAAATGAAGGTGATTAAAGCAGCAGTTTGCTGACTTACTAGAATTTCTGCTTTGTGTTCTGTTACTGGTAAATGCTCTGTAGCCTGAACCTATACAGCTAAGCACTGTAAAGTAATGACAGTAGGTAAGTGTGCTGGCACAAGCATTTAGTTGGTTGCATGAAGGTACAGACAAAACATTGCCACTGACAGGGATCAAGTCCTACAACAAAAAGTGCCTCCCAATTAATAGTGATTTATACACACACACTGTATCTATATGTATATAATCTACACACTCTGGTTAATGAAAGCAAATTAAAACCAATGAAGGGCTGAATGGTTGCCTTTGGGACTGAGAATGGACACCCATGGTTACATTTTTATATGGGAAGTGTACCCTGACTTTGGAAAGAGACTTTTATTAAAGAAAAATTGCATTAAAAAAACACAGTTACCTTACGATGGCCTAGATTACGAGTTTTGTGTTAGAGGCTGTGCGGTGCTAACGAGCAGTTTTGTCTCACTGCTCACTTTCCAACAGCGCTGGTATTACGAGTTTTCAGAAACCTGTCGTTAAAAAACAAGAAGTGAGCTTTGAGCAAAATTTTGCTCCTTACCGCACTCCAATACCAGCGCTGCTTAAGACAGGAAGCAACGGGGAGAGCCGGCAGAGAAACAGTCTAACACCTGCAAAAAAGCAGCATAAAACTCCTTAACGCAACCCCATTGATTCCTATTGGGAAATAAAAGTTATGTCTACACCTAACATCCTAACATAAACCCCGAGTCTAAACACCCCTAATCTTACACTTATTAACCCTAATCTGCCACCCCCGACATCGCTGACACCTACATTATAATTATTAACCCCTAATCTGCCGCTCTGGACACCGCCACCACCTACATTATATGTATTAACCCCTAATCTGCTGCACCCAACATTGGAACAGCCAATAGAATGCAAGCTCAATCCTATTGGCTGATTGGATCAGCCAATAGGATTTTTTCTACCTTAATTCCGATTGGCTAATAGAATTCTATCAGCCAATCGGAATCTAAGGGACGCCATCTTGGATGACGTCACTTAAAGGTACCTTCATTCAGCTTTAATCGTCGGATGAAGAGGATGTTCCGCGTCGGATGTCTTGAAGATGGACCCGCTCCGCATTGGATGGATGAAGATAGACGATGCCATCTGGATGAAGACTTTTGTCCGTCTGGCGGACCACTTCGCCCGGCTTGGATGAAGACTTCTCCTGGTAAGTCGATCTTCAGGAGGTTAGTGTTAGGTTTTTTTAAGGGTGAATTGGGTGGGTTTTATTTTTAGGTTAGGGACTTTGGGCTGCAATAGAGCTAACTGCCCTTTTAAGGGCAATGCCCATCCAAATGCCCTTTTCAGGGCAATGGGGAGCTTAGGTTTTTTTAGATAGTATTTTATTTGGGGGGTTGGTTGTGTGGGTGGTGGGTTTTACTGTTGGGGGGTTGTTTGTATTTTTTTTACAGGTAAAAGAGCTGATTACTTTGGGGCAATGCCCCGCAAAAGGCCCTTTTAAGGGCTATTGGTAGTTTAGTTTAGACTAGTTTTTTTTTATTTTGGGGGGGCTGTTTTATATTAATAGGGCTATTAGATTAGGTGTAATTAGTTTAAATATCTGTAATTTGTTTATTATTTTCTGTAATTTAGTGGGGGTTTTTGTACTTTAGCTAATTTAATTTAATTTAGGTAATTGTATTTAATGTAGTTAATTTATTTAATTAATTATAGTGTAGTGTTAGGTGTTAGTGTAACTTAGGTTAGGTTTTATTTCACAGGTAAATTTGTATTTATTTTAGCTAGGTAGTTATTAAATAGTTAATAACTATTTAGTAACTATTCTACCTAGTTAAAATAAATACAAACTTGCCTGTAAAATAAAAATAAACCCTAAGCTAGATACAATGTAACTATTAGTTATATTGTAGCTAGTTTAGGGTTTATTTTATAGGTAAGTATTTAGTTTAAAATAGGAATAATTTAGTTAATGATAGTAATATTTATTTAGATTTATTGTAATTATATTTAAGTTAGGGGGTGTTAGGGTTAGGGTTAGACTTAGGTTTAGGGGTTAATAACTTTAATATAGTGGCAGCGACATTGGGGGCGGCAGATTAGGGGTTAATAAATGTAGGTAGGTTGCGGCGACATTGGGGGGCGGCAGATTAGGGGTTAATAAATAGTTTGTAGGTGTCGGCGATGTTGGGGGCAGCAGATTAGGGGTTAATACATATAATGTAGGTGGCGTTGGTGTCCGGAGCGGCAGATTAGGGGTTCAAATTTTTATTATAGTGTTTGCGATGCAGGAGAGCCTCGGTTTAGGGGTTAATAGGTAGTTTATGGGTGTTAGTGTACTTTTTAGCACTTTAGTTATGAGTTTCATGTTACGGCGTTGTACCATAAAACTCATAACTACTGACTTTTAAATGCATTAGGACTCTTGACAGGGTAGGGTGTACCGCTCACTTTTTGGCCTCCCAGGACAGACTCGTAATATCAGCGCTATGGAAGTCCCATAGAAAAAAGACTTTACAGTTTTGCGGTAAGGCCAAAGAAGTGTGCAGTGACCCTAAACCTTCAAGACTCGTAATACCAGCGGTTAGGACCTCTTAACGCTGCTTTTTTACCCTAACGCACAACTCGTAATCTAGCCGTAAGTTTTTAGTGGCTTTACCAATATTTATACTGTATATATATATATATATATATATATATATATATATACTGTGTATATATATATATATATAAAATATATACAGTATATATATATTATAGCCCTTTGCAGTCAAACACCTTCTCATATACTATATACCTATGAACTTTTATTTTCTAAATTTTAAATGAATATTTTTTATCAGATAGTGTTTATATGAATGTAAATGTATTTTTATATATTAATGTTGTTTAATGCAACTTAAAGATGGAAGATTCCATTTTCAAAATAGTGCGTGTACTTGTTACTGACTATACACATAGTGATTGGACAGAACGGGTCATGTGACCAACAGAGCCGATCGAAGAGGAGCTTGCGGTTTGTAATCAAAATGCCGCATGAGAAGGAACACACGTTGATCTGACTATAAAGCCAGATGCCACTATACATAGTTGGAAAAGATAAGATACCATTTGTGTTAAACCTAAATACAAGCAACTGCTCAAATTAATAATGTATCATCTTAAGGAACAATATTAAATGTTTTCAACCTATGAACTAACTCAATACCACAGAGCTTGTAAAGAAACGTCTTCACTATCCTATGGTATCTTTCTAATAGTCAACACTATAGAGTTGTTATTATCGTTTGTCATAGATTAGTTTTTGATCTTATACCAAATATACATTTGGATCTATATGTTTTTATGTTTTTTTATGCTTTTATATGCTATTTTCATTGACACCAGTGTCTTATTTTGTCGTTTTAAGTGATATTTAATATCTATTAAATTTGTTTGGACATTTATATATCGCTCATCTTTGCATCTTGTATTTCAATTTTTTCTGTTTTCAATTGTCCTATATGTTGTATTTTAATGAGAAGTGCAACCAGTAAAGTAGGCCGTTTCTGGTTATACACCGACAGTTTATTTTAGACATATTTTTCCCTATCAGATACTATTGTAACTAGCCCCATTGTCCCCCCCCCCTCTTTTTCTCTTGAATATATATTTTATAACTTTATATCCATATCTGTTTATGTTGCCTATATTGATATAAGCTGTATGTATCATTGTTAACGCTAAGGAATTAAGTTTGTACTAGCTGTAGATTTGAGACAGCATCTTGTAAAACAGAATAGGTTAATTTTAACTATAGATCAAACATTGCCGATCTGAGCCGCAAAAGGAGTAGCCAATTAGTAATCAGAAGCCATGTGTTTTTTTAATTTATATAAACTTTATGTCAGTATACCTGGCCAAATGTGGGTATGGGGTAATCCCGAAATGAGTCCTAGGCTGGGATGTGTGTTGCACTGTCTATTTGATTTTAACTATTTTTTCTATGTATGCTTTAGCCCACGTTTTGAATTTTTTTAGTCAATAAATGGTGTTGATGATGGAGCTGCCCTGGTTTCTGTTTTCTTTGTGTGTGGTTATCTTTGTGAAGGACACATTAATCAAGCCAAGTACAAGGTTATCCTGGAAGAAAACTTGCTTTCTTCTGCTCTGACAATGTTCCCCAACTCTGAGGATTGCATTTTTCCAGCAGGATAATGCTCCATGCCACACAGTCAGGTAAATCAAGGTGTGGATAGAGAACCACCAGATCCAGACCCTGTCATGGCCAGCCCAATCTCCAGAACTGAACCCCATTGAACACCTCTGTGATCAAGAGGAAGATGGATGGTCAGAAGCCATTAAACAAAGCCGACCTGCTTTTATTTTTGCGACAGGAGTGGCATAAAGTCACCCAAAAGTAATGTGAAAGATTGGTGGAGAGCATGCCAAGACGCATGAAAGCTGTGATTGAAAATCAGGGTTTTTCCACCAAATATTAATTTATAATCTCTTGCTAAGTTAAAACGTTAGCGTGTTGTTTAAAAATTAATATGAACTTGTTTTCTTTGTTTGAGGTCTGAAAACACTATCTTTTTTGTTATTTTGACTAGTTGTCATTTTCTTTTTCTTTTTAATTTTAATTTTTTATTGTGATTTAAATTATACAATAACGGGTGCTCAAAGCCTGGGGGATTTCCGGCCGGTGGGTGGAGCCAACAGGTAGCTGTGCAGGTGGCTGCCTGAAACTTCACCTCTCCCTACAGGGGATTCAAGCTACTATTCTCCGGCATACTGAAGGCTACCGATGCCTTAGTCTTTGGGCTTAGGCTGGTACACGATCTGCGGATCTCAGAGTGGAAGCCCCCATTAGGCATTAAAGTGCTAAGTCGCTATGGCACCTTGATCAGAACACCTCGATGCATGTAAGCACTATGGCAGACAGCTATTTCCTATAACCGATTGCACCTGTGTGATGTTGAAGTCAGTGTGCTTTCTCTGAAAGGCGGTCACTTTTTCAAATCACGCTTACAGCTCACCTGCAAGGACGAGACCGAAGAACGCCGAACGCCGAACGCTGAGACCCAGCTACATGGTTCAGCACTAAAACTATGTGCTGATATTGGGGGCCGTACTGGAACACGTGTTCCGTCAAGAAAAGATAACCCAGGAGATACCGGTTAGCCTATGCCGGTTGGAGAAAACAACAGCTCCATCTTTCAAAGGGTCTACTTGTGACGGAGTACTGCATGGCAATATATTCGTCTAACATACCTGTGTAGATTGTCGGCGCCCTTCTGTGCCGCAGAGAGATACGGGTGAGCGGAGACCTGTGAGC